>NC_056731.1:552488173-552788173 GCF_019279795.1 Protopterus annectens
ATAGAAAGAATAAGGACAGGGATCATAAAGACATTGCTCAAACATGAAAGCCTGCTTTCTCCACAGGAGGTCATCAAGCAGGCATTGACATGGTTGGACAAAACATCTTTCCCCAAAAGATGGGCATCTGTGATCCTGTTCATGAACACTGCCTTAATGAAAGACAATTATGGAACATATCTTCCTATGCAGCCAATCACCTGAGCCTGTGGACCTAGCCAAAACATCTTCACAAAGTTACAATGAGGTGCATGACAGTCAAATGTAAAGGGCCATAGACAAGTACATCAATAAGGTCCTTCCCTTTCAGCCAGACTTCAGAAGAACCTCAAGGTTTTCCAAGAACATTCCTAACCAAGTAGGGCAAAAATGGAACAGGTGAGATGAATAACTAAGGACCCCAAGACCCAGCCCTGCAACGGAAGAAAGTCTCTTGTTAGACTTTGCAAAGGTCTAAATTTTTTGTGCGGTAAAATGAAGGCAAAGTACTGTGGTCTAGTTTCGTGCTGGACTGAGGAGATTACACATTTAAAAATCAGGTGGAAACTTGCAAACTGCATCTGCCTTCGGTGGAGGTGCCAAACCGGCACAGTTACAGTGCATCCTGGCTACTCAGTAAATTGATCCCATGGTGGAGATGACCTTGGGCCTCTTAAATCTCCACCACAGAAAATTTGCAAAGCAGTTCTGAGGGGATAGAGCAAAGGCTTAAGGCCCAGTCAATCTGGACTCGTTATTCTTGTCCCCTGACTTCTCATACTAACTTAAGTGTGAGAGAGCCACTTGTGTGAGGCATCAAACAAGACAAAAGTCTAACTGATGCACTGTGGAAGCTGAGGAGATGGAAGTGACGCATAGAAGCAGGCCAAATTTAGAAGATGCATACTGCAGAAGGGTTTTACTGGGCCCACTGCTGACCTCAAAATGTACTCTAAGGATGTAATCTCACACTTGCATATTTGTATCCCACCTCAAAACTATGATTTCTTTACTTATATGCATTTGCTCCCCAAATACTTCTGACAGACTAGTGTGTAGGGAATTTTTAAAATCTGCCAACAATCTATACTCCCAAAACACATTTCCAGTTACTTCTCTCTTCCCAATCACATTTCCAACATTTGCCATCTACCCAAGGAAAAATTCTTTGAGGTCTGCTTGGGGCATGCAACCCTTCTATGCAAAAATCCTAAATTTCTAGACTTTGTTGCATACTTAAAAGCCATGCATATGTCCTCCCATTGTTTCCTTGTAAATTGCTTATCCCATCTCTCTTTCCAATCTTCTCTAAACTCCTCTGTTTCCTATAGTTATTGTGCAATATTTTATATGCCCTACTAATTATACCTTTGTAACAGCAGCTTCTGTTTTAGATGCAACTAAAAACTCTACCAGAGAAGGTCTCTGACTTAGGATTCCTCTATCTCTTTCTCTTTGCCTATACTCTGATAGCAATCCCTGACAAGGAAGGCAGTCTCCACCCTACAAGTCTAAATGTCTTCTTGGCTTCATCCCATTCTATCACCTTTCACTCTCTGATTATCTGCTCCCAATACCTTGGCTCTTTTGTCAGTTTCTGTCAATAAATTCCAGCTGACTCTTGCCTACTGTCTATATCTGTATCCTTAACTGCAGTCATCCTTATCAAAGATGTTGTTGATGTGACAGGACTTGAGGAATCCCTGAAGATAATGAAGAGTTCCATTGAAGTCTGTATCCATTCTGAAGCATCTGAGATTGTTTTACAAAGGGAGAGCGAGAAACAGAAAGTTTCCCCTGACAGGTTGTGAAAGGATTGGACAAGGTGGGGGATAATCAGAAGTTAGTGTTTTTGTCAGTAAATGATCCCCTGGGTCCTTTACATTCAGTCTTAGGTTTGTCTTTTGAACAGACCAGACACCACTGTCTGCAATGTAGATGTTTAAATGATCACTGCTGCAGTAGCCTTAGCTATATGCGTTACATCTTGCCAAGGATATAACTGGCCAGCTTCCAAAACCTCAGGAAAACCTTCCATGTGACCAAACTGTCACACAACTTAAGTGGAGCTGACTAAAAGACAGGTTTGGCTGCCAAGCCCTTCAGAGTTTTCCTTCCAACAGATACAGTGAGGCTGAGCCCTGAAAGGGGAATGCTATGAAAAAAAATAAACAAACCCTGGCATAAATAAAATAACAAAAAACAAAGGGGTGGAGGGAGTGTGCAGCTATTGCAGCAGTGATCAACTGAACATCTACTGCTATGTTAAGTTTATTTATACAACAGTACTGTGGCCATCATATTAATCACTGCTGCCGTAGCCTTAGCTATATGGGTAGATTATCCTACTACATTTGGGAGGTGGAAGGAGAAGAGTTCTGGAGTCTCTAGACAATGGCCCTTGCCGAGCCTGATCTGGACGTAGAGAAGGAATCAAGCTTATAGTGCTTTGGGAAAATATGTACAGGACAATTTGCTGCTTCTGCAATTCTTCTAGAATCCAACCCTTTCTAAAAAGCCAAAGATGAAGTCAAGGCCCTGGTACAGTGGGCCCTGACCCTGCTTGGAAGAGTTTTGTTATGGAGAGTATAACAAAAAGTAATATAAAAGTCTTAGCCATTTGAAAATAGTCCATACAACTAGCAACAATAAGAAAATCAAGACCACTGGTTCAGACCCAAAAGTATTTTATTCTCTAGCGCCTCGATACAAAAACTTCCAGGAGTTACAAAATTCAGCTAAAAATGTGCTAACTTACAAAAAACACAAACTCAATCAAGAATACAAACAATTAAATAAAATACTTCCAATCAACCTCTCTATTCAGTCCCATAGATACCGAGGTATCATATTTAAGAATAAAGACAGACTCTTTGTATAACAGTTTTTCTTTCAAAAGAATTTCATCATCATTTTCAACAAATACTTGCTCTAAAATACAACCTGGAAGCATAGAAAAATCACTGCCATGTACATCTCTAAAATGATATGCCAAAATCTCATCTTCCTTTTGATTTTTTTTTATGTCCCTGATATGTTCCATTAACCTCACTTTAAAACTTCTTTTTGTTTCACCAATATAAAAGAAACCACATGGGCATCTTAAAGGAAATGTAACTCCCTTGCTGTTACATGAAAAATGTCCCCTTGGTACATAATTGATTTTATTCACATATTCAAAGGAACATATTATATATTTGCAAATAGAACTATTTGAAAATAGTCTGATTTGACGCAGGCTGTTCCTTCTTACCTTCACAAGAAACAAACAATTGATCCAAAGATTTGAAAAACTTAGTTGTCAAGAAAGTACTACAGTGCTCTGTGGACATCCAAGGTATGGAGTATCCTTTCTCCCTCATTTTTGGGCTTATGAAAGAAAATCAGAAGGATGGAAAATGTGGCTTAAAGTAAACTCAGGTACTACATTAGGGGTAAATGGATTAGTTCTCAAAGAAACCCTGTCGAAAATGAGGTAGGGCTGACTCAGTGCTAGAAGCCTAAACCTCAAAATCCACTCACTTAAGGCAGTCCTTAAGATGGAGAACATTGACATCTGTGCAGTGACATAGACCTGGTTTAAGGCTCCAGAGAGCACACCTGCATTACCAGGCTACAATTCTTACCACACCTTTCCGTCACCTAACATGGACCGAAACACTAGAGAAGGAGGCATGTCCATTATTCATAAAGTATATCCAAACCTCCAGGCTAGATGCTCAATATAATGCATCCAAAATTATCCAAGTACAATTAACACTGGACAAGACTGCAATTCAGGTTGTGGCTGGTTATAGATCCCAACCATGTACCAGGACGCCCACTCCATGTTTCTCGATATACTGGATAATATTAAGGTACAGCCCAATACTTTAATATTGGGAGATTCCAACTATCCCATCAACTAGGAAAACTACTCATGTACTAACTCATCTGCCCAACATTTTCTGGAATTCATCAATTCCAACTCCCCGGATCAGCTTGTCCATACCCCTAACAGGGGCAGCGACATCCTGGACCTGGTCATTACCAATATGGGTAACAGATGCTCCATGCCAGAGGTCAACTCTTCGCTGGTCAGGTCCGACCACAAGCCAATCACCCTAGACATCCATATCCCACCCACCACCCCCATTAAGGAAACCACCGTAAAAAAATGATCCAAAGCCAACTTCATGCTTCTTAAGTCAGAAGTGGCCAACTTCATGTCACCCACACAGATGGAAAATTGAGACACGACTGCTGAATCATATACAAAAGCACTGTATAAAGCACATACATGAGTGCATGGACAGTGCCATCCCCAAAAGAACCAAGATGCTATCATCCAAAAAAATGAAGCCAATCTGGTGGTCCCCTGCCATAAACAAACTCTACAACAGAAGGAAGAACTGCTGCAAAAAAAGAGTAAAATCCATTGATTGCAGGATCTCCCTGGTCAGCCTCAGCAATAAAATCAACATGGATTCTAAAGACAACCACAAAGCTTTCTGCAGCTATGTCAAGAATCTCAATGGCAACACTAAGATCTGCTCTGAGCTACAGCACAATGGCACTACATTTCCTGAACCAACTGATATTGCTAACATCCTGGCAGTCAGGTTCAGTACAAACTTCACCCCCCCCCCCAAAGGGCCCATATCTCCATATCGGAAGATTGCAAAGCCCCTGTAATCACGGATGCACAGGTAAAGACCGCACATTCTCCAAAGCCAAGAACACAGCATCCATGGGACCAGACAAAATCCCAGGCTGTGTTCTGCACGAACTACAGAACGAACTGGCACCCACCTAAGTACCATGTTCAACCATAGCCTCACTTCAGGCTTTCTGCCTATGGAATGGCGCACAGTGACTGTTATCCCACTCCACAAAGGGGGTGTCACCCCTGACTCTGAGAACTACTGCCCCATCAGCCTGAAGAGCCTGGTTTGCAAGGCCATGGAACGCATCATCCTGGAGCTTATAAACAAAGACATAGGTAACCTCCAAACTCTGGACCCCACTCAGTTTGGGTTTGTAAAAGGTAGATCATGCCTCCTAAACGTGACTGACTTCTTCAAAGCAGTTACCAGAGCCGTAGACAAGGGTAAGGTGGTGCACACAGCCTACCTTGACCTCGCCATGGCTTTCAAAACCATCCCCCACTCTGGTATTACAGATAAACTCACTGGACTGGGCATAAATCCTTATGTCACAAGATGGGTGGCCAACTGGATCACTGACAGAATCCACACAGTGAAAGTAGCTGACTTCAAATCTGACTTCAGACCAGTGACAAGCGGAGTAACAGAGGGTTCGGTCCTGGGTCTTCTTCTGTTCAGTATCTACTTCTCTGAAGTCCAGGCTAATACAGCTGGTCTCTGGCTAATGAAATTCGCAGATGACTGCAAACTAGGAATCATAATAGATTTGTCTAAGGATGTGGACATTCTACAGAGGCCTCACTGAAACTGATGCTTGGAGTCGAAGTCATGGCCTAAAGCTCAATGCCAAGAAGTGCAATGTCATCCCCTTTGGGAAAAAACACCGTACCCATGAACTACCACACTGGCGGTTGCCTACTAAACACAAAGTGTGATAAGAGACCTTGGGACACAGATGGACAGTAGTCTCTCCTTTGATAATCACGTCGACACAGTAGTCAGGAAATCCTTCTATGTGGCACACCTCATCACAAAGGGGTTCTCCTCTAGAAAAAGAGGGGTCATTATTCCTCTCTACTCATCCCTCATCAGACCCATTATACAGTACAATGCCCCGTTTGGCATGTACCTCGCAAGACATCTGCAACAACTACAAAGACCACAGAAATACCTCACTAGGAGGATTACCAGCCTCAAACAGATGCCATGCACAGACCGTCTCAAAAAAAAAAAAAACTCCAACTCTACTCCGTCGCATATCGCCTACACAGAGGCGACCTCTGCCCAACATACAAAGCCATGTCTAACCCAGATCTGATGGACATGCTACACTTAAAGAAATCCTAATCTCTCCGAGCCACATGCTCCAGGGACCTAATCCTTGTCACCACAATAAAGAGAACATGCTGGAGGGATACATTCCTGTCCCAGAGACTTCTCATGCTCTGGAACAGGCTACCCATTCATGTCAAGCATAGCTCCTCATTAGCCCTCTAAGAGAAATCTTGACAATTGGATGGGAAACAGGAAATTCACCCCAGGGATCACTGCTGTGGCGCTGCTCGACAGAGGCAAAGGAAAATCATTTTCTTGGGTGGTAAAAGCCAGGGAGCCTTGTTTGGCTAGGGCTTATATAGGCCCTAGGGTCGATAGCCTAGTACATACCTATGAAGATATGAACCATAAAAGCTTGCAACTCTGATACTCTTCTTACAGAGGTCAGAGCAATCAGTAAGACTGTTTTCTATGTTAAGAACCTCAAGTCAGACAGGTTAGCTGGTTGAAATGGAGCAAGTGTTAGCTTCTTCAACATAAAATTAAGATCCCAAGGAGGGGTCACCAATTTTCTTGGAGGCCTTTTATGCAAAACCCCTTTCAAAAACATTTTGACATGAGAATGCATTGAAAGAGGAGGATCCATGGGCAGGCATGCTCAAATGGCTGATAAGTGAACCCTGACAGAGAAGTAAGAAAGGCCAAGGGATAGTAACTCACATTAATATTGCAAAAAGTACAGTTTTGTACCTACCATAAATGTAGATGTCCGAACTGGATAGCATCTGCAGTCATAACAACTGGGTTGTCCTGTCGTCAGGCAGCCCTTCGGTCGGCCGGATTCCAAAGTCCGGGTCCGGCTTCGGCTGATGTCGCACTTCACCCGACGTCATCTCTGCTGGTCTTCAGGTATAAAGGCATCAGCCGACGCCATTTTCCTCAGTGTTTCTTGCCCCAGATGCCAGTTGCCCTCTTGGAAGGCTAAATTTTGGGTAAATGCCAATGTTTCCAAAAAGATAGAAGGCAAACTCAAAAAAATAAGCATGTATGTACATATATACAAACAAATACACCATAAGAGACTCCCCCCACCAGCTAGCTATTAGGAGGGTAAATACCCTAGGAGTACCACAGAGGGGAAGGAGGGAGGGTAATCCTGACTGCAGATGCTATCCAGTTCGGACATCTACATTTATGGTAGGTACAAAATTGTACTATGTCCTTCATGGATGCATCTGCAGTCATAACAACTGGGTAGAATACCATAGCCAACTAGGGGAGGAGGAAGAATAGATTATGGTGTGGTTAGGATCCCTTGCAGTACAGCAGTGGCAAACCCTGCTCGGGATCTGGAATACAGAGGTAAATTATAATGCTTGGCAAATGTATGCACGGAGGTCCAAGTAGCCGCCTCAATAATGTCCTTGGTTGCCACTCCTCGTAAGAAGGCTGTGGTAGTGGCTGTTGCCCTTGTAGAATGAGGCCTTATGTTCTGTGGAATTGGTTTTCCATGGAAGGAGTAACAGAATCGTATGCAATTTCCTATCCATTTGGAGATTGCCTGTTTGGAAATAGCTTTTCCTTCCCTTCCTGTTGCATAGGCTACAAAAGCTGGTCAGTTTTTCTGTTACTTTTGTTCTGTCCAGGTAGTAGCGTAACTGTCTATGTACATCCAAGGTATGCAGCATTCTTTCCCCTCTGTTTTTTGGGTTGGGGAAGAAGGTAGGTAGGTGGATTGCCTGGTTTAAAGACACTCTGGATACCACCTTAGGCATAAATGTAGGATTAGTCCTCATGGACACTCTATCTTGGTGGAAGATTAGGAAGGGCTGTACTGCCATTAGGGCCTGAAGTTCAGAAACCCTCCTTGCTGAGGTTATTGCCAGTAGGAAAGCAGTTTTCCACGATAGATGCTGTAGGTCAGCTGTTGCTGCTGGTTCAAAAGGTGCGAGTGTCAACTTTTCTAGCACAAAGTTCAAATCCCAAGCTGGCAATGGTGGTTTCCTAGGAGGTTTTACATTCTTGATCCCTCTGAGGAACTGCCTGAGTAAAGGATGTGAAAAGACAGGTGGATCAAAGCTGTATTCTGCTGAAATAGCTGATGCATGTATCTTGATGGAGGAATAGGACAGGCCTGTATGTAGAAGCTCTGCCAAATACTCCAGAATGTTAGCAATATCTATATTCGACACATCTTTTCCTCTTTCAGCACTCCAAATGACAAACCTTTTCCATTTTCCTGCATAGTTCCTTCTTGTTGAAGGTCTGCGGGCTTCAAGGATAATGTATTTAACCCTTTGGGAAAGTTCTGGATTAGTTGCTGCTATGTGATGTTCCATGCAGTCAGTTGCAACGTTTTTAGGTTTGGATGCATGATGCTGTAGTTGTTCTGAGTTAACATCAAAGGCATCAGGGGTATTGACCACATTTTGTCCCGAGACATGCTCCTCAGCAATGGGTACCAGTGTTGTCTTGGCCAGTTTGGAGCTATCAGGGTTATCCTTGGACGTTCCTCCTTGATTTTTAGTAATACCTTGTGTATCAAGGGAAGAGGTGGAAATGCATACGCTGTCAGACCTTTCCAGCTGAAGGAGAGCGAATCCACTTTCCATGCAAGTGGGTGGAATGTCCTTGTGCAGAATTTTTTGAGCTGGTGATTGAGAGGGGAAGCGAATAGATCTATCTGTGGCATTCCCCATTTCTTTGAGATGGTCTTGAAGATGTCCGGGTGTAGCATCCATTCGTGAGCATCCGAGGTGGTTCTGCTTAACATGTCTGCTAGAGTATTCTCCTTTCCTGGTACGAATATTGCCTGTAACTGGATGTTGTAGCTGAGTGCCAGGTTCCAAAGGTCCAAAGTCATTCTGCATAGGGGGTATGAATGAGTGCCTCCCTGTTTGTTGATGTACCACATGACTGTGGTGTTCTCTGTCCTTATCATCAAATGTCCTTCTTTGAGAAATGGTCTGAAATTTTGGATTGCCAGTTTTACTGCCAGCATTTCCTTTTAGGTTGATGTGCAGGTGAAGCTGGTCCTGCGTCCACAATCCTTGTACGCATTTGTCCAGCATGTGAGCCCCCCATCCTAGGTCTGAGGCGTCTGTTGTGATGGTTTGGCTTGCTTGATAGTTGTGAAAGGGTAGGCCTGGGTTTGACTGGCATGCTTGAGCCCACCATAGGAACTCCTGTTTTAGGCATGGGATTAGTGGAATTTCTGCTTCTAGGCTGTGCCTGTGTTGGGACCATAAATTCTTTAGGTACCACTGTAGTTTTCTCATATGTAGTCTGGCATGTGGAACCAAGATTATGCATGATGCCATGAAGCCCAAGGCCTGCAGAACTTTTCTTGCTGTTAGCTTGTTCTGTCTTGTTAGTGCCAAGAAGTAAAGAGGGAGTTCTTTTGTTTTTCTGCAGTTAGGAATGCCATTTGTTTTACTGTGTCCAATTCAGCCCAAGAATGTCCTTGTTTGGGATGGTATCAGCCTTGACTTTTGTAAATTGACTGTGTATCCCAGTGCTTGTAGCAAGTAAATGACCCTTTGTAAATCTGTTGTCAGCTTGCTTTTGTTGTCCCCTTGTAGCAGGCAGTCGTCCAGGTATGGATAAATTTGGATTCCCTGTAGTCTGCAGTGGGCGATTACTGATGCCAGGCATTTTGTGAATACTCTGGGCAGTAGATAAGCCAAAGGGCAATGCTGAGAATTGATAGTGCTCTGATCCTGCAAGAAATCTGAGGTATCTTCTGCAAATTGGTCGAATGGGGACGTGCAGGTATGCCTCCTTGAGATCTAGAGTTACCAGCCAACACTCCTTGCCCAGCATGGGAAGAAGTTGCTGTAGGGTCAGCATTTTGAATTTTGGGACAATGATGTATGTATTTAAGGTGGACAGGTCGAGAATAGGTCTCCAACTTTTTTCCTTTCTTGGAACTAGGAATAGTCTGGAGTAGAATCCTTTGCCTTGTTCTGTTATTGGTACTCTTTCCACAGCTCTCATCTTTGTTAATTGCATTATCTGCTGTAGAGCTTCTGTTTTTTGATTTGGAGGCAGGTTTGGCATTCCTCTTTTGACTGGTAAAGTGTGGAAGTGGAACCGTAACCTTGGTCTGTGGTTTGCAAAATCCACTTGTCTTTTGTGATATAGTGCCAGTTCTTGAAAATAAGGTTAATTTTCCGCCTAATGGTGCTGCTATTTGTTCCCTGGTAGGCGGAGTTAGAATCAAGTCACTGTGATTGTGCTGTTGTAGTGGTAGTGGCTGTGTCTGTGCCTCTGTTATTACCTTGCCACTGTCGTCCTCTGTAGGCACCCTCTGGATTGATTTCTGCCTCTGGAACGTCTATTCCTGCCCCTTTGGGATCTTGTGGAGTCAGGAAAGGACCAATTTTTGGCAGGCCAGTTCCTGCTAAACCTTGGGGGCTGAACCTGCAAGAAATCTTTAACCGTTTGTACAGATTTTGCCTTTTCTTCCATTTTCTTCATTACCTGCTGGGCAGGTGTACCAAACAAACTGGCCTTATCCATAGGAGCATCTAATAACTTAGCTTTAACATGATCCGGTAAGACATGTTCCTTCAGCCATGCATGTCTGCTTATCACTGTGCCAGTCATGGCTGATCTAAATGAAGCCTCCAGTGCATCATAGCCACATTTTAAGGAATGGTTACTAACCTGTTGTATGTTATTTACCATTTCTAATACATATTTCTTATCTATAGAGTCATCAGAGGATAGCTTTTTAGTTAACTGATCAAGCATAAACTCTTGGTATTGTATCATGTGAAACTGACAGTTTAAAGCTCTAGCTGAGAGAGTAGCTGAGGTGTAAACTTTTTGCCCCATCTGTCTAAAGACCTGGCTTCCCTTTCAGAAGGAATAGGGTTTTTTGCTGTGGTCAAGGCTACTGCCTTAGGCCCCTGGGATATAGTTTCGGGGTCTGCAAGTGGGGCCTTGTATAGGTGATGATGAGTGTCTGGTACCCTGTAAAATCTATCTGGTTTGGCAGGGGCTGGAGGTAAGGAATCTGGTGAAGTGCAGACATCATTAAATGCATCGTCCACAACAGAGAGGACAGGAGGTATAGCTAAGGGCCTGTGTTGTGGAAGGTGCAGAAAAGTCCTAAGTCTTTTTCTGGAATCTGAGAAATCCTGTTCCTGCCATTGGAATTGTTCTCGCATGGCATGTAAGGTTTCCCCAAAGGAGAATTCTTCTGGTGGAGAAGCAGCTGGAATGGATTCTTCAGCATCTGAGTCTTCATAATTGGAGAAAGGAGCCTCTGGCTGGTCTGTAATATCTGAGTCATCCGCAGAATCATCAGAGGACACAGGCTCGGGGCTCTGCTCTAGGTCTCTTTTCTGGGGGCTGAGAGGCCCTGTCTGGGTGAGATTGAGATCCCTAATTAAGGATATTAAATCTTCTGCCAGAGTAAGCATTTGTGAACTAGAAGTGGGCCTGGTTGAGGGGGTTTAACAGACACTGATTTAGTAGACTTGGCTGCTTTAGCCCTGGCAAAGGCCTTAATGGACATGGCTGCAGGAGGCCTAGCAGCACCACGTGCTGGGGTAGAGACATCCAAAGGGATGGTGTCTGATAAGTCACTAGTAACCACTGTTGTAGGTAAAATTTCTGAGGCCGATTCAAGTAAGGTAGCAGGAACCTCAGTAGTAGTCATTGATTCAGCTGTACTTTGATCAGTTTTCTCGGTTTCGCCGAAACCGAGACACTCATGTTTGCTTAACCATGGTTTCGCCGAAACCGCGGACAGCGAGTGTCGGTCTTTTTCTTTGCGTTTTTTAACAATTTGGGTAGTCGGAGGATCCGACGGCATAATGTACGCAAAATCTGAGCCGAAAAACTGTTCAGCAAACTCGACCGACGCCTAAGCGTTCGTCGGTTGAATGAAGCACAGGCCGAACACGCTGCTACGTCGTGGTCTGGGCCTAAACAAGGCAAACAGTAAGAGTGGAAATCTTTATGAGGTATTTGTTTCCCACAAGTTAAACAGTTATTGACTTTTTCTGACATTGGCTGAGGCAAGAAAGAGTCCCCAACGGGGTACTTAGCTTTTAGAAGTCTTCGAAGTAGTATTCGGTAGTAGTAATCTCTGGATCTGACCGACCGGCACTTGCGAACAGCTTCTGCTTCGGGCGCCACGCGGCAAGAAAGACTGAGGAAAATGGCGTCGGCTGATGCCTTTATACCCGAAGACCAGCAGAGATGACGTCGGGTGAAGTGCGACATCAGCCGAAGCCGGACCCGGACTTTGGAATCCGGCCGACCGAAGGGCTGCCTGACGACAGGACAACCCAGTTGTTATGACTGCAGATGCATCCATGAAGGACATCCAGAGAACAACTAGCCCTGAATGGGCACTGGTTATGTTGTTGACACCAACTAGAAAACCCTTTCTATTTGTTAATGTACCGTTTCTAAGCACAGGTTTTCTTGCCTTCACTGATACCTGCTGCACGTCCTCAGCAGAGTTGCCTAAAAGGAAAACCCAATCATCCAGGTAGTCAACTAAAGTTGATTATCAAATACCCCTGTTCTTGTGTGAGTAGATCCAGTCTGTGAGAAAGCTTGTTTTAATTGCCCCTTTCCATGTCCAAAATAAGGGAGAACCACTGTTGCCTGGGCTGGAAGAAAGTCACAACAATGATCTTGGGAAATTCCTTCAGAAGTACCTTGGACATTAGTGGAAAGGGTGGAAAAGCATACAGAAACATTCCTGTCCAAGGAAATGACATCTGTCTTCCAGGCCTTCCTGCATAGAGCCCAAGAGTAGAATCTTGCCAGCTGATTGTTCAGAGAGGAGGCAAAGAAGTCTGCCTAAGGAACTCCCCACAGATGGATCAAATCTTTGAAGACCCCATGATCTAGTTTTCATTTGTGAGGGCCTGCCACACAATTATATTCTGATGGAATGTAGGTTGCCCGTAGAGTGAGACTGTGTTGTGAAATATATCCCAACCTAACATGGCTATCCTGCAAAGGGGATATGACCTAGTTCTCCCTTGCTTGCTAATTTACCACAATTGTAATACTGTCTAACAACCTGAAGAGGTCCTGGGGATCAAAGACAATTCAGTGTGCTGAGTGCCTTGATCAGGACAAGCATCTCTTTTATATTTATGTGGTTGCGTTTGTCCTTTGTGTCCCAAACACTTTGCACTTTTATCCATTTTATAATTGCTCCCCAAGCACAGTCTGAGGCATCTGCGGTGACGGACTGCTTTGGAATGGGAGACCTGGACTTAGGGGCATCTATTAGCTCCACCAAGTGAAATAATTTTTGACAAACACAAGTGCTGGGATTTGAAAAAATAAAGGGTGCTGATGCTGGGACCAAAGAGATTTCAAATACCACTTCATGTGGAGTCTTGCCAAGGGTATCAAAATAATCACAGAAGCCATCACATTCCTGAGGTATTCTCTTGCAGTGACCGAATTCCGAGTGAAAAACCCTAAAAATAGATGTATATTTACATCTATTATTTTTTGTGGAAGAAAAGCTCTTTGAATTGTGGTGGCTACTTGACATCCCAGAAACAATCCTGTGAAAGGGGTCAAGAGAGACTTCTAAATGCTCCCTGGGAATCCCAGCTGGTGTAAGAGACCTCTCACCCACGAGAGAAATTCCAGACACTTTGAAAAAGACTCTTAAAAGATCAGTAAGTTGTAAAAATATGGAAAAATGTGGACATCCTTTATCCTGCAATGAACTATAACTAGAGCTTGACACTTTGAGAACACTCTTGGTGCAGTGGGCAAAGAACTGATCATGTGAGCCGGACACAACAAACTTAAATGCCTGAAATCTGGATGAATAGTGATGTAATGATAAGCATCTTTAAATCCAGTGTTACCAGGAAACTTGAATGATGAAGAAGAGGTGGTTGTGAAGTGTTATAATTTTGATTCTGTGCACCATCACAGACAGGTTTAGGAAAGAAAGCTTCAGAATTGGCCTCCAAGCATTTTCTTTCTTTGGCACTAAAAACATCATTGAAAAAAAACCCCACCTAATTTAGAAGGGCGAATTGGTTCTTTCACTCTCTTGGACTGCATGTGGTAAAGGACAGGTGGAAATAAAAGAATCTGGTCTGGAAGATGAGAAATTACACCCCTCCCCCCAGTAAAGGAAGAATTTCCTCTAATTGCTACCTCTAACCTTGATGAATGATCTTTAAATCCCATTTGTCTGAAACTATCTGTTGTCAAAAAGAAAAGTGGAGATTCAAACTTTCTGGAAGACAAAAGGGGGCATCAGGGTGGGATGGGGGGGGGGGACACATGGTCTCTTAAATAGTCCTGCTGACTTATTGGACTGCCCTTGCCCTTTCTTCTTAAACTTCTGTTTACCTGCATTTTACTGCAACTGTTTATTTTGCTTCTTAACAAAACTTGATGAGTTGGAAAATCCCTCAGAAAATTTGGAAAAGGAGAGCTGAAAAATCACTGTATCAGCTTACCCCTTTTATCTCACTTTCTGATCACATATGAAGCAGAGGGGCCAAAAGTAAATTTTTGCCCAAAGAAGAATTTAAAATCTCATTTTTATGATCATGTGCGAGGTTCTCAGAAAACAGCCAAGCAAACCTCAAAACAGCATCAGTGGCCATAGCCCTGGAAGAAACATCAAGAGAGTCATACACAGACTGCAAACAATGAGTGGTGACCTGTGCAACAGAAGAAACTGAGTTAAAGCAAATATTTCCTCACAAGAAGAAACTGCAGGCAAAGAATTCCTTATACTTTTACAATTAGTCAAGACAAACCTTAACAAATGAGCCTGACAACTGAAAATTTAAAAATCCAACTGCAGAAGCATTCACTTTTTTTCTGTACTTGTCAATGATCTTCCCATCCTTATCAGAAGTAACAGGATTGGAATTAATGTTTTAGCAGCATAATTAACTGAGCATATAGCTGCTGGATGAGGTCTGGGAAGAGTGCATAAAAACTTAACAGATTGAGGAACGTTATACATCGTATCTGCCTTTTTAGGAGCAGCTGGGTGACTGTCAGTAAAACTGCAGGTAGTAACACACATCCTCCAAGGGAGACAAAACTGGAAGATTGGGTGCAGGCTCTGGGAATTCCTTAAATAACACTTCATAGCAGTTTCCGATGGACTGAGAAGTCTTATGTTCTCCCACTGAAAACACTGGCACATTCTAGAAATAGTCTCAGAGAAAGAGGACCCCCCCCCCTTACACACACAGGAATAATCAGAAACTGAGCTCTCCTCATAGTCTGAATCAGAAACCTAAGAAAACCCTGCAGCAGCTGGAAAGGTCCCAAAAGTTCCTCACCAAAAGGATAAAGGGTCTCAAAAATATGTCTTATGCTGCCCGACTGAAAGAACTCCAGCTCTATTCAATCGCTTACCGCTTGCTCAGAGCTGACCTGTGCCTGACATACAAGGCCATGTCAAACCCAGATTTGATGAACATGCTTCACCTCAAAAAATCTAGATCCCTCAGAACTACAAGGGCGGGAGACTTAAACCTTGACACGGTTATTAATAGGACGTGCTGGAGGGACAGATTCATCACCCAGAGACTCCCTATGCTGTGGAACAAAATCCCGGTACATGTGAGGCAGAGCACCTCGCTGGCCTTGTTCAAAAGAAATCTTGACCAATGGTTGGGAGATCGCAGATATACCCGAGGGATTACCTCAGTGTCACTGCTTGACAGAGGCACAGCAAAATAATGGGCATAGTTTCCTTCAAACTAAAGGGGTGGCGAAAGCCACAAAACTCTGGGCTAGGCTTATAAATGCCCTTGGGCAGATAGCCTAGTATGAACCTATGAACCTATCTGTGCCTTCATCTTCCTGCTTAGATTCAAAATCTTGAATCTTTTCAGTTAAGTATTCCTGTTTCTTTTTACCAGAAATTCCCTCACTAGAAGGATCAATAACCTAAATTAAACCTTGAGCCAGACCCAGTAAACTACTCCTGTCTAAGGAAAGCTTATTTTTCTGCTTCTTTTTGACAATAAAAATGGGGCCAACTGTTTTATTACTGGCAGCAGCAGCTTCCCTAGGATGGATACAACATTCTTACAAAAACAGGGAAGCCTTCTCTGTTCCCTCTCACAGGACTGACAAGAGTGTCTCTTCCTTGCCCACTGGGGGAACCCCACCAGTTGCACAGGGCATGGCTAACCCTCTAGTGCACAGAGGGATAAGGGATAAAAAAATGAAAGGTCATAGGTGCAACAAATGGCCACAGCAGTCACCAGCCTGCAGCAAACTGCTAACCTACAGTGGTGGCGCAAAGGCTGTTTGCTGGAGTTTTTTTTTTTTTTTTTTTTAAAACAGGAAAAAGGATGTACCATGTGACTGCTTCACAGATTAGCTGAAAATGGTGCCTCTTTACCAGAGAAAACAAGCAGCACAAGTCAGTAAAAATAAAACCGCTTTAAAAAGTCACTTCTTTCTCCAAACGAAAACAGCAAAAAGCACTTTAAAACACCATGCCAGCACCACAAAGTAAAATAAATGCAATTTCTACGCAAAATTTTTTTTTTTTCAGTTAACTTTTAAAGTGACAGGAAAAAAAGTGCACTGTTGTTTAAAAGTACAGTCTCAAACTCCTAGCTTTAAAATAACTTTCCAGAAGAGGAAAGATGGAAGGTTTAAACCAAAAACTTATCTGTCCAGCAAAAAAAAACAGCATAAGCCAACAGTCAATCCTTGGAAGCCTCAGAGGAGCATACTCTTTGGTGGCAGTGAAGCTCTAAAGGGCTTGGTGCCCAAACTTATCTTTTAGTCAGCTGTGCTCAAGCTGCTTGACAGTTTGGGCATATAAAAGATGCCCTGAAGCTTTGGAAGTTGGCCATCTGTTACATTCTTGGCAGGATATAACCCATACAGCTAAGGTTACTGCAGCAGTGACCAATATAATGAACATCTCTATTAAGACAAAGAAGGCCACCAATAAGATGGTGCCTGAACCTCAAATCAGTAAAACAGTACTGTTATATACTAGCAAAGACTTAGCAGCAAGATCTAGGCTGCAGAGTTCAAGTTCAACATCAAAGGTCTTCCTGCACAGTAGTATCAACTGCCTTTAGTGATTGCACATTCTGCACATCTTTCTTGAATTTCCTTACATCATCAACTTGTTAGCCAATATGCGGGGAATGTTGTTAGGATTTGTAATAGGAGGGGTCATTGTAGATAAATTCTGGCCATTGATTTGAATTATTCCTTAGTTTTCTAACGTAACTGTTGAAGGACTTATAATTATTTTTTGCTACACACATGGGGAGGATTTTGCAGGTCTTAATAGCTGCCTTCAGTTTCTTGGTGAGGCGTTTTATATTTTCATTGTAATGACAGCTTCTGGTGTTACAAGGTAATCTAAGCAGTTTACTTCTTCCGTTGTAAAGTTTACTTATCTAGAATGCACCAAGACCATCTGAAAGGCTTCTTTTGGGAAAGACTTGATTATAAAATGGTACTTCTACCTCTATACAATTAGTTAACTCTCTAAGAATTGCTCAACTTAATATCCATAGCATTAATAACAGACTTAGTCAATTCCATGCTCTTTTACAAGTGCATGCATTTGATATCCTTTGCCTTACAGAAACTTGGCTGAAACCCTCTACTCATGACCTAGAAATAACCCCACCTAGTTACAACATCCTTAGATATGACCGTACTTCCAAAAAGGGTGGTGGTGTAGCCATCTTGTATAGATATGAACTCCAAGTCTCATCCTATAATGTGTTATTTCCCACTAATAACAATGCAGAAACACTCCCCATTAAACTCAAGCTTAACAAATCTAAATCTATTTACATCATTTGTACCTATATTCCGCCAGGAATTAGAAGTTATGTACTTACCATAATGTTCCATCAGAGTAGGTGGATTCATTTGTCTGCAACCTGTGGGTATGGATCCGATATCGGATCCGAACCGGCATGGTTTATCCAGCTATGGATCCGAGCTCCTAGCTCCTCCCCTCACCCATAATGCCCTGCTCTCCCTACATGACCTCAGATCGAGTTTGCCCTGCACCAACTACCCTAACCAAAGGGTAACACACCCTATGCAGGAAACTGACAAGGCCAGGGGGATAGGAGGGCGGGATGGTTGCAGACAAATGAATCCACCTACTCAGATGGAACGTTATGGTAAGTACATAACTTCTAAATCTGAAGTAGGAGATTCATTTGTCAGCAACCTGTGGGACAGAGTCCCCAGCTACCCGAATCTTGGGTGGCCATCATGGAAGGATATTCCGGAGCACCGCGGAGCCAAAGGATGCTCTACCTCTACACGTGATGTCCAGCTTGTAATGAGAAATAAAGGTATGAGATGAAGCCCAAGTGGCTGCTGAACAAATGTCATCCAGAGGAACCCTAGACTTAAAGGCCGCTGAAGTAGAGATAGACTGGGTCGAATGAGCATGGACTCCCTCCGGTGTGGGCCTCCCAGAAGCTTGGTACGCTAACAGAATACACTGAGAAATCCAGCGTGACAAAGAAACTTTGGAAATTGGTTTACCCAGATTGAATTTGGCAAAGGAAATGAACAACTGGTCGGATTGCCTATGACCAGCTGTTCTGTGAAGATAAAAACGAAGCTGCCTGTGAACATCCAAGGAATGCAGCTTGTATTCACCTTTGTTTTGATACTTAGGAAAGAAAACAGGGAGGTTGATGGACTGATTAATGTTAGCTTCCGAAGCTACCTTAGGAAGAAAGGAGGGGTTGGATCCTGAGGCACACCTGGTCCGGATGGAAGATTAAATAAGGCGGTTTCATGGACAGGGCCTGAAGTTCAGAAACTCTCTTAGCCGAAGTAATGGCTACCAAAAAAGCAGTCTTAAGAGACAAGAATTTAAGATCTACTGTGGCCGCAGGTTCGAAGGGGGGAGAGGTCAAGGCCTGAAGTACCAAGGAAAGATCCCACGGGGGAACCGTTTCTTTGACAGGGGGTCTGAGCAAAAAGGTGCCTTTTAGGAAGATTTTGCATAACTTAGCTGACATAAGAGGCCCTGAATCATGGCCAACATGGTAATGAGATATGGCCGCTAGCTGTACTTTGACCGTGGAACTACTGGCGCCATCATTAAAGAGAGTAGTAAGGAAATCTAGAACCAAAGGAAGGGGAACCGTGAAGGGTTCTAGACCTTGCCGCTCCGCCCAAATGGAGAAACGCTTCCATTTACTGCGGTAAATTTTCCTGGTAGAGGGCTTGTGGGCCGCTACCAGAATGGCCTTAACTGGGGACGAGATACTGGGAGTCCTGATTAGGAGTGGAACTGGAGCAGCCAAGCAGTCAACTTCAGGTTGTCCAGGTTCAGAGTTGGTAGGTTCGATGGGTGTGATATCAGATCCGGAATGGGATCTAGAATCCAAGGTGGATTCACTGAATGAGATCTTAGGTAAGGGAACCAGATCTGTCGAGGCCAGAACGGGGCAATGAGGATCATTCTGCACCCCAACCGAGAGGCTTTCTGAAGTACTTGGAGCATCAGAGGCAGAGGGGGTATGCGTAAAGAAGACCGGGAGGCCAAGCATGCACCAGAGCGTCTCTCGGAGAATCCCCTGGAGGGGGGATTAGAGCGAAAAAACTGTCGCACTTGGTGTTTAAGGGAGAAGTAAAGAGATCGCAACAGGGAGTCCCCCACTGTGCGAAGATACGTTTCGCTACTTGAGAATTGAGAGACCACTCGTACGGGGAGAGAATGGTGCGACTGAGCTTGTCCGCTAGGATGTTGGACTGACCCGGAATATGCATTGCGATGAGAAAGCAGTTGGTGGAGATCGCCCATTCCCACACTCTCATGGCTTCTCGACATAAAGGGTAAGACCTGGTTCCCCCCCTGTTTGTTGATGTACCAGACCACCGACATGTTGTCTGACTGAATCGCAATTGTTCCCAGGGGAAGGAGGGCTTGAACTGCTTGCAACACCAAGAGCACTGCCCTCATTTCCAGAACATTGATATGCAGGGAGGTCTCTGAATCGCTCCACGTGCCTTGGACCGTCCGGCCCGCAAAATGCCCCCCCACCCCCACCCGAGGCGGGAAGCGTCCGTGGTCACTGTGGCGAGAGGGGGAGATGCACAAAAAGGGCGGCCCCTGTGGAGATCCGGGGAATGGAGCCACCACAAGAGAGACCGCTTGCAAGCCTTGCGGATTGCAATGGGGTGATGCAGGGGGAGAGAGAGAAATGACCAGTGCACCTGAAGTGTCCATTGAAGCACCCGCATGTTCAAGCGGGCGAGCGGAAGAAGCGTAATCGCTGCCGCCATAGACCCTAGAGCCCTCAGGATCAATTCCGCAGGAGCTGAGCTGGAGTGAAGGATGGCCCGCACCTGGAGTCGTAGATTCCGAACTCTGTCGGCTGTGAGAAAGGCTCTTAAATTTCTCGTGTCTAACCTGGCTCCTATAAATTCTATTATCTGAGTAGAGACCAGGTTGGACTTTCCTATGTTTACCGTAATGCCTAGCCAGGGAGCTAGACGAAGAAAGGAGTCTCTTGCCAAGGATAGTAGATGCCTTGTTGGGGCAGTGAGAAGCCAGTCGTCCAGGTACGGAAAGACCTGCACCCCCTGAAGCCTCAGGTGGGCCGCAACCACTGCTAATACTTTGGTGAACACCCTGGGGGCTGTGGTGAGACCAAAGGGAAGGACCCTGTACTGGTAGTGACTGGCTCCCAGCCGGAAGTGAAGAAACCTCCTGGATCGTCTGTCCATTAGAATGTGGTAGTACGCATCCTTGAGGTCTATGGAGCACATCCAGTGATTCTCCCCTAGAAGGGGGAGGATGGATTGTAGAGTGACCATCCGGAACCTCTCTTTGTGAACTGCCAGGTTCAATAGGGACAGGTCCAGAATGGGTCTTAAGTCCCCCGTCTTTTTTGGCACTAAAAAGAACCTGGAGTAGAACCCTGATCCGATCTGGTCTGGGGGGGACGGGCTGGATGGCTCTTTTTCTCAGCAGATGGCCAATTTCTGCTGAAGCGGCCTCCCTTTGATCGGGTGGAACATCGGGGAGGGTTTTTAATCTTGGGACATGAATGAAGGGGATTTTGTAACCTCTGGATATAATCTGGAGTACCCAGCGGTCCGATGTAATGGACTCCCATGCCGCTAGATGCTCCGAAAAACGTCCCCCGACTGCCTCCAGAGTGGAGCAGTCGGGCAACCCCTCAGGGTTGCTGTGTGGGCCATTCAGAGAAAGGTTCTCTGGACCCAAAGTTCCTGGGAGCCCCTCTGCCCCTAGGGCGGTGTCCTCCCTGTCGTCCGCTGCCCCGGAAGGACTGGTTGTCCGGAGCGGGTTGGGATTGCTGCGACTTCCGGAACCACATCTTCTTCTGGCCCTTTTGGTTCCTAGAGTAGGACCTCTGGAGCACAGAGAAGCGGACTCCAACGGCAGACAGCGTCTTCCTGTCCTTCTCGCTCTGAACCAAGGTGTCGCGAACCGTCTTGCCAAAAAGGGCAGAACCGTCAAAGGGGGCGTTCGCGAATGATGCCTTGAAAGGCTCCATGAAATCGCAGTGGCGGAGCCAGGCCTGGCGTCTTGTGACTAGGCCCACTCCAGCAGCTCTAGCGGCTCCCTCGGTAGCATGGGAAAGTAACCGCATAGAGGTGTTGGTCACGGAACGAAGAGTGGCCATACGGGTGGAGTGCAAAAGCTTGTCCTCCTCCAACACGGACTCTGGGGGGGATGCAGCGTATTCCTTGATAAGGTCGCGCTGCATCCTAATGACATGTGCCAAATAGTTGAGCGCCCTCACTGAGAAGGTCGCTGAACTAAACATTCGCTTCCCCAAACGGTCCATCATCCGAGACTCCTTGCTCGGGGGATGGACTGAGGGACTCTCCTGGGTGAGTTCCCTCTTAGTGGCTGCTGCCGACAACATGGCATCAGCGGGGGGGGGCTAAGGATCCTGTCTGGCCTTTTGGGGATTGGCTCCACGGTGTCCGGTTCCTTCCACGCCCTGGTGGTAATAAGGTCCACCAGGGGGTCGGCAGGAGGGGACACCCAAGAGGTAGACGGGCCCACTTCAAATGCCTCCAAGAACACGGACTCGTCCGAGGAAGACTTTGGGGCAGACCACCCACCTCTTATCCGTAACATTTGCATGATGTCTCCAAAGGAGACATCCTCAGGGGGTGATCTTGGGGAGCCTTCCCCTTCCTCCAAGTCAGTGTCTTCAGTTAAAGACTCGGGGGAGTCTATGTGCCTCCTCTTACACGTATGCTTGCGAGGTGCTTCCTCGGGGGGGCTGTCCGAGGAGCCCTCGCAAGCGATGTCCAGATCCAAGGGAACTGCTTGGGGCAGTGAAGCGGGCTGTCCCAGTGGCCGGGTGACGGAAGCCTGGCCCAGAGCAGATGGAGTGCGGGACGGAGCCGAAGCAAGGACCGGGGGTCCGGATGCCCTCAACAGAGCCCTCTCCACTACATCAAAAGCCGAGGGGGAGCCAGCCTCGACTATAGGATCTGAAAGTCGGCTCCCCCTCGGATCCGATGAGTGGATCGGAGCCGGCGCCGAGCCCCTCGGATCCGAGGGAACAGTACACTCCGACAGGGATGGCGCCGAAGGCACACTGAGTCCCTCGGATCCGAAGCTCGGGCCAAGGTCCGAGAGGTCGGATCCGACAAACTCGAGGGCAGGGTCGGATCCTAGGTACCTAGTACTGTCGGCGCTGACCCACCCCCGGCTCCGAGGCTGCACGGCTCCAAGCGCTCCGAACCCGGGTAGCGTGTCGGAGAAGGAGCTATGGGCTTGAAAAATGGGGTCGAGCTCCCCCCCAGAGGGGGGGGGGGAGGCAGGAGCACTCCCATCTGCATCTGGGCCTGGATGAACCTTCGCATCATCCGGTCCAGATCAGCATCAGAGAGGCTGTAGGTAGACCTCGATGAGGCTACCGAGGTAGGCCTCGAGTGCCGCCTCGATAGCCTCGAAGGAGGTCGGATCTCCTCATCCTCAGGCTCCGGTGAAAAACGAGACCGGAGCCGAGGAGGAGGAGAGCCAGCAGCCAAAGAGGCCGGAGGAGAAGCCCGCTTAGCCGGCGGGGCCGAGACGGAGGTCTCGGCCCGCCGCTTGTGGTGCTTCTCTCTCCGGTCCTTCTTTCTGGCTTCCCTCTCCTCCGAACCCGTAGAGGGAGTTTGAATCCCGGGAGGAGGAGGGGGAGCAGGCAAGGCAGGAACTGCTGGAGCAGTAGCCACCAATGGGGCGGGGGCCGAAGCAGAGTCCGGAGGCAAGAGTCCCACCAAGAACAGCTTCGAACTCCGCTCCTTCAATGCCCTGGGGTTGAACCCTGCACAGATTGAACACCCAGAAGTGAGGTGTTCAACCCCAAGGCATCGAACGCACAGAGTGTGGCCATCAGCAGGGGATAGCTTATGGCCACACTTGGAGCATTTTGAAAAGATTGCCTTTGGGGCTTCAGACATACTTACTCACTTTTTTTTTTTTTTAAAAAAAAAAAAAAAGTAAAGCAAACTAACTAAACTAAACACTCACACAGAAGGCCCCAAAGAATACACACACACACAAGCTACGTACCAGCGAGGGGAGGGTACTACAAAAATAACTAATTTAACAAAAAAGTACATTAACAGAGGGAAAACCTAATACTTTCACACAAATTAACTATTTTCTGACAGAAAAACCCCTTCTTAAACCACCAAAAAAGCACTTAGCTGACAGGAGCTCAAAATCCAGCTGTCACCATGAATGCGGCAAACTAGATCTGAGGTCATGTAGGGAGAGCAGGGCATTATGGGTGAGGGGAGGAGCTAGGAGCTCGGATCCATAGCTGGATAAACCATGCCGGTTCGGATCCGATATCGGATCCCCACAGGGTGCTGACAAATGAATCTCCTACTTCAGATACAATATTGACACTTTGGAAAACATTCTTAGTACCCTTTCCACCCATCTACCTCAAGAAACAATTGTACTTGGTGATTTTAACATTGACTGGACTACCTGTAGCTCCCCCAAACCAAACACCCACATTAATCTTTATGGATTCACACAAATAATAAACACCCACACAAGAATTCACAAACCCAGTAATAAAGAAACCATCCTTGACTGGATCCTTATAAATAGTCATCCTGAAACCTATATACCAGGAACACTTCCTGATGACATTAGTGACCATGTACTAACCTATATAACAAAGCAAAAGGCTCATAGCCCTAATAATAACACTTTTATATCCTATCGCTCAAAAAAAACACTTTCAAGCAGAGAGCTTTCAAAGAGAACTAAAGGCCTGCAACTGGTCACCATTGAAAGAACTCAAACTAGATGAAGCTGTTTCCTACTTTAATACTAAATTCTTACAAATCCTAGATCTTCATGCCCCTCCTCGCTCTTCCCGAGTTAGAAACAAAGTTGCCCCATGGCTCACAAAACAAACCAGAGAAAAAATATTCCTAAGAAACAAAACATGGACCAAATGGAGAGCCACTAAGAGCTCTGCAAACCACCTACACTATAAACAGCTAAGAAATACAACCAAAAAAGACATCATCTTAGATAAACAAAACTATTATTTCCTCCTTCAACAATCACACCCAAAAAACCCTCAAAAGTTCTGGTCAGGCATTAATAAGCTAATCAAACCAGGACATACCAAAACTCCAGCCCCATCAATTCCCCATAATAAGAAGTTATGTACCTACCATAACGTTCCATGTTAGTTGTCTTCTCTCGCCTTCTTTCTTGCTTGATGGGTTCGGAGCCGATCCTCGGCTCCGACTCGGCACTTGCTAAGCTCGAGAGTCACTTTTACCAGCTCGAGGCAGCCCCATATCCCATGATGCAAGGCGGTAAGTACCCAGATCTCGTTTGATGACCAAAGGGCAGTAGCACCAAGCATAAAACACTTCCCAAAGGAAGAAAGAAAGAAAGACAGAAAGACCAGGACTGAATGGTCTTCAGCATAAAGACTCCTTAGAGAAACAAGGTCTGTCCAGGCCTGGGGGAAGGAGGGGGGGTCGCAAGAAAGAAGGCGAGAGAAGACAACTAACATGGAACGTTATGGTAGGTACATAACTTCTTAATGTTAAGTTGTCAATCTCGCCTTCATTCTTGCTTGATGGGACCGCGTCCCTAGCACCTCTATCCTGGGTGGCTCAATGGAACAGACTCTTGAGGACTGTAGAGCCAAAACTGGCTCTATCCCTGGAGGCCAAGTCCAATTTGTAATGGTAAACAAAAGTATGAGGAGTGGCCCAAGTGGCCGCTGCACAAATAGTGTCTATAGGAAGTCTAGCTTGAAAGGCTGTAGAAGTAGCTAAGCTCCTAGTTGAATGTGCTTTAGGTTTTGAGCACAGCTGTTTTCCCCTGAGTAGATAAATTTCGGAGATGACCGAAGAAAGCCATCTAGACAAGGTCACTTTAGAGACAGGAAGGCCTTTCTTGTTATCCGCATAGGAAACAAAAAGTTGATCAGATTTTCTAAATTTTTTAGTTCTGTCCAAATAATATCTGAGTTGGCGGTGGACATCAAGATAATGCAGTTTTTGTTCGGCTCTGTCTGAATAGTTTGGGAAAAATACAGGGAGATCAATGGATTGATTTAAATTGGTCTTTGATGCGACCTTAGGCAAAAAGGTCGGATTAGTTCTCAATGATACTCTGTCTTTGTGAAAGACCAAATAGGGGGGTCGAACCGATAGAGCATGAAGTTCAGACACCCTCCTGGCCGAAGTAATAGCTACTAGGAATAAAGTTTTCCAAGAAAGAAATTTTAGGGAGCAAGAAACAGCTGGCTCGAAGAGGGGAAGAATCAAGGGTGTCAGCACTAAGTTTAGATCCCATTGAGGAGGAGGATTCCTGATTGGAGGCTTTAGCAGGAAAATTCCTTTCAAGAAGGCTTTACAAAGCCTATGGGACATAATATTGTGATCTGCGATCCCGACATGAAAGTTCGAGATAGCAGCCAATTGAACTCTGACTGTGGAAGAAGAGGAGCCTGCCTGAAAAATCTCTGCTAAGAAGTCCAGAACTGCCTGAACAGGGGCAGTGAAAGGATCAATATTCCTGGTTTTAGCCCAATAAGAGAAACGTTTCCATTTGCTTGCATAAATCCTCCTGGTAGAGGATTTTAAAGAAGCTACTATGATGTCTCTAACAGGGTTAGAGATCAAGGGAAGCCTGGCTAAGGAAGGAAGTGGAGCAACCATGCTGTGAGGTTGAGAGAAGGGATAGACCGGTGCAGCTGACCGGATTGGTGAATCAGAAGATCTGGCACTGGGTCCAGATGCCACGGCTGCACCAAAAGGTGACGATGGAGGAATGGGAACCAAACTTGTCGAGGCCAGTAGGGAGCAATGAGAATCATTTTGGCTCTCAAAACGGTTGCTTTCTGGATAACTTGAGGGATCAGAGGAAATGGAGGAAAGGCATAAAGAAGTCCCTGGGGCCAATCCTGGGTCAGAGCGTCTCTGGGGGGATGGCCTGGTAGAGGGAAGAGAGAGAAGAAGTCTGGGCATTTGCTGTTTTGGGGAGTAGCAAAAAGATCGCAACATGGACGACCCCATTCCAGAAAAATCTCTTCCACTATAGATTGCTTGAGAGACCACTCGTGAGGCATGAGAATAGCTCTGCTCAATCTGTCTGCTACAATGTTGGTTTTCCCAGGGATATGCGTTGCTACCAGAAACCGATGAGAGGAGATTGCCCATTGCCATAGTCTGAGCGCTTCTCGACACAAGGGGTAGGACTTGGTTCCGCCCTGCTTGTTGATATACCAAACTACAGACATGTTGTCTGTGTGGACTGCAATTGTCCCTACGGGAAGAAAGTCGTTGAGGGCTTGCAACGTTAAAAGCACTGCTCTCATCTCCAGGACATTTATGTGCAGGTGGTACTCGAGCGGCTGCCACGTCCGTGAACCATCCTGCCCTGATAATGACCCCCACCCGATCAGGGAGCCATTCGTGGTGCCAGTGGCTACCGGCGATCGGGGTACAAAGTGTCTGCCTTGGTGAACCTGGGGAGATGTGATCCACCAAGCAAGATGATCTTTGCAAGTCTGTGTCACCAGAATCTGGTGACGCATTGGAAGTTGTTGGTACGACCACTGAGTGAACAACATCCACTGAAGAAGGCGCATGTAGAAGCGAGCCAGGGGAAGAAGAGTAATGGCCGCAGCCATGAGGCCTAATACCTTCAGAACCATTCTGGCCTGTACTTTCTTGTTGGCTAGAATGATCTTGACATGACTTTGAATGTCTGAAACTCTTTGATCTGTAAGGGTAGCTGACATCCGAACAGTGTTTAAGTTTGCGCCTATGAAAGTAATAGACTGGCAGGGCGATAAGGATGACTTTTCGAAGTTGATCGAGATGCCCAAATGAGTGCAAAGATTTATTGTGTAATCCCTGGCTTGAACAAGCTGATGCCTGGTGGTGGCTGAAAGGAGCCAGTCGTCGAGATACGGAAACACCTGGAATCCTTGACGTCTCAGGTGAGCCGTGACCACTGCCATGCATTTGGTGAACACTCTGGGGGCTGTAGTGAGACCAAAGGGCAGGGCTCTGAACTGGAAATGACTGGACCCCAGCCGAAAGCGGAGAAATCTCCTGGAGTGTCTGTGAATTTTGATGTGATAGTACGCATCCTGAAGATCTATTGAGCACATCCAGTTGTCCTTCTGTAAGAAGGGCAGAATTGACTGAAGAGTGACCATTCGGAATCTTGTCTTCCTCACAGACTTGTTGAGTCTGCTGAGATCCAATATTGGTCTCCAATCTCCCGTCTTTTTGGGGACCAAAAAGAACCTTGAGTAGATTCCGGGCTCTGAATGGTCTGTTGTAACTGGCTGAATGGCTCTTTTTTGCAGTAGTTTTGAGACTTCTAACTCTGCAATTTCCCTTAAACCGGGTGGTACATCTGGAAGGGAATTTGAGGGGTAGAAAGGACTTTCCTCGAAAGGAATTATGTAACCCTTGGATATGATCGACTGTACCTATGTGTCTTGAGTGAGGGAGTGCCAGGCTTCTGGGTACAGTGATAATCTTCCCCCGACTGCCTCCAAGGAGGGACAGCCGGGCAACATCTCAGGGATGCTGAAAGGGCTTGTCAGAGAGAGACTCTCTGTTTCCCTGGTTTTTTGGACCCCCTCTGCCTCTAGAGCGGCGTCTGTTGTTGTTACCCCCTCTGCCTCTAGGGGTAAACTGACCACGTGAATCCGGCGTGACTCCTTGGGATTTGCGGAACCACATTTTGCCACCTTTCTGTCCTTTGGGGTAAGGTCTAGAAGGGGTGGAAAAACGGACTCCTACGGCAGAAAGTCTTGCCGTCCTGCTCACATCTGGTCAAAGTTCCTTCACTTGAGGGCCAAACAAAGCTGACCCATCAAAGGGAGAGTTTGTGAAGGACGCCTTGAAGGGATCAGCAAAGTCACATAGCCGCATCCAGGCTTGGCGTCTAAGAGCCACACCTGTACCTGCGGCCCTACTCGCTCCATCAGCAGCATATGATATTAGCCGCATGGAGGAGTTTGCAATGGAATTAAGGGTTCCTAGCTGCGAAGCAATTTTTTCCTGAGCCCCTGCAGCTGTAGGATCCTGTACAACATCACCTAGCTCCTTAAGGATATCCCTTTGGAGTCTGGTGAAGTGACATAGATAATTCAGCGAACGCATAGCAAAGGTCGCTGAGGAAAACATCCGCTTACCATACCTATCCATGGTCCTAGAGTCCTTATTAGGAGGATGGACGGGTACGGAAGGATCTGCAAGTTCCTTCTTGGTGGCAGCAGCCACCACCATGGCATCAGCGGGCACACCCTTAGTGAGGAATTGCTTATCACACGGGGCAGTAATAAATTTTGAAGGCCTCCTAGGGACCGGCTCTACAGAGTCAGGAGCAGCCCACGCCTTTCGGGCAATAACCTGCATAAGGGGGTCGAAAGGCGGAGACACCCAGGAGGTGGAGGGCCGAGATCCAAACGCCTCTAGGTATACTGACTCATCGTCAGAGGGATTATTGGTGGGCCAGTTTCCCCTCTGTCTAAGGAGTTCTAGGATGTCTGAGAAGGAGACATCCTCAGAGGGGGATCTTGGGGATCCCTCTGACTCATCTAAGTCATTATCTGAAGTGATAGACTCAGGGGAGTCTACGTGTTTCCTCTTACAGGTCCTCTTCCTAGGAGGATCTCCCGAAGCATCAGGAGAATCCTCGGAAGAGGGGGATATTCCCAATGGGGAAACCTGAGGCGGAGGATCTCTGGGTCCTGTAGCAAGAGAAGTGGCAGAGATGTCAACAGGCACTATAGAGGGAGGAGCTAAGGGAACAGACTGCTGGCTGATGCCAGTGGCCAGCACACTCTTCATCACCTCGAATGCTCCCCTCCCAGGAAGGTCCGAGAGAACCCGTTCCGAAGAGCTAGGAACTCCAGGGCCCACTGAAAGGGAAGTCTCCGAGGCAGATGTCGGAGCCGAGCTCACCAAGGCCGAGGCTCCAAGGGGAAGAGAGGGTTCGGACAAGGGTCCGATGCCACTCACCCCCTCGGAGGAGACCAGGGAAGCCCGGCCACCGAATCCCTCTAAGGAAGGTCTCGAAGAGGAGATAAGAGTAGAGGCTGAAGGAACAGAAGGGGGTATCTGTCCCTCAGCCGTAGCAGTAACCATTCCCGAAGACTCCAACTCCAATCTCTGTGGTAGAGTTGAAGGAGGAACTGCAATGGGGTGTGGACCAATAGTCGTCTGTTGAGACGGACTATGTAACATTTGGGCCAATGCCTGTGACTTAAGTAATCTACTGACCACTCTCTCTAAATCATGGTCAGAAAGCCTGGATGACCTTGAAGATCGGCTCCGATGGCTCCGTTCCGAGAGAAGAGGCGAAGCCGGAGCCGAAAGTATCGGCTCCAAGGAAGGAGACCTAGACCTCTTCCTCGAAGGAGCCATCGGAACCGAAGAAGCTACTGAACCTGTCGGAGCCGACAACTCATCGGAGCCGACAGGTAGCTTCGATGCAGCTGGAGCCGATACAGCCACAAAAGTAACGGTGTCGGAGCCGATCGGAGCCGACACCGATGCCTGAGCCACATGGTGGTCGGAACCGATCGGAGCCGACACCGAAGTGGTCGAACCAGAATCGGCACCGATAGCCATCGGTGCCGAAGGTTTAGTCAACCCAGAATCGGCTCCAGCCGGAGCCGATCTCGACTCTAAATGAGTCGGAGCCGAGGCCGCAGGCTTGGGTACAGAAGCCTGGGCCTTGGAAGACTTAGTAGTCTTGGGTGGAGCCGACTTAGCCGGAGAGCCCTCCGGCTTAAGAAGGCCCCTCAAAATCAGCTTATTTCTTCTTTCCTGTAGGACTCTCTGGCTGAAAGAATGACATATAGCACAGGAGTCCTGCAGGTGAAGAGGCCCCAAGCAGTACAGGCAAGAAGTGTGACCGTCTGTCAAAGACATCTTCTGACAGCACGAGTCACACTTCTTGAAGCCTGAGACCCTTTCTTTGGACATGGTGTAAAACACAAAAACACACACACCAGTCAAAGAATTTAAATTAGATTAAATATACCAAAGGGTATAACTGACAAAAACACACACACACCCTAACAGGGGGGGGGATGGGATGGGTGAAAGTCTGACTAACAAAATAAGAGGAGACAGAGAATTTTCTGTCAGAAAAGGTTTAAAACTTAGTTAAAACTAATAATTAAGGGTTTTTTTTATCAAAAGGGGCTTAAAATGTAAAGAAGCAAATCACTTACCAGGAGCTGGTAAAAGGAGGACCTCATCAGCGAAGCGGCAAACGAGATCTGGGTACTTACCGCCTTGCATCATGGGATATGGGGCTGCCTCGAGCTGGTAAAAGTGACTCTCGAGCTTAGCAAGTGCCGAGTCGGAGCCGAGGATCGGCTCCGAACCCATCAAGCAACAATGAAGGCGAGATTGACAACTTAACATTAATCCTTTACAAATAGCGGATGCCTTCAACAATTACTTCACTGAAACTATTCAAACACTTGCTAATACACTATCTCCTACTTCCCCCACCCCTTTCCAAAACACTAACAGCTTAGTGCCCTCCTTGCATATACAACCCGTAACAACATCCTTTATCTGCAAACTCCTACAAAAACTTAGACCTTGTACCCCTTCTGCTGACCACCTCCCAGCTGAATACCTTCAAATAGCAGCCAAAGTCATTTCATATCCCATATCCATCCTTATAAACTGAACAATCATAGAAAGAAACATCCCATCCATTTGGAAAGTCTCCCACGTTATCCCCTTACATAAAGGGAGCAGTTCCACCGATATCTCTAATTTTCGACCTATTGCATTACTCTCCCCACTGGCCAAAATAATGGAAAAATGTATTCACTATCAACTACTTCAACATCTGCTCCATAATAATTTACTAGCCAACTGCCAGCAAGGCTTCAGGCCCTTTCATAGTACAACTACCGCCCTACTAACTTTTACAGACTGTATTAACAGGAATCAAAATAACTCTCTGTCTTCTGCACTATTCATTGACTTATCAAAAGCCTTTGATATGGTGAACCACAACTTACTGATCAGTGTACTAAAAAGCCCAATCTCTTGACCCACAAGCATTACGCTGGTTTACATCCTATCTTGAAAACAGACTACAAGCAGTGCTCTGGGACAATACTCTCTCTACACCTCTAGACGTAAACATTGGATTCCCTCAAGGATCTATCTTAGGCCCTCTTCTTTTCTCAATTTTTATAAATGATCTCAACACTGTATTTCCTAAAGCTACCTGTATACAATATGCCGATGACTCGACCTTGATCTGTACTGCTAAGTTATCAACCTCTCTTCAAACCCTCACTCAAACAGTATTTAACACTGTTGAAAATTGGTTTACCCATCACTGCCTCCTCCATCACTGCCTCCTCCTAAATCCCAAAAAAACAAAACTATTGCTTTTTGCTCCTACCCAAAAGTCACCAGAGATCTACTTCACAATTACCTCTAATAATGGAACTACTATTTCCCCGGATACTACTACACGTCTCCTTGGCATTACCATAGACAAACTCAGCTTTGACGACCATATCAACAATAATATTCAAACTGTTAATAAAAAACTAGGCTCCCTGTATAGAATCACTCTACCTCACTCCGCAAGCTAGAACTTCAATTGCCCAGACTCACCTCACTTCTACCCTATTCTATGCTTCCACTATATACACCAATCTATCAGGAAACAATCTAAGCAAGCTTGAAACAAGCTATAACAACATAGCCAGATTTGCCACAGGCACCCCTTTTAGAACCCATCACTGTCATAATCTTAAACAGCTCGGATGGACTGAGCTACAAAACCATCTTCTGTATAATCAACTAGTGATCATACAAAAAATTCTTTACCACCCAAATAATACCCCCTTCCTTACTAACCTGATCTCCCCTTATAAAAATCTGGAAACACTTCGCTCAGCCAATAAGTCACTAATTTCCAATGTTAAATCTAATAATAAAGCAGGTGACTCACTTTTCACTAACGTTGTGGGCAAAATCTGGAACCAGCTCCCTAGGACACTCGCATCTCTCTCATCTACATCTCTCTTCAAAAAAACCTCAAAGAACATCTGAAAATTATCTGGCTTTGTCCCTGCTCTAAACCAGACTGAACCCTACTTCCTCCCCTTATCTTTTTCATCTTGTTTTAACCCTTACGTCTGGACCTTGTCCCCTCTGCAACAATTTTCTAGGCAAACCAACCACATACTAGCCAGCGCATTTTTTTTCTTCTCTTCTATAACCTTTCTCTTGTCTCCTTCTCTCCTTTTGTCTAATATCAATATCTTCAGACCTTTGGGTGTGTACCTGTACTTATTTGCATCTTAAACTATGCTTTGACTCTATACCACTCTACTTAAATAGAAAATTTTTTTTCTTAACAAATAGGTTTAATTCTCCAATGTATTGCAATTTAAATACTTTCTAAGCATTGTATTTTTGTTTAGTATTTGTTTAAGTATTGTATTTTTTCTCATTTTACCTGCTTGGAGCTCATCTCCCTGGGCCTCTACTGAAAATGGACATGTATCCAGCTAGACTAGCCCAGTCAACAAATGTAAAATAAATAAATAAATAAAAGATTTCAGGAACCAGTCCTGCACAAGATTTCCAGACCTTCTAGCCCACTACAAAAGTGCTGGACTGTTTATTAAACATGCAGTTAAAGCAATGTTTTGAGACAGGGCTGATGTTTAAAAAGAAAGGAAAAGGCACTGATGGCAGCACGTGCAGAACAGTCTTCATTGGCTATACCAACAGTGACACTGAAGCCATCCCAAAACTGAATGTCTCAGCCTCTACAGCTCAAGGTAGAAATTGAGAATAGTGATGCCTACCCCCCCCCCCCAGCACCAGATCCAACCAGATTCAGCCCCAGGCCTAATGTTAACAAGCGTTGACCCTGAAGCATGAGCCAAACAAACACTAAAAGGAACTGGTGCTAAAGCTGATTGTATAAGACTGACTTCTGACCTTGACCAATGGTCAACAGCAACAGTGTGGTTGATACCAAAAGGGTTGAGTCTACAAGCTCTGGTCTCAAGACCAGAAACCATAGCTAGTACTAACAAGGTTGCTGATGTCCCCCAGAGGTGCCTTTGAATTTGACTGTATCTCCCCTGAACCCATACGTAACTGACGGTCACTGAGGAGGGCTAACATGACTGCAGTAAAAAGGAAGGCAAAGAAGAGATGCCTGTGTTCAGTCTGGTATTAGGGGGGAGAGGCAAGAGACATTGTTTGTAGTATCTTTACTAAGGCTTCCATCATAGATTCATAGATACCCATAGTTGGGTACTGGTCCAGGGGAGATGTCAAATTCACATGCAAGGTTAAATGTATCTTATGATCAGGCAGCACATCCTTTTTCCAGGACAGCTACAGCCGTAAATGCCAGAGTAAACTTGGGGATATACTTAGAATCATCTATGTTACAGCTCCCTGGTTCTAGTACTGGTGGCAATACTGGACTTGCAGAGATAAAGAAGGTCCAGCATAACCAGGTCTCTAATGGTGTGGAAGTGAGACTGAGCTCTCCCTACTGAATAAAGGGCTAGAGCTTTCAGCTTCTTTTGATAACTCAGGGACTTTAGGCCTGTGATCTTTTTGATGATGAACCTTTTGGGTCTTTCTAATGGTCTGATTAGTTTAGTTCAATACATCTCAAAAGGATCACTGTAGTTCATAATTGGTCTACTCAATGTAAACTATATACGAGTGATTACATCTTTAGACCTTGATAATATTCTTTTGGCAATTAACTGTGTTATGCAAAATGATTTCTTGAGAACCATTGTCACATTATCATCAAAAGAGTGGGAGTTATCAACACAAGTTTTTGGAAAATAGATTCCATTTGATTTTTTTTAAACAATACCTCTTTAGTTACAGTTTACATCACAGACACCACTGAAACAACTGTAGTTGCAAACATTATACACTTATAAACTATCTAGTCGCTGTCAATATGGCTCATTTAAACCCTGCCTCTTAAACCTCGTTCCTGTTCTGCATATATTGTTCTCACAATTCCCATTTTTTCCTATGTAGTTTGCTCCTTCTCTTTTCTAAAGATCCCAATTGCAGTTTATCTCTGTTACTATATTCACTACTTACAGTAAAGTTGGTCTATACTTTGATTTCCATTTTCTAGTAATTGTTTTTTTGACAGTCACCATAATTAGACTCAACAAGGCTTTATTATGCCTAGGCAATTCCAAATAACTCAAAACAATAATCTCCTCAGTCAGTCGAATCTGCTCACCCATCATCTCCGATAGAGCAGCCTGCAGGGAATCCCTAAAGTCTAAAAAAGCTCATTACACTTCCAAAAATATGTTCCCAGCTATCTCTTTCTTGCTCTTCACACCTGCAACATTTGCTATCCAACTGAGGAAAAATTCTTTGGGGTCTACTTGAGGTATAAAAATACCTGTGTAAAATCTTGCAGGCAAAAAATCCTAAATCTTCTAGACTTTGTTGCATATTTGGGAGATATACATATACCCCCCATTGTCTCTTTGTGAATTGCTTATCCAGTCTCTCTTCCCAATCCTTTCTAAGCTCCTCCGATTGATTCTTATAATTATCATGCAATATTTTATATGCCTTACTAATTACTCCTTTTTTAATGGCAGCTTCTGTTCTACATTCTATTAAAGACTCTACCAGTGCTGGTCTTTCACTTAGGAGCCCCTATTTCTTTCTCTTTGCCTATATTCTGATATCAATACTTGACAAGGAAGGCAATCTATAACCTGCAGACCAAATAAATTCTTGGCCACCTCCCATTCTATCATTTTTCTAGTTATTTGCTCCCAAAACCTTGGTTCCTTTGCCAGTTTTCGCCAATAAATTCCAGCCCCCTCTTGCCTATTATCTGTATCCCTGACCACAGTCATACCTATCGGCAAAATCTCTTCTCTCCATTCTCATGCTGGTTTGGTTCTTAGAATACTCCAAAATCTCAAAATTCGCAACTAAATCCAAATACTACTCCCACCACTGTACATCTCTCCACCTGCTAAATTGGCTAGAACCTTCCCAATTACGTTGACTACCTCCAACTCACTACAACCCATAAACTAATTTTTAAACCAACTAAATGCCCAGCACTAACAAACATCTTACCATCATACATCCCTCACAGAACTCTTGAGATCTTCCCACCAAAATCTAATTTCTGTACACAAACCAAGCTTCTCCTATCCTTTCCCTTAGCCAAAAAAATGGAATTCTCTCCCACCTTCTCTAAGAATTTCTGAAAACTTTGAACACTTTAAAACCCAGCTCCATTCCCTTCTCTCCGATAATTGGAAATGTAATTGCACTCTATCTACCTAACCTGCTAATGACTCTACTACAAGTAACTCTACTCCATACTGACTTCCTAAACAGCTCTCTCTGAATATAATAATCTAACATCTATATCTTGAATGTATATATTGTAAACAGTATACTATCTGTCTTCTATCTCCCCCATCTGGTAATGATTCTCACTACTGCCAACATATACATTTTGATGCTATTTAATCACAGGACATCAACACTTCCGTAACCTAAAATGCAATGCATGCACTCCACTTTTTCTATTATATAACTGCCTCTCTCTCTGAATACATCAATATCATGAATGTATACATACTAAATAATGTACTTTCCACCATTATTCTCCCTTTTCTGGTTTTATAACTATGTACAGATGATTTACAATTGTTAGTTTTTATAACCATGTACACATGATCTATTACCTCTGCACAACTTGTTCTTTAATCAAGTATGTAAGTAAGTAATGTACGTTCTATTTTACAATTGTACTTTGCTAAGTCTTAATACATAATATTACTTTTTGCTTATTTTTACATTTTTACTATGTAATGTGGAGCTTTTCTCCCCGGGCCTCCACTGAAAATGGGGTCCTTGAGCCCAGTGGACCTCCCCCGGTCATCAAATTGGAAATAAATAAATACATTTTATGAATATAATACTCTGTATGATTTTGGTAGTTCTCTAAGAGATGACATCCTAAATTCAAACTCTCTCTTTATTTCTTGAGCTTCTTCCCTGTGTCAGCATCATTCCTTTCCACTTTGAATTATAGTTTTCTGCTTGTGCTATGTACAAAAGCCTTAACTGTATTGCTTTAACATACCCCCTCAAATTAGGTAATCCTAGTCTGCCTTGTTCTATTGGTAGAATCAGCTTATCCCACGTGACCCTTGCTGTCTTCCTTCCCAGATAAAATATTTTAACTCTTTTGCAATTGATGTCCACAACTTCTCCGGTTGATAAAAGTATGCCTGATCTGTCTATGAGACTAAATGACTGAAAAACATTTTAATGGCTTGTATTTTAGTCTCTATATCCATATAACAAAACCTCCAGTTTATCAATTTTTGTATTATCTTCCCACATATATCCTTAGCTGCCATCACAGTCATTTATAAGCCATACTCCTACATATGGATATTGTTGGACTAATTTGTGTATGGGTACATGGGTACATAATTTACCACTACTGCCTTTGTTTTAGCTTCATTAATTTTGTATCCAGAGAAGATTTGAAACCGTCTTAAAATTTTCCTCAACACTGTAATGTCTCTTTCTGGTTTTGTCAAGTATAAAATAATATCTGCAAATAGAGCCAGCTTTCCCAGACTACCATACCAATTATATCCTTGAATTTCCGAGTCCCTTATTTTCTTTATCAAGGATTCTAAATATAATGCAAACAAAGGGGCAAGCGGACAACCCTGCCTGGCTCCTCTAGTCAAGCAGAAATTATCGGAGAGGACCCCACCCACTTTAATTCACGCCTCCGATCCCACATATATTCTTCTAAAAATCTTATAATTGTATCAGGGAAAGCAAATGCTTCCATTGCCCTGCTCATGAAGGCCAATCTACTCTATCAAATGCTTTCCCTGCATCAAGACCTACCAATAAAAGTGATACTTTCTTACATTCTGTTTCCTTCTGGATCATCAATGTTCTGTTAATATTGTCAAATGCTTGCCTCCACTTGACAAAACCACACTGATCCATATCTATCAATTTTGGTATCACTTTTGCCATTCTTTTAGCCATTACAGACAGACGCTTTATAATCATGGTTTAGTATTGAAATGGGCCTGTATGAAGCTGGATCTAATGGACCTTTACCCTCTTTAGGTATTACCGTTACCACTGCCTTCTTCCAGGATGCTGGTACCTCTTCTCTTAAAATACTGTTATAAAAACCTTCTAGATCTTTATCAGTTTTTTCTCTCCTGTCAAATTTCCACAGGAATACCATCTATTCCTGAGGACTTTCCTGTAGATTGGTCGTACATAGCCATTTTCATCTTATCCCTTCCTATCCTGTTAGTAAATGAGCATTTACCTCTAACTTAAGCATATTTAATTCTTCCATAAACATTTCCATTTGTACCTTTTCTTGATTTCCATATTTCTCTGCTTTATACAAATTTTCATAAAATTTCCAAAATATTTCTAATACTTCTACAGGGTCTCTCATTATCTTCTTGTTATATGCTCCCTAAGCATGGAGACTGCCCTTTCCACTTTCTGTTGCCTGAGTTGTTGTGCTAATTTTGTGCTCTAGAATTATCAAAAAGCAGTTAACAGCAATCTTTCTAAACTTGGTGCATATTATCGAGGTAATCCCTTATTTTGCAGTTGCTCCTTTTCTTGTTCTAAGAGATTCCCTCCTATTTTGCAATACTTTAACATTTGTCAATCCCTCTAAATAATTTGTTACTGTTTAACCATATCTCCCTTTCTTTTATTCCCAACCTACTTTTAAACTTAACTTTTATTTTATCCCACTCCTTAGCTATGTTTTCTCTTCTCTAGTAGCTGCTGAATTAATTCCACAACACATTCCTTAAATTCCTCTATTTTGAACCAATAGGTGGGAAAGCACCAGTGTCTAATTTTTATTTCATTACCTTACGCTTTTTTTTTTTTTTTTAGTTATTATTGGTGCATGATCTGAAACAGTTAATGGCTGCATTTCAAGATCTTCAATAAAATGCGCATGTTCCTGTGAATTTTGTATCTCAGTGAGTTATACATAAATTCACTCTGAATTCCTAGTACTGAATTCACATCTTCCATGCCAAACATTTTCATAACTTTCTTCAAAATTCTACCCTATTTTGTTATATTTTCTCTTCTAGGGCCCCCAGACACATTTTCACTGTTAAAAAACAAATTCCAGTCTCTACCTATAAGTAATATTCCTTGCTGAAAGCTGATTAGTTCTCTGAGAATTTTCTTAAGTTCCATTATAGCAGTATTAGGTGGAATGTAAATGCATGCCAGTGTAATCCTCCTTCCTTGCCAATAGCCACTTAGTACTATACATCTTCCATTATTATCTTTTTTCTCCTCTTCTATTCATTATTGGAGCTCCTCTTGCAATTAATACAAGTATTCCTCTTTTCCTTTGCCCCAGATATTCTGCTGAATAACCATCATGAAAACCTTTCTTTATCAAATTCAAATGTTCAGTTCTTTCTAGGCGGGTCTCCTGTAGCATATCTATTTGCACTCGTATTATAATATAGTTCACTACTCTTTCTGTTTTATATTTATCTGTAAGACCATTCAGACTGGAAGACATTACAGAAAGCATAACTTTCTTATATAGTTATTACCACCTTTTATTTGCTAAATGTCCAGTTCCAACATTTATGGTACATGCATATAATTTTCACCAGGTTAGCCTTTTATGCAGTTGTTTCAGGTCATATCCATTTGTGCCTATGCCACATCTTACATAAATTTTTGTTTTTTGAAAGATCTCAAACAGAACCCCCCCCCCCAAAAAAAAAAAAAACTCATAAAACCTATGAACTTAACAAGAACACACAAAAGTATGTACATTTTCAAATATTGAAGTTTTTGCTTCCTAAGATAGCTACACATACAGGCTAAAGTTAACAAAAAAGAAAGGTTTGTCATGCTAAGATGCATGGTACACAGCCTGTGGTATTTGTAAGTGCTATTTGATTTTGTACATCTTTATAACTCTCCCAGTTGAGAAAACAATTGAATGCTTTCAGTAAACATTTACTCCAAAAGCCATTTCACTTTATCAAATTGTCTTCTAGTGACATGCAAACCAGACACAAAACTAAGGGTACCTTGTTTATCCAAAACAAAAGCCTTACAATATTTAATATTCTTTTTCATTTACATGCTTTGTAATAAACTTGTTACTGGATAAGGCCTAGGGTTTTTACCCAGTCATTTCCCTATGCAAAGAGGAAAAAGTACACTGATTATTTTGTCATACTCTTAATCAGACCCTTCTGCTCCCCCCATCTCCTCCCCTCATTTTTTTCATTGCAGTGCCAACATTTCTCAAAACTGAACAAAGAAAAAGAGAGAAGGGTGAACAAGAAAAAAAAAAAAAAAAAAACAAAAGCACCTGTTTATATTAGTATCTCCACTGCGTTTAAAAAAAACTGAGAGAACTTTACTTCAAGTGTAACTGGTTTTGTATTATCTTTAAAGGTGTCACACCTGGGAAAACCCCGATTGCTTTAAGGGAGCATTATGTCCTAGTCAAGTTCTCTGTTCTTTTTAGTTCTTTTCCCTCAGCCAATCCCCTTACACTAGACTGTCTCCAATTTCTCTTTATCACATCACATTGTCTGCATGGATGCATTAAGACCAGCTGCAGAAATGCTACTTAGTATACATATTTGCAAACGCTGGAAAAAAAGCCTTATAATATTCAATATTCTTTTTAATTTACTTGCTGTCTGTCTTAAAACAAAGGTCCTTTACCAGTCATTTCCCCATGCAAGAATAAAAAAAGCACATTAATTTGAACTCTGTCATGTCCCTTTAACCAGGTTCCCTTTTTCCTTTTATCATTACATTGCCTATGTTTCTCAAATCTGTATAGGAAAAAGAGAAAAGGGGAGAAAATAAAAAATCACCTGTTTACAATCCCCAATAACACCCAAAAATAGCTTGCAAAAAACCCCGATGAAACACAGATACAGTACTATTAAGAAAAGAAAGTGTTTTCTTTACTTACAGTTATGGTCTACTCAGAGGCGATCTCTGCTTAACATACAAGGACATGTCAAACCCAGAGCTACTGGACATGCTACACTTAAAGAAATCCTAATCCCTCAGAGCCACACGCTCCAGGGATCTAAACCATGTCATCAAAGTAAACAAAACACGCTGGAGAGATAGGTTCCTGACCCAGAGACTCCCCAGACTGTGGAATAGATTGCCCATACATGTCAAGCAGAGTGCCTCTTTGGCCCTCTTCAAAAGGAACCTTGACGATTGGATGGGAGAAAGGAAATTCACCCTGGAGATCATGTCAGTCGCCCTGCTAGACAGGGGTCCAGGGAAGTAAATAGTGTGGGAAGAAATAGCCATGGAATTGTTATGGCTAGGCTTGTATAGGCCCTAGGGCTGACAGTCTAGTACCAACCTATGAACCTGCGTGTTCTCCCATGTCTTCCCCTCCCTAAAGCATTTTTATGAATATTAATGGCATGAAGTAGGGCATATACTAACTTTAGAGTCTCGGCAAACAAATTTTGAAGTCATTCAATATTTCCAGATTTTCTAGTTGTCATATTTCACAAATATAATTATTGCACTGTGATCCCACATTACGTTATTGATTTGATTACTGTTCTTCATCACCCAAACCCTGTCTCTGCTTCATTCCAATGTACTCTCGATTCTTCGAGTCAACTCTCATGCTCCCTTCCTTCTCTCCAACATTTTCTATTGAAATACTGGAAAAGGTTTCACAGGTGCAGTCTCTCTGTGGTCTTTATTACCAGAGGAACAAGAAGCCGAATTTTCTTCTGTTTCACTGCTCAGTTTTTGTTGGACAGACTTTTGTATTTCCTCCTTAGCATGCATGTCATCAAAAAATTATTTTGTCCCTCCAGGAAAGAATACTTTGAAGACAGCTGGATACAGCAGTTGGAATCTCACACCTGCATCTCAACATTCTCTGAATAGAGGAATGAACTTACTTCTCTTTTGCCTGGTGTACAATGAGTAATCATTCTCCACAAACACTCTGCTGTCTCCTACTTTTAGTATTTTGTCGTCCTGCCACAGTTTTGACAAAATCAACGGTTTCTTCTGGTAGTATTGCATCCTTACTATTAAAGGTCCTAGGCTGCTTTCTTACAGCTAGATTTGGAGTACACACATGATGTGCCCGTTCAACTAAAGTCCTGTTGTGGATTACCAGTCGAGTTGCTTTTTTGTGCTTTCATAAATTTAATGCAATCTGTTCCTTCCAGCTTCTCTGGTATCGCTGAAAATCTCAAGTTTTCCCTACGTGATCTGTCCTCTAATTATATTATTTTTTAAAATATTTCTTCCTGAGCAATCTCATATTCAGCCAGTCTTTTCTTCATTTCAACCTCTGATTTTTGCAGCTTTATCATCTCATCCGAATATCTGTTTAAAAGCTTCTTCCATCTGTTCCACCCTTTTGCTGTTTGTGTTGATATACCCTTATGAGTGTTTTATTTTAACCAGATCTGTATGCAGTTGTCTTATATCATCCTGTAGGTTACTGGAAGTCAAGTTTGAAGGCTATATTACTTTTTGTTAAACAACTGGAAAACTCTCCCTAGTCCGTGTTCCTTCCTCACTTTTTGTAGATGATTTTTTTCCTGGTCTTCTGCATTTCTTTATTACTGGCATCCATGCAGTGTACTTACTAGCCAGTTACTGAAATTCACCCATAAACACAATATACTGTCCTTCTCTGCCGAATTTCTGTTTTCACACTGGGAGAGCTAGAAACAAGCAGTTACTCAGTGTGTAGCCATCCTGGAACTCCAAAATTCCATCTGATTTTTGATTTGACACCAAATTCCCATTATGAAAATCTTGTTGTTTAAGAATTAGGGTAACAACAAAGACAAGTACATTTTTCTTCAGATGAGAGGTTTCATATGGGACTCACCAAAAGTTTTTTCCATACTCTCCATGTAGGGAGACCCCCCCCCCCCCCAAATAAAAAATACCAACTTCATGTTTGCACAACAGTGGGAGAAAAGGGTGATCTGAGTGAATGCTGAAATAATTTTCAGCAAAATTAGTTTACATGCAGAATAATGTTCCCAAAGGAGACATGAGCTTGCTGGTAATTTTCTGCAAAATGCTGTTAATATATATCTTAAGTAATGCTTTTTGCTCAGCATATTTGTGTTTATGTTTTGTTTAGCATGCTTGTATTTGTGATGGTTTGTTTTTAAACATCTTTGTTAAAGTATTACTTAACACAAACATTAACAGAAAAGAAAACAAACCATATTAAGTTTTTTCTACTTACATACATTATACATTTCATAAGTTTTCTTTCTTTATAACTGTTATTCATTCCAACATTGCATAAATTGCTCAATTCCAGCCTTTTCTTAAATCTCACTTCTCCTCTGAACATGATTCTGCATGTATACTTCTCACAGATTCCATTTATTTTTATGTCATTTGCTCCTTCTCATTTGTAAAGCTCCCTCATCCAGTTCTTCTATCACTTTTACAATATTCAGTACTTCAGATAGCTGGTTTAGACGTAGATTTCTATTTTCTATTATTTTTTTGGCGGACAACACTTTTACCAAGGCTATGTCTAGGAAATTCAGATCTGGTGTCCCAGCTCAAAAAAAATGCAATTACACCCAATTTATAAGTAATGGTCACTGCTGAAAGTGTGGATATATTTCAACTCAGTTACTGAAACAGAGAAATTAAACTACTTTCTTTATACTTATTCATCTTAATTAAGAGTAGCTTAAATCACTTGCAATGCTTAAAAAGTATGCCAAAGGGTTAACATTGCAATATATAGTTCAGAAAATATAAGGCTTTACTCCAGAACTACTCAAATATACCAAGCAGCTCCTACAGCTGCCTCACCCTATCAAATGGTATACTTTAGGACCAATAATAAAGGAGGAACTCCCTATGACTATGTCTACCTGTCCAAGACTGGCAAAGGTTAAAGGATTCTCTCCTTGCAGCAATTGCCAACAATGCCAGTATTTAAATAATGAAAGTAGCAGTTGCGTCATTAAAGAAAATGAATATTGGATTCCAGATTTTTTTAAAGCAATCAACATATTTAGCTTTGGTACTCTTACCTACCCAACAGTTTATGTACAGAAGTCCCTGTGCAAACACTATTCAGAAATTAATTTACAGCATTGTACAGGCATTAGAAAACAAATAACGGGTATAACAGGCTTTAGTTTTCCCTTTTAGTTTACGTGAAACCACAGATAAGAACTGTACATGCTGATAATGTCTTGTATTTCAAAGAATATTCCTGGCAGATTAGATTACATTCTTGCTGTCCAAGCCTCCCAACAGGAATTAGTGAAATGGGGGAATTATTGTAAATGTGCGTGCATTAGGGGAGAAGGCTTCAACAAATATGATTCACTAAGTTTTATGGTGTCATACAAAAGCATTTAATGATTCACTGTTAACTTGAACATCTGAAGAGGTCTTTGTTTAAAGACAAAAAAGATAACCTCTGAGGTGCTTTGCTTTTACTTATTTCTATTAAAAAGTTCCCTGCATTTTGTGTCCGATTTATTTTGTGTCAGATTTGTTTGGTGATGTTATCAAGTGCCACACTAACATGCAACTGCTCTTGCCTTCATTTTATGACAGGATTCAGTTCTAAAAGGTTTCTGTTTAGACCCACTCTCAAGGAAGAGGAGTGGGCATCAGTCTCTCATTCTTAACTTTCTCAGTTAGCCCTATGATATCAAGGTCTATAGCAGCACAGACAGACAGACACCCCATCTAACTGCCAGTGGGCCGGCACTAATGGAGGTAGCTACAACTGGCACATGGTTCCACTTTGTCAAGCACCAACGGAAAAAGTTTATTACAACTTGTTGGACCTTCCCTTAGTAGTTATTATTCTGCCTACAGATGGTCCCTCATTTTAAATTAGGAGATGCTCCTTCAATACGGTACTCCCCTTTCCTCTCCTTCCCCTTGGAAAAAAAAAGAGATGGCATCCTGCCATTTACCCACAGAAAATCCTATAGCACCTGGGCCACTAACTGAATCTGTGCTGCCAGAGTTTCAGGTGGGACTCTGTGCCAGTGAAACAGAGCTTACCTGAATTCCTGCATTCCTCAAAAGAAGAGACTGACATGGAGAAGACTAGCACACAATAGTACAGTTTTGTACCTACCATAAATGTAGATGTCCGATAGATATGCAACTGCAGTCATAACATATGGGTTGTCCTGCCTCAGGCAGCCCTCGGTCGGCCAGATTCCAAAGTCTGGGTCCGGCGTCGGCTGGTGTCGCACTTCACCCGACGTCATTGCGGCAGTTATTCGGGTATAAAGGCATTAGCCGATGCCATTTTCCTCAGTGTTTCTTGCCCCAGATGCCAGGAGCCCTCTAAGAAGGCTAAATTTGGATAAATGCAAATGGTTCCAAATAGTAGAGAGCAAACAAAAAATAAGCATGTATGTACATGTATAAACAAATACACCATAATAGATTCCCCCAGCTAGCTACAAGATGGGCAAATACCCTAGGAGTACCACAGAGAGGAAGGAGGGTGGGTAATCCTGACTGCAGATGCATTCCTATCGGACATCTACATTTATGGTAGGTACAAAACTGTACTATGTCCTTCAAGGATGCATCTGCAGTCCTTACAAATGGGTAGAATACCATAGCCCAACTGGGGGAGGAGGAGAAATTAGTTTATGGTGTAGTTAAGACCCCTTGCAAAACAGCAGTGGCAAAACCTGCCCGGGATCTGGAGTATAAAGGTAAATTATAATGCTTGGCAAATGTATGCACGGAGCTCCAAGTAGCAGCCTCTAAAATGTCTTTGGTAGCCACTCCTCGTGAAGAAAGCTGTGGTAGTGGCTGTAGCCCTTGTAGAGTGAGGCTTGATGTTTTCTGGAGTTTTCTTCCCATGGTAGGAGTAACAAAATCTAATGCAATTTCCTATCCGTTTAGAGATTGTCTGTTTTGAAATTGCTTTTCCTTCCACTCCTGTCGCATATGCTACCAGTAGCTGGTCAGTCTTTCTATTGCCCTTGGTCCTGTCCAGGTAGTAACGTAATTGTCTATGTACATCCAAGGTATGCAACAGTCTTTCTCCCCTGTTTTGTGGGTTGGGGAAGAATGTAGGTAGGTGGATAGCTTGATTTAAAGATACTCTGGAGACCACCTTTGGCATAAAAGTAGGATTAGTTCTCATGGATACTCTATCTTGATGGAAGATCAGGAAGGGTTGTACTGCCATTAATGCCTGTAGCTCAGATACCCTTCTTGCTGAAGTGATTGCAAGCAGGAAAGCAGTTTTGCATGATAAGTACTGTAATTCTGCTGTTGCTGCTGGCTCGAAAGGAGGGAGTGTCAACTTTCCTAACACGAAGTTCAAGTCCCATGCTGGCAATGGTGGCTTCCTAGGTGGTTTTACATTTTTAATTCCTCTCAGAAACTGCCTGAGTAGAGGATGTGAGAAGAGTGGAGGATCCAAGTTGTATTCTGCTGAGATAGCTGATGCATGAATCTTAATGGAAGAATAGGACAGGCCGTTGTGGAAGAGCTCTGCCAAGTATTCCAGGATGTTAGCTATGTTTACCAGTGACACATTCTCTCCTTTTGCAGTATTCCAAATGAGATATCTTTTCCATTTTGCTGAATAATTTTTTCTTGTTGAGGGTCTGCGAGCCTCCAAGATATTGTCTTTAACCCTTTGGGATAAATTTGGGTTATTTGGTCTTATGCAATGTTCCAGGCAGTCAGCTGCAGTGTTTTCAGGTTTGGATGCAGGGTGTTGTAGTTGTTCTGTGTTAACAGTAAGGGAACTAGGGGTAGAGTCCATATTTGTTCCTGAGACATGCTCCTCAGTAATGGGTACCAATGCTGCCTTGGCCAGTCTGGAGCTATCAGGATGATCCTTGGACGGTCCTCTCTGATTTTCAATAGCACCTTGTGCATCAAAGGAAGTGGTGGGAATGCATATGCTGTCAGGTTTTTCCAACTGAAAGATAGGGAGTCCACTTTCCAAGCAAGTGGGTGGTACGTCCTTGTGCAGAATTTCTGTAGTTGGTGATTGTGTGGGGATGCAAATAAGTCTATTTCTGGTAGCCCCCACTGTCTTGTAATGGTTTTGAAGATGTCCGGATGTAGCATCCATTCGTGGGCATCCGTGGCAGTTCTGCTTAGGATGTCTGCCAGAATGTTTTCTTTTCCTGGTACAAAATTGCTTGTAACTGGATGTTGTAGCTCAGGGCCACATTCCAGAGGTCCATTGCCATCCGGCATAAAGGTATGAATGTGTGCCTCCCTGCTTGTTGATGTACCACATAACTGTGGTGTTGTCTGTCCTTATCAACAGTGGACCTTGCTGAAGAAATGGTCCGAATGTCTGGATTGCCAGTTTTACTGCCAGCATTTCCTTTTGATTTATGTGTAGGTGCAGCTGGTCCTGAGTCCATAAGCCTTGTATGCACTTGTCCAGCATGTAAGCCCCAACCGAGGTCTGAGGCATCCGTTGTGATTGTCTGGCTTGGTTGAGTGCTGTGGAAGGGCAGTCCTTTGTTTGATTGACAGGCCTGAGCCCACCATTGGAATTCTTGTTTCAGGCATGGGATTATTGGAATTTGGGTTTCTAGGCTGTGCTTGTGCTGAGACCATAAATTCCTTAGGTACCACTGTAACTTTCTCATATGCAGTCTGGCATGTGGAACCAATATTATGCAGGATGCCATGTAACCCAAGGCTTGCAGGACTTTTCTTGCTGTTAGCTGGTTCTGCTTAGTCAATGCCAAGAAGTAGAGAGGGAGTTGCTCCTGTTTTTCTACTGTTAGGAATGCCATTTGTCTTGATGTGTCCAGTTCTGCACCCAAAAAGGTTATCCTTTGGGATGGTATCAGTCTTGACTTTTTTATATTGACTGTGTATCCCAGGGCTTGCAGTAGATAAATGACCCTTTTCAAGTCTTCCGTTAGTTTGTTTTTGTTGTCCGCTTGTAACAGGCAGTCGTCCAGGTAAGGGTAAATTTGAATTCCCTGAAGCCTGCAATGAGCAATTACTGATGCCAGGCATTTTGTGAATACTCTGGACGCAGTAGATAAGCCAAAGGGCAATGCTGAGAATTGATAATGCTCTGATCCTGCAAGAAATCTGAGGTATCTTCTGCAATTTGGTCGTATGGGACGTGCAGGTATGCCTCCTTGAGATCTAGAGTTACCAGCCAAGACTCCTTGCCCAGCATGGGAAGAAGCTGCTGTAGGGTCAGCATTTTGAATTTTGGGACAATGAGGAATGTGTTTAAAGTGGACAGGTCGAGAATAGGTCTCCATTGGTTTTCTTTTCTTGGTACCAGGAAGAGTCTGGAGTAAAATCCCTGTCCTTGCTCCATAGGTGGTACCTTTTCTACAGCTCTCATGCTTAGTAAGTGAGTTATTTGTTTTAGAGCTTCTGCTTTTTGGTTTGGAGGTAGGTTTGGCATTCCTCTCTTCCTTGGTAGAGTATGGAAGTGAAACCTGTAACCTTGGTCTATTGTTTGTAAAATCCACTTGTCTCCTGTGATGTAATGTCAGTTTGTTGAAAATAAGGCTAGCTTCCCGCCTAAGGGTGCTTCTAGTTGTTCCCTGGTAGGCGGTGCCAGAACCAAGTCACTGTGATTGTCCTGTAGTAGTGGTGGTGGTGGCTGCATCTGTGGCTGTACCTCGCTGGTTGTTAGCCTGCCACTGACGTCCCCTGTAGGCACCTCTGGATTGATCTCTGCCTCTTGAGCGCCTATTCCTGCCTCTCTGAGCTCTGGAGGTGTCTGGAAAGGACCAATTTTTGGAGGGCCAATTCCTGCTAAACCTTGGAGGTTGGACCTGTAAGAAATCTTTGACTGTCTGGACAGATTTTGCCTTTTCTTCCATCTTCTTCAGTACCTGTTGTGCAGGAGAGCCAAACAAATTGATCTTGTCCATGGGAGCATCTAGTAGCTTTGATTTGACATGATCTGGTAAGGCCTGTTCTTTCAACCATGCATGTCTTCTGATCACTGTGCCAGTCATGGCTGATCTGAAGGAAGCTTCCAGTGCATCATAGCCGCATTTTAAGGAATGATTACTGACCTGCTGAATGTTATGTACCATTTCCTGAACAGATTTTTTGTCTAATGGTTCATCTGAGGACAGTTTTTTAGTTAACTGGTCTAACATAAATTCTTGATACTGGATCATATGGAATTGACAGTTCAGGGCCCTAGCTGAAAGAGTAGCAGAAGTGTAAACTTTTTTACCCCATCTCTCTAAGGACCTGGATTCCCTTTCAGAGGGGAGGGGGTTCTTGGCAGAGGTAGCTGCTACAGCCTTAGGTCCCTGTGAGATAGTTTCGGGATCTGCAAAAGGAGCCTTATACAAATGATAATGTGTGTCCGGGACCCTGTAGTACCTATCGGGCTTAGCAGGGGTCAGAGGAAGAGAATCAGGAGCAGTACAAGCATCATTAAAAGCATCATCCACAACAGTAAGTACTGGAGGAATGGCTAAAGGCCTATGCTGTGGCAAATGCAGGAAGGTTCTAAGCCTTTTCCTAGTATCTGAAAAATCCTGGCCCTGCCATTGAAATTGTTCCCTCATAGCATGCAAGGTTTCCCCAAAAGAAAATTCCTCAGGCGGAGAGGCAGAAGGAATGGACTCTTCTGCATCAGATTCCTCATAAGGAGAAAAGGGGGCCTCTGGAGGGTTTGAATTATCTGATTCATCAGAGGAGCCATCTGAAGAAACTGGCTCAGGGGGCTCTACTCTAGTCCTCTTCTCTGGAGGTGGGTGAGAGGCCCTGTCTGTATGTGGTTGGGATCCCCGGATCAAAGAAATGAGATCCTCTGCTAGACTAAGCATTTGTGAACTAGAACTGGGCCTGTGAGAGGGGGTCTTAGCAGGCACAGTTTTGGTAGTTTTTGCTGCTTTAGCCCTGGCAAAGGCCTTAATCGACATGGATGCAGGAGGCCTAGCAGCTCCACGTGCAGGGGTAGAAATATCCAAAGGGATAGTATCGGATAAATCCTGTGTACCTGCAAGAGCAGGTGGGATTTCAGTAGCAGATTCAGCTAAACTGGATGAGGCCTCGGTAAGAGGCAAGTTTTCGGCCGAAGGAAGAACCGTGGACTCTGTTTCAGCCGAAACCGAGACACTCGCGGTTGGCTTAACCGCGGTTTCGGCCGAAACCGCGGACTGTGAGTGTCGGTCCTTTTCCTTGCGTTTTTTAGAAATTTGCGCTGTCGGAGGATCCGACGGCATAATGTAAGCAAAATCTGAGCCAAAAAACTCTTCAGCAAATTCCGACCGACGTCTAAGCGTTCGTCGGTTGAAAGAAGCACAGGCTAAACAAGCTGCTACGTCGTGGTCTGGGCCTAAGCAAGGCAAACAGTAAGAGTGGAAATCTTTATGAGGTATTTGTTTCCCACAAGTTAAACAGTTATTCACTTTTTCTGACATCGGCTGAGGCAAGAAAGAGTCCCCAACGGGGTACTTAGCTTTTTAGAAGTCTTCGGTAGTAGTAGACGTATTCGGTAGTAGTAATCTCTGGTTCTGACCGACCGGCACTTGCGAACAGCTTCTGCTTCGGGCGCCACGCGGCAAGAAAGACTGAGGAAAATGGCGTCGGCTGATGCCTTTATACCCGAATAACTGCCGCAATGACATCGGGTGAAGTGCGACACCAGCCGAGGCCAGACCCAGACTTTGGAATCCGGCCGACCGAAGGGCTGCCTGACGACAGGACAACCCATTTGTAAGGACTGCAGATGCATCCTTGAAGGACATCCTGTCCTATCATGCAGCATATAAGGCAATTTCCTCTGTAAAGGTGGTGCCAGGAAAGTGCATTTCTGTATGAACAAGACACCGGTTGATGTCTCAGCAAAGGGTGACATGCCAAAGAGTGGTACAGATATTATGTAGCCACAAAGGACTTTAAAATATGGTCTACCCCAGAGGCGTCATGATTGGTCTCTGCATTAATTACTTCAGATGTATTAGTCTCATTCTTAGAGTCCTACTATGGGCACTCTAACCATCCTCTACAATGTATGGTGGATTGAGTCCATGATATAGTCGTACAACAGGTGGCAGGGAAAGCACAGTTGTTTATGTACACTTACCATAACAACAGGTAGCTGAATGATCACTGCTGCAGCAGCCTTAGCTACATGGGTTACAATTGGCAAGCATACAAGAGCGGACACAGTTTTAAAAAACTTCAGGCCATCTTCCATGCACCCAAACTGTCAGTCAGCTTGAGATGAATTGAATAAAGAGAGATATGTTTGGGTGCCAAGCCCTTCACAGCACAGACAGTGGGAGTTTGACCCTGAAAGGACAATGCCAGGAACAACAAAAAATTCACACCCTGGCATATGCAAAACACCAAGAAAAACAGAGGATGGAGGGAGTGGCTACTGCAGCAGTGATTGTTCAAACATCCACTGTTATCGAAGTTTACTTACGCAACTGTATTATGTTCCTGATATTTATCGCTGAAGTAGCCTTAGCTATATGTGTAGATTACTCTAGCTTACTAAATTTAGGAGGTGGAGCTGGAAGGGTCCAGGAGCCAATGGAAAATGGTCCTGGCAAGGCCTGCTCTAGATCTAGCAAAGGAATCAGACTTGGAATGCCTTGTAAATGTATGTACAGAGAACCAAGATGCTGCATCTAGAATACTTCTAGAAGCCAACCCTTTCCAAAAAGTCATAGATGAAGCCAATGAACTGGTCCAGTGGGCCTTGACCCTGCCTGGAACAGTTTTGTTGTGGTGAATAAAACAAAAATAGCCTAAGACAAATTTTGGAACAGCCCGTTTGGGTACAGGTTGCTTTGCCTTCTTACCTTCAGAAGAAAATAACAACTGATTGGATTCTGAAAGATTTTGTTCTGACAAGATAATACTGGAGCAGTCTGTGGACATCCAAGGTATGGAGCATCTTTCTCCCTCATTTTTAGGCTCAGGAATGACAACAGGAAGATGGACAGTTTGACTTAACGCAAACTTGGAGATCATATAAGGCATAAAAGGAGGATTAGTTCTTAAATTCCCTGTCTATATGGAAAATGAGACACTGCTGACTCATCACAAGAGCTTGCACCACAAGATACTCTTCTTGCTGAGGTCAAAGCAATCAGTAAATAGCCTTCAATGTTAAGAATCTCAAGTCAGCCAGATTAGACAGTTCAAATGGAGCAAGTGCTAACTTCTTTAACACAAAATTAAGATCCCAGAGAGGGGCCATTGGTTTTCTTGGAGGCCTCTTATGCAAATCCCCTTTCAAAAAACCTTTGACATGAGAATGCATTGAAAGAGGAGGATCCACGGGCAGACATGATGAACTGGCTGATAAATGAACCTTGATGGGGTAGTAAGAAAGACCATAGGACAGTAACTCACATAAATATTGTAAAACTAGCTATGAAAGGGTACTGGTAATGTTGTCGGCACCAACTAGAAAACTTTTTCCATTTGCTAATATATGATATTCTAGTAGCAGGCTTTCTTGCCACCATTAGTAACTGCTGCATAAAGGAACTGTCCTTTCTAAAGAGAAATGAGTGCATTCATCCTCCATGCCAAATGGCAAAGAGTCGTGGTGCAAAAGACGGGAAGTGCTTTTGCCCTCCTTGGCAAATAAATCTCTCCGTGGTGTTTCCCACTTGTGGTGTATACCTAGGAAGACCTGTTTGTTGAGGGCCCATTAGTGGGGGTCCTCAAGGGACCTGCTTAGTGAGTCTCCAGAATGTTGTCCTGTGATGGAATATACACTGCCTGAAGGAACATGTTTGTCTGGGAGGTAGGTCCCAAGCAGTCCGAGCCAGTCTGCACAGCTGGTATGATACAGTTCCTCTTTGCGTGTTCATGTACCACATGACAGTAGTGTTGTCTGTGAAAACTCGAAGAGGACCTGGCTTCCAGAGGTGTGAGAAAACCTGAACAGCTTGATTGTTCTTTCCTGAATTTCGACTGCCACAGGCCCTGGACCTTGTGGATACTGTTTAAGCCCCCCCAAGCCTTGTCTGAGGTGTCTGTGTCTACATATCTTGGATTGGAATCGGTTCTTTGACAGGAAGTCCTGGAGCGAGGTCCTTCTGAGACACCCACCATAAGCTCTCCTTCTATAGATAAGTTATGAGGGGGATCTTTGTATCTAGTGGGTGAGAGTGTTGGGACCATACAGTTTTCAGGTACCACTGAATTTTCCTCATGCAGACTGGCTTAAAGGGAGTACTGGAAAATTTGCTGCTATGACTCCAAAAGCTATTATAATCTCCTTGGCTGAACAGGCCTTGATGGAGGTTAAGGACTAGAAGTAAATTAAGGATGTACACTTCTTCCAGAATTAAGCAGGTCTGCATCTTTTTTGGTGTCCACTCTGCAACCCAAGAGAACTAGATCCTGAGTGGACTGGAGGGAAGGATTTTTTTATAGATGACTGTGAACCCCAACCACAGTTAAAGGTTGAGAGTAAAGTGTAGGTGTTGTGGTAAAATTTGAGGTAAGAAAGCCTGATCTGCAGGTCGTCTAAACAGGGAAATATCTGAAATCCCCAAGTCCTGCAAAAGATGATCACTGGTGCTAGGCACTTTGTAAAACTGAAAGTAATATGAGCCAATAAAGAATCTCAGGAATTTCATGCAGGAGTGGTGAATGGGAATATGCAGATAGGCATCCTTCAGATCCAGATACACTAGGAATGGCTGTGGGAGAATAAAAGACAACAGTGTCAGGAAAAAGAGCATTTTGAAAGTTCTCCCTTCTTTTAGCATATTGAGAAATGTGTTCAGCAAAGAAAGACACAGTATGGGTCTCAATTGTCCTCCTTTTATTGAAACTAGGAACAGTTTGAAGTAAAAGCCCCTTCTAATAAATTGAAGAGGTACTGGTTCTATTGTGTCCTGTGCCTGTACTTCTTGAAGGATGGGAGGAAGATGCTTTAGTTCACAGATACAGAGTTCATAGGTGATTATATACTAATGACCTCAGGGGACCTTTGTAAACCTAGCCATACTTTCCGAAGGTGAGAATCAAACCCCGTTGCTTAAGACTCTATATCCTGGAAATCCAGCACTACCTTGTTTAGACTGGCAAGGACCGGTAACAGGTATGAGGTCATCTGGATCTGGTAGCTTGAAGCCCTGAAGGCTGTAGAAGTAGTATAGACCTTTTCTCACCTATCAATAGTCCTACTGTCCTTTTCTGAAGGAAGGCCATTAGCATTAAGTAGTAAAGTACAGTTTTGTACCTACCATAAATGTAGATGTCCGAACAGGATAGCATCCGCAGTCATAACAAATGGGTTGTCCTGTCATCAGGCAGCCTTTCGGTCGGCCGGATTCCAAAGTCTGGGTCCGGCTTCGGCTGATGTCGCACTTCACCCAACGTCATCTCTGCTGGTCTTCGGGTATAAAGGCATCAGCCGACGCCATTTTCCTCAGTGTTTCTTGCCCCAGATGCCAGTTGCCCTCTTGGAAAGCTAAATTTTGGATAAATGCCAATGTTTCCAAAATAGTAGAAGGCAAACACAAAAAATAAGCATGTATGTACATATATACAAACAAATACACCATAAGAGACTCCCCAGCTAGCTATTAGGAGGGTAAATACCTAGGAGTACCACAGAGGGAAGGAGGGTGGGTAATCCTGACTGCAGATGCTATCCTGTTCGGACATCTACATTTATGGTAGGTACAAAACTGTACTATGTCCTTCAAGGATGCATCTGCAGTCATAACAAATGGGTAGAATACCATAGCCAAACTAGGGAGGAGGAAGAAGAATTATGGTGTAGTTAGGATCCCTTGCAATACAGCAGTGGCAAACCCTGCTCGGGATCTAGAGTATAGAGGTAAATTATAATGCTTGGCAAATGTATGCACGGAGGTCCAAGTAGCCGCCTCAATAATGTCCTTGGTTGCCACTCCTCGTAAGAAAGCTGTGGTAGTGGCTGTAGCCCTTGTAGAATGAGGTCTTATGTTCTGTGGAACTGGTTTTCCATGGTAGGAGTAACAGAATCTTATGCAATTTCCTATCCATTTGGAGATTGTCTGTTTGGAAATTGCTTTTCCTTCCCTTCCTGTTGCATAGGCTACTAAAAGCTGGTCAGTTTTCTGTTACTTTTGGTTCTGTCCAGGTAGTAGCGTAACTGTCTATGTACATCCAAGGTATGCAGCAGCCTTTCCCCTGTTGTGTGGATTGGGAAAGAAGGTAGGTAGGTGGATTGCCTGGTTTAAAGACACTCTGGATACCACCTTAGGCATAAATGTAGGATTAGTTCTCATGGTCACTCTATCTTGATGGAAGATTAGGAAGGGTTGTACTGCCATTAAGGCCTGTAGTTCCGAAACCCTCCTTGCTGAAGTAATTGCCAGTAGGAAAGCAGTTTTCCATGATAGGTGTTGAAGATCTGCTGTTGCTGCTGGTTCAAATGGAGGGAGTGTCAATTTTTCTAGCACAAAGTTCAAGTCCCATGGTGGTAATGGTGGTTTCCTAGGAGGTTTTACATTCTTGATCCCTCTGAGGAATTGCCTGAGTAGAGGATGCGAAAAGACAGGTGGATCGAAGCTGTATTCTGCGGAAATAGCTGATGCATGTATCTTGATGGAGGAATAGGACAGGCCTGTATGTAGAAGCTCTGCCAAGTACTCCAGGATGTTAGCAATATCTATGTTCGACACATCTTTTCCTCTTTCAGTACTCCAAATGACAAACCTTTTCCATTTTCCTGCATAGTTCCTTCTTGTTGAAGGTCTGCGGGCTTCAAGGATAATGTCTTTAACCCTTTGGGATAAGTCTGGGTTAGTTGCTGTTATGTGATGTTCCAGGCAGTCAGTTGCAAGGTTTTAGGTTTGGGTGCATGATGTTGTAGTTGTTCTGAGTTAACATCAAAGGCATCAGGGTATTGACCACATTCTCCCTGAGACATGCTCCTCAGCAAAGGATACCAGTGTTGTCTTGGCCAATTCGGAGCTATCAGAATTATCCTTGGGCGTTCCTCTTTGATTTTCAGTAGTACCTTGTGCATCAAAGGAAGAGGTGGAAATGCATATGCTGTCAGGCCTTTCCAACTGAAGGATAGAGAGTCCACCTTCCATGCAAGTGGGTGGCATGTCCTTGTGCAGAATTTTTTGAGCTGGTGATTGAGTGGGGATGCGAAAAGGTCTATTTGTGGCATTCCCCATTTCTTTGTGATGGCCTTGAAGATGTCCGGGTGTAGCATCCATTCGTGAGCATCCGAGGTGGTTCTGCTTAACATGTCTGCTAGGGTGTTTTCTTTTCCCGGCACAAATATTGCCTGCAACTGGATGTTGTAGCTCAGAGCCATATTCCAAAGGTCCAGAGTCATTCTGCATAGGGGGTATGAATGAGTGCCTCCCTGTTTGTTGATGTACCACATGACTGTGGTGTTGTCTGTCCTTATCATTAAATGGCCTTCTTTGAGGAATGGTCTGAATTTCTGGATTGCTAGTTTTACTGCCAGCATTTCTTTTTGGTTTATGTGCAGGTGCAGCTGGTCTGGAGTCCACAATCCTTGTATGCACTTGTCCAACATGTGCGCCCCCCCAGCCTAGGTCTGAGGCGTCTGTTGTGATGGTTTGGTTTGCTTGAAGTTGTGGAAGGGCAAGCCTGGGTTTGACTGGCATGCTTGAGCCCACCATAGGAACTCTTGTTTCAGGCATGGGATTAGTGGGATTTCGGTTTCTAAGCTGTGCCTGTGTTGAGACCATAAATTCTTTAGGTACCACTGTAGCTTTCTCATATGCAGTCTGGCATGGGGGACCAGGATTATGCATGATGCCATGAAGCCCAAGGCCTGCAGTACTTTTCTTGCTGTTAGTTTGTTCTGCTTTGTTAATGCCAAGAAGTAAAGAGGGAGTTGTTCTTGTTTTTCTGCAGTTAGGAATGCCATTTGTTTTACTGTGTCCAATTCCGCACCCAAGAATGTTCTTGTCTGGGATGGTATCAGTCTTGACTTTTTTAAATTGAATGTGTATCCCAGGGCTTGTAGTAAGCAAATGACTCTTTGTAAATCTGTTGTCAGCTTGCTTTTGTTGTCCGCTTGTAACAGGCAGTCGTCCAGGTATGGATAAATTTGGATTCCCTGTAGCCTGCAATGTGCGATTACTGATGCCAGGCATTTTGTGAATACTCTGGGCGCAGTAGATAAGCCAAAGGCCAATGCTGAGAATTGATAATGCTCTGATCCTGCAAGAAATCTGAGGTATCTTCTGCAATTTGGTCGTATGGGGACGTGCAGGTATGCCTCCTTGAGATCTAGAGTTACCAGCCAACACTCCTTGCCCAGCATGGGAAGAAGTTGCTGTAGGGTCAGCATTTTGAATTTTGGGACAATGATGTATGTGTTTAAGGCGGACAGGTCGAGAATAGGTCTCCAACTTTTCTCTTTTCTTGGTACTAGGAAGAGTCTGGAGTAGAATCCTTTTCCCTGTTGTGTTATTGGTACTCTTTCCACAGCTCTCATCTTTGTTAATTGAGCTATCTGCTTTAGAGCTTCTGTTTTTTGATTTGGAGGTAGGTTTGGCATTCCTCTTTTTACTGGTAAGGTGTGGAAGTGGAACCTGTAGCCTTGGTCTATGGTTTGCAAAATCCACTTGTCTTTTGTGATATAGTGCCAATTTTTCGAAAATAAGGCTAACTTTCCGCCTAAAGGTGCTGCAATTTGCTCCCTGGTAGGCGGTGTCAGAGCCAAGTCACTGTGATTGTCCTGTTGCAGTGGCAGTGGTTGTGTCTGTGCCTCGCTGGTTATTGCCTTGCCACTGGCGTCCTCTAAAGGCACCTCCTCTGGATTGATTTCTGCCTCTAGAGCATCTATTCCTGCCTCTTTGAGATTTTGAGGAGTCTGGAAAGGACCAATTTTTGGCAGGCCAGTTCCTGCTAAACCTTGGGGGCTGAACCTGTAAGAAATCCTTAACTGTTTGTACAGATTTTGCCTTCTCTTCCATTTTCTTCATTACTTCCTGAGCAGGGGTACCAAATAGACTGGCCATATCCATAGGAGCATCTAACAGCTTTGCTTTAACATGATCCGGCAAGACCTGTTCTTTCAACCATGCATGCCTTCTTATCACTGTGCCAGTCATGGCTGATCTAAATGAAGCCTCCAGTGCATCATAGCCACATTTTAAAGAATGGTTACTAACCTGCTGAATGTTATTCACCATTTCTAAAACATATTTCTTATCTAAGGAGTCATCAGAGGACAGCCTCTTAGTTAACTGATCAAGCATAAACTCTTGGTATTGGATCATGTGAAACTGACAGTTTAAAGCTCTAGCTGAGAGAGTAGCAGAGGTGTAAACTTTTTTCCCCCATCTCTCTAAGGACCTGGATTCCCTTTCAGAAGGGAGAGGGTTTTTTGCTGAGGTCGAAGCTACTGCCTTAGGCCCCTGGGATATAGTCTCAGGATCTGCAAGTAGGGCCTTGTATAGGTGGTGATGAGTGTCTGGCACCCTGTAAAATCTATCTGGTTTGGCAGGGGCTGGAGGTAAAGTATCAGGAGCAGTGCAAACATCATTAAATGCATCATCCACAACAGGCAGAACTGGAGGTATAGCTAAGGGCCTATGTTGTGGTAAGTGCAGAAAGGTCCTAAGCCTTTTTCTTGAATCTGAGAAATCTTGTCCCCGCCATTGGAATTGTTCTCTCATGGCATGTAAGGTTTCCCCAAAGGAAAAATCCTCTGGTGGAGAGGCAGATGGAATGGATTCTTCAGCATCGGAATCTTCATAAGTAGAAAAAGGAGCCTCTGGCTGATCTGTAATGTCTGAGTCATCCGAAGAATCATCAGAGGACACTGGCTCGGGGGGGGCTCTGCTCTAGGTCTCTTTTCTGGAGGCTGAGAGGCCCTATCTGGGTGAGATTGGGATCCCCTAATTAAGGAGATTAAATCCTCTGCCAGAGTAAGCATTTGTGAACTAGAGGTGGGCCTGTGTGAGGGGGCCTTAACAGGCACTGATTTAACAGTTTTGGCTGCTTTAGCCCTGGCAAAGGCCTTTATAGACATGGCTGCAGGAGGCCTAGCAGCACCACGTGCTGGGGTAGAGACATCCAAAGGGATGGTGTCTGATAATTCACTAGGAACCACAGTAGTAGGCAAAACTTCAGAGGCCGATTCAACTAAGGTAGCAGGAGCCTCAGTAGTAGTCATGGATTCGGCTGAAGATTGACCCGTTTTCTCGGTTTCGGCCGAAACCGAGACACTCGCGGCTTGCTTAACCGTGGTTTCGGCCGAAACCGCGGACCGCAAGTGTCGGTCTTTTTCTTTGCGTTTTTAACAATTTGGGTAGTCGGAGGATCCGACGGCATAATGTACGCAAAATCTGAGCCGAAAAACTGTTCAGCAAACTCCGTCCGGCGCCTAAGCGTTCGTCGGTTGAAGGAAGCACAGGCTAAACAGGCTGCTACGTCGTGGTCTGGGCCTAAACAAGGTAGGCAGTAAGAGTGGAAATCTTTATGAGGTATTTGTTTCCCACAAGTTAAACAGTTATTTACTTTTTCTGACATCGGCTGAGGCAAGAAAGAGTCCCCAATGGGGTACTTAGCTTTTTAGAAGTCTTCGAAGTAGTATTCGGTAGTAGTAATCTCTGGATCTGACCGACCGGCACTTGCGAACAGCTTCTGCTTTGGGCGCCACGCGGCAAGAAAGACGGAGGAAAATGGCGTCGGCTGATGCCTTTATACCCGAAGACCAGCAGAGATGACGTCGGGTGAAGTGCGACATCAGCCGAAGTCGGACCCAGTCTTTGGAATCCGGCCGACCGAAGGGCTGCCTGATGACAGGACAACCCATTTGTTATGACTGCAGATGCATCCTTGAAGGACATCTTAAGTTTGTCAGAAGACAGGGACATCACTGAAGGATAAACACTTTGCAGATTTTGTCTGGCCTTTTGAGAGCAAGTGGCTGCGAGACAGGAGCTGAAGAGGTAGATATGAAGGCATCCAAAAAAGGCCTCCTGGACTGGAAGGAAAGGGGAGGGAGCAAGGATGCCCACCTTCAAGCAGTTACAATATTTCTTTTGGACAGAGATTTACCTATACTCCAATTCAAAATGCCTCTTCATGCCAAAGGATGCCTCTTCCACAGGGAAATCAGGAGAAACAGAATCCTCATCATCTCAAGGAACTTGACCAGCAGAGTATATTTGAGAGGAGTAAACTAATGAATGGTCATCAGAATCTGAGAAGTCTTTTCCTTCAGAGTAAAAAAGAGCAATGGAAACCTTGTGAGGAGAAGGATGACAGGGTGTAAGAGAAGGTGGTTTAAGGGCCATAATGACCTTCAGAAATCCCTGATAAATGTCCTTCCACTCCTTCACCCTTGAAGGAGGAGGTGAGGACACATGCTTAGGTCTTTTGTTACTTTTGCTTTGGGATGACTCCGACCCGGTCTACTTCAATCAATTTGCCAGGATTCTCTTCCCTAATTAAAATCTGTAGGATGTTTACTGGTTCCTCTGAAATGATGATAATGATTCTTGGTTCCCCCTTCTCAGTAGCAACAGTCTCTCTGGATGCGCGATCCTCTGACACCATATGGGCCTCCATCAGGGTCATGGTTGAGGGCGTTTGAGGTAGAGTCATACAGACCATGGGTTCTATAATCTCTGCGGGTATGCTGGAGTTGGACTGGGTAGAATGAGTATCAGGCCTAGGCCTCAATCTTTTTCTTGTGAGGTGGAGGTACATCAGTGCAACGGTATCTGCCATCTTAGAATGGACCAGACGCTTCAGTTGTTGGGTCTCCAAGAAAGTGTTAAGCAAAGACAGATGGGATCATAAAACCTTGAGCACAAACGACTTGCAAACAGAACAGGCCTTATAGTCGTGCTCTGAGCCCAGCCAGAAGAGATACTGGGTATGGCGATCTCTGTAGGGAATTTCCCTACCACACGCACATTTATGCTTCCTAGCTGACATCTAACACAATATGGCAAAACAGTCTATATGTAAAGGAAGGTTCCCCAACAGGACACTTGTCTGATTCTGAGAAGATAACGGTACCAACAAGCAGACCGATGGGTGCAAGACCTGCACTTGGGCTGGTGAAGAGCTAGTTAGCGGATTTATGCTCTTACATCAGCCTATATACTCCTGTGCTTGTGAGCTGAGGTTGTACATCAGACATGCTCAGGGAAAGTTTCAGCTTTGGTACCCTGTCTGGATATCAGTGGTGAAAAACCTATCTGATGGAATACTGCAACAGTGATTTCAATTAGCACAGTCACTGTTGGCTAGGCCAGAAGGGAGTCACCACAAAAATCTTGGGGGATTTTTCTGAATCTTCAGAAATACCCTGGATATCAGTGGAAAAGTATACAGGAACATTCCTGTCCAAGGAAGCAAAATCAAATCTTGGAAGACCCCAGATATAGTTTCCATTTATGAATGTCTGCCCTTGTCCTGCTCAGCTTGTCTGCCACACAATTTTGCTCGATGGGATGTAAGATGCCCGTGGTGTGAGATTCTGCTATGAATCTATATACCAAGCTAACATGGCTAGGCTGCAAAGGGGGTATGACCTGGTTATTCCTTGCTTGGTGACGTATCATGTCTGTGGTATTGCTTGTAACAACTTGAAGAGATCCAAAGATTGTCTTGTGACAGTCTGTTAAAACCCAAACACCTAGTTTTTTTCTAAACAAGAAAGTACAATAAGACAAATAATTTTTTAAATGTGGAAGTTTTTTCCCCAAAGGGAATTTAACTGCCCAGTAAAGAAACAGCACAAGCCAACTGTCGAACCTCAAAAGCCCACAGAGGAGTGCTCTTTTCAATGACAGGAAAACTCTGAACAGCTTGGCACCTAAACCTACCTTCTTAGTCAACTCAGCTACAGCTGACATTTTTTCTGTGTGTAGAAGGTGACCTGAACCTTTGAAGCTGGCCACCTGTTATATCCTTGGCAGAATATAACCGATATAGCTTAAGGCTAGTGCAACAGTGATCAACATGATGAATATAGTATTGAGCACAGGTAGTTTCTACATCTGGTACCAGACCAAATCTGTGCACAACAAGGTCATCCTACAACCCTATGAAAAAAAGGCAATATTTGCAGCAGTCTGAGTCTGAGATCAAGTCACCCCTCAAACACTCTGTGCTTCTCTGACAAATACAGGGACTTGCCTGAACAACAGCTAGAAAGATAACTAAACATCCTAGGGAACTGGTGAACAGTGTCAACAAACTGTATTTGCTCCAGTCAAAAACAGTAAGGGACAGAGGGGGCAAGCTTTCATGAACATAGGCCTCACAAAGTTTGAAGTTTGTGATCGCACAGGACAGATACCTGAAGTCTGTAGCTGAAAAAGGCACACAAATTTAAGAGTTACTAAAATTCCTTACCCTGATTATAAAATATGGAATTATGAGCAACAGATGAGACTTCTAAAATGTCAATTGCTGTTATCTATAAATATATTTATTTCCTTGCATTTATAAAATGAGAAAGAATAACTGGCTACGAAGTTCTTTTTTGCACAGGCCCAAGAAAAAAAATTCAGTTTATACAAGACAATATACAGTTCAAAAAAATAATATGCATTTAATCAAGAATTCATACATAAGCATAAAAAATATATATAATTAGCAATGAATCCCAAGAAAATTATGGCTGATTAGATAGTGCTGAAAGCAATAAGTATTACTAAAATTAAAAAAAAATGAGTAAAAGAGGACTGAAGTGTCAAGAGTGTGTATACATATGGGTGACAGTGGTGGTGTTGAGAAATAAGGATAGGGAAGAAACAGGACAGGACATGGCACAGTGAATGGGGCTTGAGGCTTGACTGACACAAAATACGTCTTGGAGCTAATACTTATTTTAAGAAATTATGACTGAGCAAAGATTGGAGGAAAGAACTTGTGCCATCCATTTTGACAAGTACATGGCTAAGCTGATGTGCAGTTGACAGAAGCACAGCAAGGTGTGCTTTAGTGGTCTGCATGAGGCACAAGAGCAGCTGCTTGCTACCACTGCAGCAAGCAGTTTGCTATACTTTTAAAATTACAAAAACATACTTTTTTTCCAGTCTGAAGAGAACTGCTTTAGTATTCTGTGTGTGGCTTAAAATGCAGCAGTTTGCTACAGTTTAAGAAAAGCTTTTTTTGTTTTTCATGTCAAAGATCATGAATAAATGGATACGGCTGGGTTCACTTCTTAAAGTTAAGGCTGGCAGTAAGTGTAGAGAGTTAAGGCTGTGAGCACTAGTTCCTGCGACACAGGGTTTGATTCCAACAGACGTTATATGTGCCTACTGTATGATCTTCATCAAGTCACGTAACAACACTGGAAATTTGGGCTAGGCTCCTTGATGGTACTCTGGACAGCAAGTCTAGAAATATTTATGAATCTATGAACTTATAAGGAGTGCTGCATTGGGAATAGATCTTTTTTCCTTCTCAACATAAAGTAGAGGAGGAGGGGGAGGGCCAGATTGGTGGACGGCACTGGACACCTACAACCGCAAGCTACAACTCTGTCTTTTGAATAGGGTTTGCAACTGCTTAGGATTTGATTAAAGTTAAATTTCAGAAGGGAGAATGTTTATGTTGCAAAACAATGAAACAAAAAACAAACTTTTTAGATCTTTGGTAAGTAACAAGTATCGGTTCTGTGATCTAACAATTCTGGGGGCTTATATTTTTGAAGTAGACTGTTGTAGGTAGGACATTTAAGATGTTTGTGTAAAAATTTGTGGAGTACATTGAGTTGGGTGTAAATCAGTAAGTGATGCAGTTCTAGCCATTTCAGTTTCTTTTAGAATTATCAACTGATGTGTTGTACTTTGCATGTCAGATGCTAGTTTGGCCACTTTATTGTAGATTACTTGCAATTTGTTGAGCTGGGTACACTGGATATGGGCTAGAATATTACAGGCATATAGAAGACTTGGAATTAAGACTGAGTGAGCAGTTAAAACAAGGGTTTATTTGGTACAGAGAGTTTTGGCCTTATAAAGTAATCCAGGTTTTCTCTATTCATCAATAGCTTATTTAATATGTTGTTCTAACTTCTGATGTTAGCCAATGATAATGCCAAATAATTTAGTTTGGGAACATGTTAAATGACAGTATTGTTTAAAGAAGTAATTTGGAATGTATGTGACCGGTCTTGATTGGTTGGTGGTACGAAGGGGGCAGGATAAATTTTAGTAGCATTAAACAGTACTTGAAACAGGGTTGAGACATTTCTCCATCAATATAAAGTTATCTTGGGCTAAAACTTGAAGCTGACAGTAAAAGGTAGCAGAACAGATAAGAGTAGAGCCACCTGCATATTTGGTCAAGGTAGATTTGAACCTATACAATGGAAGAGTGATTGATACTGAGGTGTGCTAGTCGAACATCCTGTTTTGCTAACCAAACTATGTGAAAGTCTTTTGAAAGGTTTGGGAATAGGGATGCAATGCATTAACCTTGGCTTCTGCTTTGGTTGACTGTTTCTTGGAAAGATAACAGAGCAGTCTTGGTACTATGTCCTGTTCTAATACAGTGCCACAAAGGTGAAAGTAAGTTGTTGTTTAGATGCTCAGATAAGCTGCTTGTGAATATACCTTTTCTAGTACTTTGGGGGGGACGATGACAGACCACATGGGAATGGGTCTGAAGTTAGTACATTCAACTCAGTAGCCTCCTTTGTGGAGGAGAATGACGTACCACTGCTTCCAAAGTAGTGGAACACATGCCTCTTTTGTGCATCTGTTTATTAGGATGATGACAAAGGTATGCAATTAATTTGGCTGCTAACTGGGAAGATCAATGGAGGTAGCATATCTAATGAGATTAGTAAGGAGTGGATTGAATTTGAGTGAAAATGTGGACAGCAATGGCTAGTTGGCTACAGAAATGTTATTGTGTTACTTCAAATGATATGAAGAAGACTGCAAAAATTAAGGCATCATGGTATTAGTGGGCTATGGCAATTTTAGAAGTGACATTTTCTATTTTATTGCATTACATATCCACAGCTCTGTTACTTTACTAAAGAACACAGTAACTCACTCCAACAGTTCTTAAACAAGCAAGGCACTTATGAGACATTTTTGTGTACTAGTAAGACAAAGTGAAAAGTGGTAAGAACTCACAATTTCCTTGTTCAGCTTCCACAGCTTAATGAAGCCATCATTTGATGCAGTAACAATGATGTTGGAATTTTCAATTTCAAAACAGTAGACTGATTTTACCCTAAATTAAAAAAATAAAACTTCCTGAAGTGAACACATTAAAAATTAAAATTTAAACTTAAAGACTGATGCACACAATTATTCAGTGTAACACGTTTCTTATATATTTGCTTATACTTGACCCCATTTGTTTCTATGTGGTTGAAAGTCATGCATAACCACAGAGGAAAAACCCACTAGGGGAAGGGTACCATTCAGGCAGCCATGAGAGTTGCACATGCCCCTTGCTCACATCCTGTCTATGCAGGCATTTGCAATGGCTCTACCCCCACTGGGGAGATGAGCAAACTGTCAATGGGAGACTCTAACTGACCTCCCTTTATGGGCACACTGACTGTGACAGCATCGGTGACTTGGTGAGTCTAACAACTGCCTCAGGCTGTCTGTTTTGCATCGTAACTTCACTTCCAATGGGACTGGTGGATTCTGCTGCCAGGATTCTGCTGCCACTACTGCCCTGCCTTGCCAGGAGTGGCATGCCCATTCTCCACTGCCAGTTTTGTCAGTTACATTAATTATTATAATAACTGATTCTGTGACAAGAGGTGTCTCTTCTCTCCTACAGTTTTCCTTCTTTAAAGATCTTGTGTGCTTTAGCATATACCTTGTGCTTTTACATCAAAATATACTGTTGTATGCACTACATGCAATGCCAAATTAAAACAAGAGTACATGAAACTCTTAGCAGCTAACATACCCTTTTTATTTTATATTACTTATGTGCAACAAACTAATTTATTGTTTTTCCCCATTTATTTTTTTACTAAATCAAGACCACTGAACTGAGAACAAAGAACTAAGAAAACACTAGGGACAATTTAGAGTCGCCAGCCAAACTTAAATATGGTGCCTCTCTTGAAGAAATATCAGAACACCCAGAGAAAATTCATGTGTAGGCAAAAGGAAATAATGCAAAACAAAAGTTGGAGGTCAGAATGCTGGGTCTGAGAAGGGGAAGCACTAACTTTTCTGTCACCATACCGCCCCATCACTGTCCTGATGAGACAGCAGCCTTTTGTTTTAGCAAAAAAACACATGAAAGGTGCAAGAAAACGAATGTAGAAATAAACACGCTACACTGTATTCTTCCAGTACAACTTCTGCATGATATTAGCATAAAGTTTAGCTTTTAAGTAACAATTTATTTTCAACCAACAAAAAGAAAACTAACAACTTTAGGGCATATGCTCAGTCAAAGATACAGTCAGCAAAGTTCAGAATAACCCAGCTCGGGGCTATCAAATGTCCCAAGGTACAAATCATCCCTTCACCAGCACTGTGGTATTGTCCTGGCAGCACAATCCGCTTTAGGCAAAAATGTGGTGGCCACTAAACTTTTCAGAAAATGTACTGCAAGGTTAAATGTGTCAATAAGAATGCTAAAGAAGTTACAAACCAACATTTAATTATTTAGTTTGCTAAAGTACAGTTGTGTTTGTTTGTGTCTTTCAGCTTTTCCCGGTTAAGGGTCGCCACAGCAGAACTCCGGTCTGCTAATGATTGGCAGTAGATTTTTACGTACTGGCTTGCTGGGCCTAACGCACAACCTTCAGCGAAGGAACGCCCATTCACGCATGTCACCACACAGAAGACGTTCTAACTGAGAATCGAACCGGCAACGTCTAACTGTGAGGCGACAACGCTACCGCAGCACCACCACTGCAGTGTTGTGTACCTACCATAAATATAGATGTTAGAGTGTATTCACTGTTGCACATTTCTGGAAGTCCAAAATTCAAAATGTTGACTATGCAGCAGCTTCTGCCCATGCTGGGCAAGAAGGCTTGGCTTGTAACTTTGGACCTAAAAGAGGCATACCTGCATGTCCCAGTCAGACAATCGTGCAGAAGGCACCTCAGATTCATAGCTAGCTCAATGCACTATCAAATTCTCTGCACTGCCCTTTGGCTTATCTACTGCGCCCAGGGTCTTCACAAAATGCCTGGCACCAATAATTGCATTTTGCAGACAAGAGAAATTCAAATATATCCTTACTTGGACGACTGTCTTATTCAAGCAGAGAACAAGGACATTCTACTAAAGCATCTGGCGTTTGTAAAAAGATTACTAATTTGCCTAGGGTACACAGTAAACGAAAAGAAATCAAAACTAGTACCCTCTTAAGAGATAATATTCCTGGCTGCAAGCTTAAATACAGCTGCCCAGATGACTTATCTCATGCCAGACAAACAAAGGCAACTGACTTCTTATTTCACAATGTTTTGGAACGTCCAGAAATGTGTTTAGAATAGACAGGTCCAGTATTGGTCTCCAGGCTTTGTCCTTTCTGGGTACCAAGAAAAGTCTCGAGTAAAATCCTTGTCCCTGCTCTTGCTGTGGTACTCGTATGGCCCTCATGTCCATAAGGGATGAAACTTGCTTTTGTGCTTCTGCCCATTGATTGTGTGGCAGGTCTGGCATAACTTTTGCCCTTGGCAGGGTATGAAAGTGGAACCTGTAGCCCTGAGAGAGTAATGACTGCAACAGTGAAACACGATGAACATCCTGGGTAGTACACAGACTTGCTGCAGTTCTAGTGCTTGTGTTAAGAATATCCTAACTCAATATAAAGGGAAAACCAACAAAACAAAAAAGCGTATGTTGTATTTTGTCTAAGTTTAAACACACACAGAAACAGGTACGCTCCAAATATGCAACATATGTAAACACTTTTATTAAATTATAACACTTTTAAATGCAACACGAGTTCATACAGTTTAAAAGAAAACAAATTATAATGGTCTTCATTATTACTGTCATGTAGTATATGTTTTATTTTTAACACTTTTAGTTCCAAAATTAAATAAATTGCTCAATCCCTACATTCACAAGAATCTCACTCCTCTTGGTTTTTCTGCAAGTACTGCTCTCACAAATTCCATTTATTTCTATGAAATTTCCTCCTTTCCTTTTTCCAGAGAGATCCAGACTCCAGTTCATTTATCTCCCTTATGATATTCAAAAAGGACAGTTGTCTAAGCAAACATATTACAACAGTAAGTGTTTGAATGATCACTGCTGCAGTACTCTTAACTACATAGGTTACACCCTGGAAAGGATACAACAGTTGGTCAGCTTGCAAAGCTTAAGGAACCTTCCGCACGCCCAAATTATTATAAGTTCAAGCACAGCTGAAGATTTTATATAAAGCCCTTCACAGCTTTCTTGCCAACTGAGAGACGTAAAGTAGAGCACTGTTAGAAGTCAATGTTAAGTAATCCAAAATTCAAGTCCATACCCTGACAACAAAAACATGCAAAGGTGATGGGGGGATGGAAGGAGGGTGCTACAACTGTTGTGGTGATCAAACATTGAACATAGTACAGTTGTGTAAGTAAACTTACCATAACAGTAGAACGATCACTGGTGCAGTAACCTTAGCTATATGGGTAGACTACCATAGCTTACACAGAGTGGGAGGAAGGAGGATGAGGGTCCAGGAGCCCCTGGAGAATGTTCCTAGCAAAGCCTGCTCAGGACATGGCCAAAATCTAGTTCGCATTGGATGGGTGCTGGTTATGTTGTTGGCACCAACTAGAAAACCTTTTCCATTTGCCAATATATGATTTTCTAGTAGCAGGCATTCTTGCCTCCATTACTAGCTGCTGCACATCCTCAGAAAACAGGTGCCAAAAAGAAATTAAGACCCTATCATCCTGGCAGTCACTTGAAGATGACTGATGCCGGCATGCATCAAATACCCGTTCTTGTGTGAGTACATCAATTTTGTAAGGAAGCTTGTGGTAATTGTCCATGGCCATTTCCAAAAGCAGGGAGAATCAATATTGCCTAAGCCAGAAGGGAGTGACCACAATGACCTTGGGGTTTCCTTTTGAATCTTCAGAGGTACCCTGGATATTAGTGGAAAGGCATACAGAACATTCCCTTTTAAAGAAAGAAACTAAAAGATACGTCTTCCAGGCCTTCTTGCATGCAGTCCTGGAACAGAACATAACTTTGCCAGTTGACTGCTCAGAGAGGAAGCAAAGAGGTCTAATTGAGGAACTCCCCACAGATGAAAACATTTTGGAAGTCCCTCAGATCTAGTTTCCATACATGAGGGTATGCCGTGGTCCTGCTCAGCTTGTGTACCACACAATTTTGCTCTGACAGAACGTAGGATTCCTATAGAGTGAGATTGTGCTGTGAGGCTACATCCCAAGCTAACACGTCTAGTTTGCAAAATGGAGTACAACATGGTTCCCCTTACTTGTTGATGCACCAAATTACTGTATTATTGTCTGTAACCACTTGAAGAAGTCCTGGGGACCCAAAATGGTTCAGAGGATTAACTGCCTTGTTCAGGGCAAGCATCCCTGATATTTATGTGCTTGCACCTGTCCTTGGTGTCCATACTCTCTGCAGTTTTCTCTGTCCTGAAACTGTTCCCCAAGCAAAGACTGAAGCATCTGTCATGACTGCCTGCTTTGGGGCAGGGAGGGAGAAGTACAGACCTTGATTTATGGTCATCTGTTTAATACACCAACTGATTTTTCTTCTGATGAACCCCAGTAATGGGATCTCAAAAGATAAATGGTGTTGATGCTGGGACCAGACAGAATTCAGATACCACTGTAAGTTTCTCATGTGGAGTCTTGCCAGGGGTATCAATGAGAATCATAGATGCCATGAGATCCAAAAATCTGACGTATTCCCTCCCAGTGACCAAAGAATGAGTGGAAGACATTAGAAATAGATCTAAATAAAGATCCATTTTTTTCAGTGAAAGAAAAGTTCTTTGAAACAATGTTTCGAGTTAACATCCCGGGAACATAATCCCATGTGAGAGAGTCAAGACAGACTTTTGAATGTTCTCTTGGAATCTCAGCTTGTGCAACAGATCTCTCACCAGACAGATTCCTGACATTTTGAAAGGGACTCTGCAGAGACAAGCAAGTCGTCTAAATAAGGAAAAATGTGGATACCCTGTAGCCTGCAATGAGCTATAACTGAACCAATTCACTTTGTGAACACTCTCTGTGCAGTGGATATTCGAAAGGGTAAGGCAGAAAACTGGTCTATACACACAAAATCTTAAGAAATGCCTGAAGTATGGATGAACAGGAATGCAATGATAAGTATCTTAAGTCTAGTGTTACCAGGAAACTTGAAACAGAAGAAGAGTCAACAGGCTGTGAAGTGACATAATTTTGAATGTTGGCATGGTCAAACAGGTTTAGGAAATAAGGACTAGTTTCCAAGCATTTTCTTTCTTCAGGACTAGGAGCATCCTTAAATAAAACTCCTTCCCCACCTGGGAAGTAGGAAATGGTTCTATCACTCTTTGGGGCACGTGATGAAGAACAGGTGGAAACAAAACAATCTGATCCAAATGAGAAATGACCCTCCTGGAAAGGAGGAATTTCTTTCCATTGCCATCTGTGCCCCTTGGTGAATGATTTTCAAAACCCATTTATCTGAAAATCTGTTGTCAAAAAGAAAAATGAATAGTCAGACTTTCTGGAACTGAAAAAGGGCCAAGGTGGGATGGGGTCATAAGGTTTATTCAACAGCCATTCAGACTTGTTGGACTGCCCTTGGTTTTGAGAGGCTTGAGACTTCTTTTTGGACCTCATTGCCCCTTCTTCTTAAATGTCTATTTACGTGAAATCTGTTGGGAGTGTTTATTTTGTTTTTTGCTGAAACTGGATGAGGAGAAAGAAGTGTTGAAAAATTTTAGACATTCCCTGGAATATCTTGCTGCTTTCATTACACTTTTGATCACCTCTGCAGCAGACGGGCCAAACACTAAAATCTCTATACAAGGGAGAATTTAAAATGCAATTTGTATCATCATCTGTGAGGTTGTAAGACTGCAGACAAGCAAACCTCCTTAAAACCAGTGGCCATAGCCCTGGAAGAAGTATCAACAGAGTCAAACACACACTGCAGATGGGTGACCTGTGCAACAGAAGAAACTAAGTTATTTAAAGCAGATTCTTCTTCACAAGGAAAAAAAACTGTAGATAAAATATTCCTCATACTTTTACAATATGTCAGAATAAATTAACATATGCACCTGACAAAATTTAAAATTTGATGAATTTCAGATAGTCATCCAATAGATAATGATAATGAAGCGCTGAAGTTAACTGAAGCTATCAAACGACCCTCCCCTCCCGGCATTAATGAACTAATTCCCATCTGCGATGTTATCATGAGCAGACAGCTGTACTGAGGTAAACCTACAAAACAGGCATTTTAGGTGTAGGGTTCAGGTTACGGATTATTCTGCTCGAATCTGGGGTTTAATGATGTTAAATTGGAGACGTAAGAAAAGAAGGCGGCGAACTGTAGAAGGTATTTGATTCTGATGAAGTCTCTGGATAAGAGATGAAAGCGCTTAATCCGATATCTTTTGCGCTGTGTTTTTTAATAAACTGTTGAAGTGAACGGCTGAGACTTGCAGATTTTTGAATTGGACAGCCTCTATTGGATGACTACCTGAAATTCATCACTTGGTGCAGTGTGTGTTTTTTGAAAATTTAAAATTTCTAAAATTCAAAGTTGCAGAAGTATACACCCCCCCCCCAATGTTGTTGTTGTTTGTCTTTCAGCTTAAGGGGTCGCCACAGCGTAACTCCGGTCCGCTAATGATTGGCAGTAGATTTTTACGAAATGCAGAGGTGCCAGCTCGACGCTCAACCTTCAACGAAGGCACGCCCATTTATGCACGCATGTCTTTCGAACGCTACCCAACCGCGGGGAGGATATGCAGACTCCACACAGAAGGCACTCTCCCAAGCCCAGCCGAGAATCGAACTGGAGAACCTCTTGCTGTAAGGTAACAACGCTACCGCCGTACCACCACTGCATCTTATTCACCCCCCCCCCAATACCTATCAATAATTTCCCCATCCTTATTAGAAAGAGTAATTAGAAGTTATGTACCTACCATAACGTTCCATGTTAGTTGTCTTCTCTCGCCTTCTTTCTTGCTGGATGGGTTTGGAGCCGATCCTCGGCTCTGACTCGGCACTTGCTAAGCTCGAGAGCTAATTTTACCAGCTCGAGGCAACCCTATATCCCATGATGCAAGGCGTGACTACCCCACATCTCGTTTGGTAGCTATGAAAAAACCCTGCCAGTAACCTTCTTCTGATAAAGGAAGAGGAGAAACTAAATGTGGAAAGAAACAAGGCCAATAACCACTAAGAGTAGTGACACTTCCTACTGGGAGCCCATGGAAAGAGTGAACCATACCCAGAGGAGAGTACAACTTCAAGGTCTGTCCAGGCTAGGGGGAAGGAGGGAGGGACGCAAGAAAGAAGGCGAGAGAAGACAACTAACATGGAACGTTATGGTAGGTACATAACTTCTAAATGTAAAGTTGTCAAACTCACCTTCATTCTTGCTGGATTGGACCGCGTCCCTAGCACCTCTATCCTGGGTGGCTCAATGGAACAGACTCTTGAGAACTGTGGAACCAAACCTAGCCCTGTCCCTGGAGGCCAAGTCCAATTTGTAATGAGAGACAAAGGTGTGAGGAGTGGCCCAAGTGGCTGCCGCACAAATGGTGTCAATAGGTAGCCTATCCTGAAATGCTGTGGAAGTGGCTAGGCTCCTGGGAGAATGTGCTTTTGGTTTCGAGGGCAGTTGCTTGCCCCTAAGAAGATAAACATAAGAAATGATAGAAGACAGCCATCTGGATAAGGTCACCTTGGAGACCGGAAGACCTTTTCTGTTTTCTGCATAAGAAATAAACAGTTGATCAGATTTTCTGAATTGTTTAGTTCTGTCCAAGTAATATCCGAGTTGACGATGGACATCCAAACAATGAAGTTTTTGTTCAGCTTTGTCAGAATACTTAGGGAAAAAAACTGGCAAATCAATAGATTGGTTAATATTCGTCTGGGAAGCAACTTTGGGCAAAAAAAATGGATTAGTTCTTAAAGATACCCTATCTTTGTGGAAAACCAAGTATGGGGAACGGACACAGAGAGCCTGAAGTTCAGACACCCTCCTGGCTGAAGTAACAGCAACCAGAAAAATTGTCTTCCAGGAAAGAAGTTTTAATGAGCATGTAGCAGCCGGTTCAAAGGGGGGTAGAATCAAGGATGCCAGCATTAAATTCAAATCCCATTGTGGAGGGGGATCTTTGATTGGAGGTTTCAGGAGAAAGATCCCTCTCAGAAAGGCTTTGCAAAGCTTGTGAGACATTATGTTTTGATCCGCTAAGCCAACATGAAAATTTGAGATTGCTGCCAATTGGACCTTAACTGTAGAGGAAGAAGAACCCGATTGAAAAATCTCAGCTAAGAAGTCCAAGACTGAATGCACTGGAGCAGTAAAGGGATCTATGTCTCTAGACTTTGCCCAGAAGGAAAAACGTTGCCATTTACTAGCATAAATCCTTCTGGTGGAGGACTTTAGAGAAGCTACTATGATATCTCTAATGGGGTTAGAGATCATAGGAAGCCTGGCTAAGGAAGGAAGCGGAGCAACCAAGCAGTGAGGTTGAGGGAAGGAATGGACCAGTGCGGTTGACCCGACTGGTGGGTCAGAAGATCTGTAACTGGGTCCAGATGCCAAGGCTGCATCAAGAGATGACGATGCAGGGACGGAAACCAAATTTGTCGAGGCCAGTAAGGGGCAATGAGAATCAACTTGGCTCTCAATACGGTAGCTTTCTGAATCACTTGAGGTATCAGTGGGAATGGAGGAAAGGCATAAAGAAGTCCCCGGGGCCAATCCTGGGTTACAGCGTCTCTCGGGGGATGGCCTGGTAGAGGAAAGAGGGTGAAGAAGTCTGGGCATTTGCTGTTTTGGGGTGTAGCAAAAAGGTCACAGCAAGGGACGCCCCACTTCTGAAAAATCTCGTCCACTACCGATTGTGTGAGAGACCACTCGTGTGGCATGAGAATAGCTCTGCTCAGCCTGTCCGCTAAGAGGATGGATTTCCCGGGGATATGCGTTGCTATCAGAAACCGATGAGAGGAGATTGCCCATTGCCAAAGTCTGAGAGCTTCTCGACACAGTGGATAGGACCTGGTCCCGCCCTGTTTGTTGATATACTAGACTACGGACATGTTGTCCGTCTGAACTGCAATAGTCCCTAAAGGGAGAAAGTCGCTGAGGGCTTGCAACATTAAAAGCACTGCTCTCATCTCTAGGACATTTATGTGCAGATGGTATTCTATGGGTTGCCAAGTCCCATGGACCATCCTGCCTTGATAATGCCCCCCCCACCCGATCAGAGAGGCATCCGAAGTGACTGTGGCAACCGGGACTGGGGGAACAAACAGTCGGCCCTGATGGAGTTGCGGAGAAGACATCCACCAGGTTAGATGTCTCTTGCACGATTGCGTCACGAATATCTCGTGTCGCATGGGGAGCTGCTGGAATGACCACTGGGTGAACAAAGTACAGTTTTGTACCTTCCATAAATGTAGATGTTCGAAGATCCACATTGCTGCAGTCCTAACACTTGGGTAGTCCGCTGTCCCAGTCGGCCCGAATACCAAAGTATAAGGCTGACGTCGGTCAAGGCGCATTTGTGTGACATCAGGACGTCAGGGTACAAATGCGCATGACCGACGTCATATCCTCAGTCTTTTCTTGCCCCAGATGTCAGAAGACCCTAAAGAAAAAGGTCCAAACCCATAGGCAACAGCTAAACAATCAACCAGCCTAACACCAAGAGTATGTACAATATATACAAGATATACAAAAAACACAATATACCTCAGATGTATAACCCATCCCAGACAACCGCCTCAAACTACAGAGGGGAAGGAGGGAGGGTAAATTGGACTGCAGCAATGTGGATCTTCGAACATCTACATTTATGGTAGGTACAAAACTGTACTATGTTCTTCATCCCACATTGCTGCAGTCCTAACACTTGGGTAGAATCCCAAAGCAGAGGTAAGGGAGGATGGCTAAACTATAATGAAGCAGGAGCCAAAATGCCCTGCAACACAGCAGTGGCAAAACCAGCCCTGGATTTAGAATAGAGAGGAAGGTGGTAATGCTTGGAGAAAGTATGCACTGAACTCCAAGTAGCCGCCTCCAAAATGTCCTTAGTTGCCACCCCCCTTAGAAATGCTGTTGAAGTGGCAGTAGCCCTAGTGGAATGAGGCCTAATCCCAGCTGGAATCTCCTTGCCATGATGGGAATAACAGAATGTAATGCAAAACCCAATCCACTTAGATATAGTTTGTTTTGACACAGGCTTACCCTGAGAACTCAAAGCAAAAGAAACAAACGACTGCTGAGACTGCCTGAAATCCCTAGTCCTGCTTAAATAATAACGCAACTGCCTGTGTACATCTAAAGTGTGCAAAATCTTTTCCCCCCTATTTTGGGGATCTGCATAAAAAGTAGGCAAATGAATAGTTTGGTTTAAAGCTACACTAGAAACCACCTTAGGCATAAAGGAAGGATTAGTACGTAATGATACCCTATCCTTATGGAAAATCAAAAAAGGCTCAACCGCCATAAGGGCCTGCAATTCAGAAACCCTTCTTGCAGAAGTAATGGCCAACAAAAAGCAGTCTTCCATGACAAGTATTTCAATTCAGCAGTAGCCGAGGCTCAAAAGGTTGTAGAGTAAGTTTCTCCAACACAAAATTGAGGTCCCAAGCAGGAGTAGGAGCTCTACGTGGGGGTCTTATATTCTTTGCCCCTCTAAGAAATTGCTTGAACAAAGGATGAGAAAATAATGGTGGGTCACAATCATAGTGAGCTGAAATTGCTGCAGCATGAATCTTAATGGAGGAGAAAGACAAACCTTTGTCCAATAACTCAGTAAGATATTGAAGAGCCACACTCAAATTAGGCTCTGAAACATCCAAATCCTTTGCTGCACTCCAAAATAAAAATCTCTTCCATTTTTCTGCATACACCTTACGTGTACTAGGCCTTCTGGCTTCCATAATCACATTCAAAACTTGTTGAGGAAGCTGAGACCTGCTGTGGTTCAAAACAGAATATGCCAGGCTGTTAGATGAAGAGAGTGAAGCTTGACATTGAGTAGATGACCGTCCCTCCGAGACAAAAGGTGTGGAATTAAAGGCAAAGGCCATGGAGGCTTCCTGACCAGATTCCTCAGTAATGGGTACCAGTGTTGCCGAGGCCAATCTGGAGCTATCAAAATCATCCTTGGCTTGTCTTGTCTGACCTTTAGGAGTACCTTTGGGAGGAGAGGCAGAGGTGGAAAGGCATACACATGAAGATTTTCCCAACTGAACGAAAGAGCATCCACTTTCCAAGCTGTGTGATGAAACCTTTTCGTGCAAAACTTTGGCAGCTGGTGGTTTAGTGGAGAAGCGAACAGATCTATGTCTGGAGTTCCCCATGACACTGTCAATTGTCGAAATACATGAAGATCCAGTTTCCACTCGTGGGGATCCATGATTTGCCTGCTTAACACATCTGCTAAGGAGTTCTGTGCTCCTGGCAGAAACCTTGCCTGAAGAGTAAGCTGCAAGCTGAGCGCAGTCTCCCACAAAATCATTGCTTGCCTGCATAGAGGATAAGAATGTGTTCCCCCTTGCTTGTTGATATACCACATGACAGTTGTGTTGTCTGTTAGAATCAACACCTGCCCTGGGAGAAGTAACTCCTTGAAAGCCATCAATGCAAACTGGACTGCTAACATCTCCTTCATGTTGATATGTAGATGCTGTAGTCTGGCAGGCCACTTGTCTTGTATCCACTTTCCATTCAGATGAGCTCCCCAAGCTATGTCTGAGGCATCTGTCGTCAGAATTTGACTCGCCTCTGGCCGGGTCACAGACAGTCCCTTGTTTAGGTGACATTCCTGAGCCCACCACAAAAATTCCTTTTGAATGCAAGGTATTATTTGAATGACAGTGTCCAGATCCTGGCAGTGCTGTGTCCATATATTTTTGAGATACCATTGTAGCTTCCTCATATGCAGTTTGGCATTGGGAAGTACTAGAATACAAGATGCCATGAACCCTAATGCTTGAAGGACTGTCCTTGCAGTCAGCACGGACTGATGAGATAGTTGATGGAAGTAAAGGGATAGACTCTTTTGTTTGTCCGGGGTTAAAAAGGCCATCTGAGCTGCTGTATTCAGTCTCACACCCAGAAAGCACATGTCTTGAGAGGGTACTAGACTGGACTTTATTTCGTTCACAGAATACCCTAGGCATCTTAGCACTGCTATCACATATTCCAGATGCTGAAGAAGCTCGTCCTTTTCTTGAGCCAGAATCAGGCAGTCGTCCAAGTAAGGATAGATTTGTATTCCTTTCAGGCTGAAAAAGCTACAACTGGAGCCAGAACTTTGTGAATACTCTGGGCAGTAGATAAGCCAAAGGGCAATGCAGAGAACTGATAATGTGAATTTCCAGCTCGAAACGCAGATACTTCCTGCAACTGAGTCTGATAGGCACATGAAGGTAAGCCTCCTTGAGATCTAAAGTTACCATCCAGTGATCTTTGCCCAGCAGAGGTAAAAGCTGTTGTAACGTCAACATTTTGAACTTGGGAATGTCCAAATAAGTGTTGAGGATAGACAAATCCAAAATTGGTCTCCACGTGTTCCCCTTTTTGGTACTAGGAACAGGCGAGAATAAAATCTTAGGCCCCTTTCTGGCACAGGAACCGGCTGAATGGCCCCTATCTGGAGCAACAGAGAAATTTGCTTGTGAGCCTCTTTTCTTTGTATAGGAGGAATGTCTGGCATGCCTTTGAAAGGAGGCAAGGTATGGAAATAAAACCTGTAACCGTGGTGAACGATATCCAATACCCATCTGTCTTGGGTAATAACACTCCAATTTTCTTTGAAAAGTGCCAGCCTTCCTCCCAAAGGTGCTGCCAGACGAGAAGGCTCTGGCAGCTGAAAAGGCAAGTCATTGGGTCTGCTTACGAAAGGACTGACCTCTGCCCTCACCAGAAGACTGGGCAGGCGAACTGCCTGTTCTAGGCCTAAAAGAACCTTGAGCTCTGCCCCTACCACGTCTAGATCTACCCCTAGACTGAGAATCATAAGAAGGATAAGTCCACCCCTTAGTAGGCCAATTTCTACTAAACTTTGGAGGCTGGACCTGCAAAAAATCTTTAACAGTCTGCATAGACTTAGCCTTATCCTCCATTTTCTTTAAAACTGCTTCCACAGGCGCACCAAATAACACAACAGATTGTAAAGGAGCATCTAAAATCCTTGTCTTTACATGTTCAGCTAAATTCTGATCCCTCAGCCAGGCGTGCCTGCGAAGAACAGAACCAGTGGCTGCCACCCTCGAAGAGGCCTGTACAGCATCAAAACCACATTGCAAGGAATGCTTACCCACCTGTTCAGAAACATGAACCAAATCCTGCAACTCGTTACACTCAATACCTTCCGCCAGAGCATCTACCTTAGACTTCAATTGTGAAAGGAGATAATTTTGGTATTTCAACGTGAAACTGGCAATGCAAAGCCCTCATGGCTAAAGTGGAAGAAGTATACACCTTTTTACCCCATCTATCCAAAGCCCTTGCCTCTTTATCAGAAGGAACAGGATTTTTAACAACAGAAGCCTTAACACCTTTAGGGCCCTGAGAAACAGCTTCTGGGTCTGCCCTAGGACTCTTAAAAAGATACTTATGAGCTTCAGGTACCCTATAATACCTGTCCGGTTTAACTGGGGCAGGAGGCAAAGAATCAGGGTTCAGGGAAGCCTCTGCAAAAACATCCTCTACCACATCCAGAACAGGAGGAATAGCTAAAGGCCTATGCTGGGAAGAAACAAAATTCCCTAAGCCTTTTCCTAGAATCAGAGAAATCTTGACCTTCCCATTTAAAATGCTCCTCATGGAATGAAGAGTCTCTGAAAAGAAAAATCCTCAGGAGGAGAAGCCGAAGGTGTAGAGTCATCTACATCAGAATCAGAATAAGGAGGATACTCCTGCAAGTCTTCAGCCGAAGACTCAGAAGCCTCCGAACACTGCTCAAAACTCTCAAGCTCAGGTTCCACCCTAGGCCTCTTATCAGGGGGGGGTAAAGAACCTCTAATCATAGTAATCAAATCTTCTGCCATTTTAAGCATATGTTTCTTAGGCAGAGACCCTGAAGAACTAGGGGAGACCCCACTGAAGTTAACCCTGGCCGGCTTCTAGAAGGAGCCTTGGAAACAGAAAGGGAGGGCATAACCACTTTAGGAAGGGAGGGGAGAACAGCTACCTGAGAAGCCCCTTCAGCCTGGCCTACCTCCTGAGAGGACACATCTTGCAACAGTAAAGTCTCTCCCTGAGAATCCAAAGGAACTTCTGGCAGAACCACCGGCTCCACTGAGCCCACTAAAGAACCGACGTCCGGGACAGACGGTTCTTCAACCCTAAACTTCGCTGCTTTGTCTTTGCGCTTTTTAGATGAAGCGGCGTCGGAGCATCCGGCGGCATGTTGTAATTACAACGCTTCCCAAAACTAACCTGGCACAATCTAATCTTCTCTTAATAGTGCGTTTGTTAAATCTAGCACAAGAGCGACAGCCAACAACGTCGTGCTCAGGCCCTAAGCAAGGTATACACAAAGTATGGTAATCTCTATGAGGTATCTGTTTCCCACAAGAAATACAGTTATTCACTTTTCTGACATCCGGTTAAATACTGAGGCAAGAAAACCAAAATATTCCAACGGGTACTTAGCCAACTTTGATTCGGTCTGAAACTCCGACTTCAGAAAATTTCAGAACGCCAACCTGCACTCGCAATACTGCTTCTGCATCGGACCATGCGGCAAAAAAGACTGAGGATATGACGTCGGTCATGCGCATTTGTACCCTGACGTCCTGATGTCACACAAATGCGCCTTGACCGACGTCAGCCTTATACTTTGGTATTCGGGCCGACTGGGACAGCGGACTACCCAAGTGTTAGGACTGCAGCAATGTGGGATGAAGAACATCATCCACTGCAGAAGACGCATGTGGAAGCGGGCTAAAGGCAGTAGTACGATGGCCGCCGCCATAAGACCTAGTACCTTCAGGACAAATCTGGCCCTGATCTTCTTGCTGAGTAACATGATCCGAACGTACTTTTGGATGTCCAGAATTCTTTGGTTTGTGAGTCTCGCTGACATACTGACAGTGTCTAATTCTGCGCCTATAAAGGTAATAGATTGGCAAGGCGACAGAGAAGATTTTTCGAAGTTTACAGAAATCCCCAATTGGTTGCAGGTGTGAAGAGTGTAGTCTCTGGCCTTGAGAAGTTGATGCCTGGTGGTGGCAGAGAGGAGCCAGTCGTCTAGATACGGAAACACCTGGAATCCTTGACGTCTCAGATAAGCCGTGACCACTGCCATACATTTGGTAAACACTCTGGGGGCTGTAGTGAGGCCAAAGGGCAGGGCTCTGAATTGAAAATGACTGGTCCCCAGCCGAAAGCGGAGAAACCTTCTGGAGCGCCTGTGAATTTTTATGTGATAGTACGCATTCTGAAGGTCTATTGAGCACATCCAGTTGTCCTTGCCCAAAAAGGGTAGAATGGACTGAAGTGTGACCATCCGGAACCTTGCCTTCTTGACAAACTTGTTTAGTTTGCTGAGGTCTAAAATTGGTCTCCAAACTCCCATCCTTTTGGGGACCAAAAAGAATCTTGAGTAGATGCCGGATCCTACTTGGTCTGCTGGCAGTAGTTGGACGGCTCTTTTTGCTAGGAGCTTTGATACCTCCAGCTTTGCCAATTCCCTTAGACCGGGTGAAACGTCTGGAAGGGATTGATGAGGAACGGGATATCTCTCGAAAGGGATATTGTAGCCCTCGGATATGATCGACTGTACCCATTTGTCTTGAGAGAGGGAACGCCAGGCTATTGGGTACAGCGACAATCTTCCCCCGACTGCCTCCAAGGGTGGACAGTCGGGCAACACCTCAGGGATGCTGGAAGGGTTTATCAGAGAGGCTCCCTGCTACCCTGATTCTGCGGACCCCCTCTGCCCCTAGGGCGGCATCTATTGTTATTACCCCCTCTGCCTCTGGGGGTAAACTGACCAAGTGTATCCGGCGTGACTCCCTGAGATTTACGAAACCACATTTCCCCCCCCTTCTGACCTTTTGGATAGGGTCTTGAAGGGGTGGAGAAATGGACTCCTATGGCAGAAAGAGTCTTGCCGTCTTGCTCACACCTGGTCAATGTGTCCTTCACCTGAGGCCCGAACAAAGCCGAACCATTGAAGGGAGTATTAGTGAAGGACGCCTTAAAGGGATCTGTGAAATTACAAAGCCGCATCCAGGCCTGACGCCCAAGTGCCACTCCTGTGCCTGCGGCTCTACTCGCCCCATCGGCTGCATAAGAAATGAGCCGCATGGAGGAGGTAGTTATAGAATTTAGGATTTCTAGCTGTGAGGCAATCTTTTCTTGAGCCCCAGCAGCTGACGGATCCTGAACTACCTCACCTAATTCCTTGAGAATGTCTCTCTGAAGCCTGGTAAAGTGACAGAGATAGTTCAGCGAGCGCATAGCAAAGGTCACTGAAGAAAACATCCGCTTACCGTACCTATCCATGGTCCTAGAGTCCTTGTTAGGAGGATGGACAGGTACCGAAGGATCAGCAAGTTCCTTCTTGGTGGCAGCCGCCACCAATATGGCATCAACAGGGACACCCTTGGTAAGAAACTGTTTGTCTGCGGGGGCCGTGATGAATTTAGAGGGCCTCCTGGGGACTGGTTCCACAGAATCCGGGGCCGCCCACGCCTTCCGAGCCACCACTTGCATGAGCGGGTCGAAAGGCGGAGACACCCAGGAGGTGGAGGGTCGAGATCCAAAAGCCTCCAGGTATACCGACTCATTCTCGGAGGGGTTAATGGAAGGCCAGTTCCCCCTCTGCTTAAGGAGTTCCAGGATGTCTGAAAAAGAGACATCCTCAGAGGGGGACCGTGGGGAACCCTCCGACTCATCTAAGTCGGTATCTGATGTCGTAGACTTGGGGGAGTCTGTGTGCTTCCTCTTGCACGTCCTCTTACGCGGGGGTTCTCCGGCAGGATCAGGAAAAACCTCGGAAGAGGAAGTTCTTCCCAATGGGGAAACCTGGGACGATGGATCTCTGGGTCCGGGAGCAAGAGAATGGCAGGAGACAACAGGCACCGAAGAGGGAGGAGCTAATGGAATAGACCGTTGACTCAGCTCCGGGGCTAGAACACTCCTCATCACCTCAAAGGCTCCCCTCCCAGGGCGGCCAGAAGACTCCCACTCCGAAGAGACAGGAATCCCCGGTCCCACCGAAAGAGAAGGCTCCAAGGCCGATGGTGCCGAGCTCACCAATGCCGAAGCTCCAAGAGGGAGAGCGGGGCCGGACAAGGGTCCGATGCCACTCGCCCCCTCGGAGCCGACAAGGGAGACCCGACGACCGGATCCCTCCAAGGAAGGTCTCATGGAGGAAATCGGAGTCGAAGACGACGGAGCCGACAGGGGGAGTATCGGCTCCGGCGCACCCACGGTCACCGTTCCGAGAAGCTCCGGCTCCGAACTCTGAACGAGAGTCGGAGGAGGAATTTCAGGGGGATGAGGAACAGCTGTCGTCTGCTGAGATGGGCTATGGAGCATTTGGGCCAGTGCCTGTGACTTCAACAGTCTACTTACCACCCTCTCCAAGTCATGGTCTGACAGCCTGGAAGACCTTGAAGATCGGCTCCGATGGCTCCGCTCCAAAAGTAGAGGAGATCCCGGAGCCGAGCGAATCGACTCCAGGGAAGGGGACCCAGATCTCTTCTTGGAAAGAGCCATCGGAGCCGAAGACCCTTCGGTTCCAGATGGAGCTGACAGCTTATCGGCTCCAGCGCTGGTCAAGGAGACGCCGGCTCCAGCCGGAGCCGACATTGACATAGGTGCCAGTGTATCGGAGCCAGCCGGCACCGATACCACTACCTCAGATGAAGAAAGATCGGCTCCAGCCGGAGCCGATCTCGACTCCCAAGGAGTCGGAGCCACCGCCAAAGGCTTAAGAACCACAGCCTGGGCTTTAGGTGGCTTAGAGGACTTTGCCGACCCAGTCTTGGTCGGTGAACCCTCTGGCTTCAACAAGCCACGTAGAATTAGCTTGTTTCTACGTTCCTGCAGGACTCTCTGGCTAAAGGAGTGACAAATAGCACAGGAGTCCTGCAGGTGTAAAGGCCCCAGGCAGTACACACAAGAAGTGTGACCGTCTGTCAGAGACATTTTCTGACAGCATGAATCACACTTCTTGAAGCCTGAGACCTTCACTTCTTTTGACATAGTATGCCAAAAACACAAAACGCACACAGACACACACCAGTCACACAGTTATCTACTGAAACAAGGGAAAACTGAAAAACACAGACACACCTCCTGACAGAAAATTAATGGAAGGAAAGCTTAAGGCCTGAAGGGAGGAAAAAGTATCCCTGTATAAGGAAGAAAAGGGAATATAGGGCAAGAAAGATATAAATATGTTAACACTAACACTTAAAAAGGGAAATCTGGATAAAAAAGGAAATTTTTCTGACTAAACTCTAGTACAAATACTTAAACTTTACCTGAGCTGGTAAAAGGAGACCTCTTCGCGAAGCGGCAAATGAGATCTGGGGTAGTCACGCCTTGCATCATGGGATATAGGGTTGCCTCGAGCTGGTAAAATTAGCTCTCGAGCTTAGCAAGTGCCAAGTCGGAGCCAAGGATAGGCTCCGAACCCATCCAGCAAGAATGAAGGCGAGTTTGACAACTTAACATCATTGGAATTAACCAAGTTTTTAGCAGCACAGGAATCAACTAAGATGACACCTCCTGGGTCAGGTTTGGGAAAAGTGCATAAAAATTTAAGACTGAGGGACTTCATACATCCTATATGCCTTTTCAGGGACAGACAATCAGGAAAATTGCATGCAGTAGGACACACATCCTTCTAAATCAAACAGGACAGGCGGAATGGGTGTAGGTTACAGAAAATTCTTGTTTAACAACTCATAGTATTTTTTTGAGGGACTGAGAAACCTCAGTGCTCTCCCACTGAAAACACTGGGACATTCTAGCAGTAGCCTAAGAAAAGGAAAGTGACCTCTACTCTAAGTCTGAATCAGCATTCTGAGGACAAGACCCTGAATCTGTCCTTGCATCTTCCTGTTCAGATTCAGAATCTTGAATATTTTCAGGAAAAGAGACAACTCTCTCTCTCAACAGAAACTACTCTACAAGAAGGATCAAAAAGCCTAAATCAAACTCTGAGCCAGTCCAAGTAAACCACTCCTAGCCACATAAATGTGAGGAGGAATAGATGCATGCTTGGCTTTCTGTTTCTTTTTGACAGGAAAAATGGGTCCAAACGTTTTACTAATAGCAGCCACTGCTTGCCCAGCATTCTGACACAACAGGGAACCCATCCTAAGCTGGGAAGGTAAGTTCCCCTTTGGGTAAAGAAAAAAAAAGTTTCCATTTTCTTATTTTTTTACTAATGTTTTATTACTTTCCTCTTCGGAGTGGTTCTCCCTTGTCCAGTGAGGGGACCCCAACAGCTGCAGAGGACATGGCTAACCATCATACCACAATGGCTGTAGGTGCTACACCAGGGGATCTGGAGTAAAAAATGAATGGTCTGGAGTACAGCAAATAACTACAGCAGTCACCCATCTGCAGTTAAGGCAAATTGCTTGTCTGCCGTGGTGGCAAAGGCTGCTTGGTTAACTTTTTCTTTTTGTGGCTGGAAGTAGGACTGATCATGGGACTGACAATCTGTTCCATGGTCAAGCCAAAAATGGTGCCTCTATCCCGGAGAAAACAAGCAACAATGCAAGTAAAACTACCAGTCCACAAAAGTCATTTTTTTGTACAGAAAAAGGCATAGTAAAAAGCACTATCAAAACACTATGGCAGCCCCATAACATTAAAATAAACACAATTTCTCTACAGAAAAAAAATTATCAATTAGATAAAACTACTTTTAAACTGACAGAAACTAGTGCTCCATTTAAAAGTATGTTACAGTCTCGAGACAATCCATTAAAACACAACACTCCCAGCTTTCAAATAACTTTTCTGAAGAGGAAAGTAATAACATATCAGTAAAAAACAAGAAAATGGAAGTTTTTCCCCCTAAAGGAAAAACTTACCTGCCCAGCTATGGGAAACACAAGCTGACTGTCGATTCTCTAAAGCTTCACAGGAGCATACACTTTGGTGGCAGTAAAGCACTGAAGGGCTTCATGCCCAGAGTTGTCTTTTAATCAGCTCAGCTCAAGCTGCTTTACAGTTTTGGAGTGGAAGGTGCCCTGAAGCTTTAGAAGCTGGCAGGCTGTTATAAGTTTGGCAGGATATAACCCATACAGTTAATCCTACTGGAGCAGTGATAAATGTGAACAACAAAGGTCATAAGATAATAATTTGCACAAATATCACAGAACCAGAAAAATACTAGCAATAAAATGATCCTGCTTCTTGTCTTGGCACCAACTAGAAAACATATTCTACTTGCAAATATGAGTCCTAGCTGCAGGTTTCTTTGTCTTCTTTAATACCCACTGCACGTCCTCAGAAAATGGGTGCCTAAAAGGTATTAAAAGCATCATCCAGACAGGTAGCTGAAGTTGTTTCATGTTGGGGGTGTATCAACCACTTAGTAGGTCCATTCTGTGAGGAAGCATGTGGAAATTTCTCTTGGCCATTTCAAAAAGACAGAAGAAAGTGCATTTGTGTAAGTGAACTTACTATAACAGTAGATGTTCAAATTGCCCTAAGAGGACCCTACAGCTGCAGACGACGTGTCTAGCCACAAGTCTATAGGGCTGTATGGACTATACCAAAGGGATCCATAGAAAAAGATGAGTGATCTGAGGAATCAGTTTTGGCCACAGCAGAGTCACCCACCTGTGACTGAGGAAAATTACCAGCCTGCTCTGGACAATCCTTTTCTTTTTTTGACTGGAAGAAGGTCCAGCCGAGGAATTGGTACACTGTTCCACAGTGAAGCTGAAAGTGGTGCCTGTTATCCAGGGAAGCTTAGCAGCAATAGTTAATAAAACAGAAAAGCAGCAAGAAAGTAATTTCTTCTGAGAAAACGCAAAGTAAAAAGCACTTTAAACACTTTGCCTGGCCTCAAAAAGTAAAATAATCAACATTTCTACACAGAAAATGTAGTTTTACACAACTTTGCCCACAAAAGTAAAAAAATGTGCATTCCCATTTAAAAGTATATAAGTGTCACTAGAGAGTCGACCAAAACACTTTCTTACCTTAAAAGTCCTCAAGAAAAAGTAGTCTTTCTTTAGCAAAAAAAGTGAAGTGGAAGGGTTCTCCTCAAAGAGAACTTATCTGCCCAACAATGGAACAGCACTAGCCACCCATTGATCATCGAAAACCTGCAGAGGAGAGCTCTTTTCAGCAGCAGAAAAGCTCTTAAGGGCTTAGCGTTCAGATCTCACTTTTAGTCAGCTCAGCTCGAGCTAACAGTCTGGGCATATGGAAGGTGCCCTGAAGCTTTGGAAGCTGTCTGTCTGTTATATCCTATGCAGGACATAACCCATAGCTTAGGCTACCTGCAGGAGTGATCATAATAATGAACGTCTACTGCTACCTGGGGCAGAAGGAAGTCACTGGAAGTCACCACAATGATCTTTGGAGTCTTTTCAAATCTTCTGAATAACCCTGGATATCATCGTAAAGGATGCAGAAGCATACAGGAACATGACTGCCCAAGGAAATGAAAATGCATCTGTTTTACAGGCTTTCTCTCATGGAGTTCTGGAGCAGAATTTTGACAGTTTGTTGTGGATGTGGGGCAAAAAAAATCTGATGTCTGCCCCATAGCTGGTTCAATTTCTGGAAGACCCCTTGTTAACAGGGGTTTACTAGGCTAACAACCATGTGGGCTTTTTTAAGCCCAGCCATGGATCCCAGCTCTCTGACAGCTTCTGATACCCTTGATAAGTGTAAGCAGGGGCTTGGAAATGAAACATTTACAAGGTAGTGTCTGGGAGATGAACCATTTACAGGTTACCCGTGTCCACTTGAGACATAGGTGCCAAACCATGGATGAATTTCCTGTTCCCCATCCAATTGCCCAGGTTGCACTTGAATTAAGTTAGGGAGCAACTCTGCTTCACACGGACAGGGAGCCTACTCCAGAGATGGGGTAATCTCTGGGATACATACCTGTCTCTTCAGCAGGTCCTATTTATATCACAGGCAAGGTTTAAGTCTTTAGAATGGGTAATTCTGGGGCTGTTTGTTTTGCAGATATGTAGGAGGTCCAACAGGTGGGATCGGACAATGCCCTATTTGTCAGGTACAGATCTCCCCTTAAAAGCCTGTAAAAGATAGAATACAGGGATAGAGCCTTGAAGTGGTTTGCATAGGACATTTTACTTAAGCCCTGTATTCTTTTAGTGAGGAACCTCTGTAGATGTTCCACTTGTTGGATATGCCTAGTTAGGTACATACCAAAGGGGGCACTGTACTCAATGACAGGTCTGATGAATACTGAATACAGTCGAACAATGACCTCCTCGGACTTGGATGCCATACCTTTGTTTATAAGTTGTGCAACATAGAAGATGCTTAATGACAGGAGGGAAAAATGTTTGACCTGGGAGATGAGGAGGAATCCTGTGAAAAGGAGGGAGGGATTTCCACTGCCAAATGTACAGCAGTCAATGGATGAGCACATACACAGAAAGAACCTTGCAAATGTACAGAAACAGAACTTGTCTCTGTTGAAAATAGCTATGCTTCTGCTGATGGAATGCTGCATTAGTTTTTATTGCTTTGCCTTATACTGTGTTACTGCTAAGTTTTGTTAACCAAAATATCAAGTCTAATCCTTTAGTTACTGTGGAGATTAAAGAAATAGCCTGCATGCATTTCCACAAGATATCATGAACCAATGCCATGGTGGCTTCCACAACTGGAAAGTACAGCAGACGCTGGTATAAGAATTAAATCTGATTCTCTATTTCTCTATACCACCCCTACAGAATGGGATACAAATACAGAAATAAATAGGTTAAGGAATGCAAATAAATGTCTGACCCTTCAGGTGAATGGCTTAGAAGTACTGCTCAGATAGCAGAGAGCGAATGTATGAAAGATTTAGCCACCATAAATACATGCTGCTAAAAATAAGCCAAACATCTGGTTATCATGCCTGCTAAGAAAGGAATCTCTTTTGAGAAGTATTTAAAGTAATATACACTACTTATAGAACTCTCACTCTGAATATTAAACAAAGACAGAGACACAAGGCATATGAAACAGCAGACGGAAATGCTAGTTAGAGATTACAGCCAAATAAAAAGAAGCCACAGCTACAGAAGCTGCAGTGAACCGGAAAGGCAGGGTTTCAAAATCCAACTAAAATATCTTTAGCTACCCAGAAAATGTAAGGCTAGTGAGAGGGCTAAATGCCTCTGATCCTGACAGTGATAACCCCGGTCTACTAGTAGTAAAATTGTGAACAGGAGAGAAAAACAGTCCGAGACCTCTAAAACTGCTATACATATCTTACAGCTACTTGGCAGTAAGTTCATCTCAAAGAAGAAAGGTGATATTGTCCAGCATATTTGAAATTTAAAAAGTGCACTGCAGCTTTATCCATAATCAGTAAACAGAGATAAAGTTTAATAATTAAGTGGTCCATAGACGATGACAATATAGACTAGACAACAGTATCAGAAGAAAGTAAACATAAGCCACAGAGCTTGCACAGGATTTTAAAGAGGAACTTGGAAGGTATTGCTGTAACACAGAGGCTAAACAAAACAGTCTACCTAATGCAATGTGGTGGCCATCAAAACCCCCAAGATTTTTGCAATCAGTTGAAAGATGTGCATTGTGCGGTAGATTTATTTCAGATACAGCATGCGAGGACTTTCAGGATGTGTACTTCTAGAGTTTACTGTTTACCTTTCCACATTAGAACACAGACATCTCTAAAACTAAAAAAGAAAGCTTGAACTGTGTGATGGGTTACAGACAAATAATAAATACATGGGAATCCACTAAGAGGGAATGAAGTCCTGCCAATAAAAAAGGCGGGGGATACTTGCTATACAATCCAGGTAGCAGAAGTCAAATTTTCTGTTATCCTTGTCATGGAGGGAAAGGACGTGCCTTATCCAAAAGGCAGCATAACATGTAAAAATAAACAAAATGCACATGTGTAATATCCCGGCTCAAACACATGCTGTAAATTTTTATGCAGCACAGTGTAGGCTTCCTGCTCACAGCCTTGATCTCCGCAGTACTACGCTCCCCTTTTTGTCATATTCTAGCCAGAGACAGTTACACAGAAGAGAGGGTCCTGGAAGACAAAATGACAGAGGATACAAAGGGATACAAACACATGGCTCTGCCAGGGACTACTACAGAGAGTACCAAAACTATAATAGGGACCACGCCCAGCACAGAAGGAATGTGAGAAGTAAGAAGGTCACAGGGTAAGTTATGTACTCACCATACCATTCCATCTGTGTTGCCCATTTTCTTTCTTCCTCAACTGATGGGTATGACTCCGACTCCGCCACCTCTACCAGATCATCATATCCTAGAACTCTTGAGCACCTCCCTTTACCCATAATGCCCTGTCAACCTAATGTACCTCAGATTGAGTTTGCTGCCCCTAGATATAAAAGGACAATCTATCACAGCAATTACCAAATGCAGAAAAGAAAAAGGAAGCTGGAGCTCAAAATAGGAGCAGAGGTTACTATAAAATTGTTAGATCTTTCCAGAAACAAAGGCTGGGGAGTAGATGATCAGGAAGTAGAGGAAGAATGAAAATGGACAACAAAGATGGATCATTATGGTGAGTACATAACTTTTTTTTACCTCAACTGATGAGACAGAGTCTCCAGTTACTGTGACCTTGGGAAGCCCTTATGGAAGCACTGATGAGCCAAAGGCTGCTCTGTTCCTGAAAATGAAATCCAACTTATAATGAGCAATGAAAGTGTGAAAATGAGCCCAAGTTGCAGCTGCACAAATATCATCTAAAGAGATTTTTGACCAAAAAGCTGAAGAAACCTCCAGAGACCTAGTGGAATGGGCTCTAGGAGGTTTAAGTAAAGATGATCCTAATTTACCAAAGATTATACAATCGGTCAACCATTTGGCCAACATAACTTTAGATACTTGTTTGCCTAATCTGGTAGGAGAAAAGGAAACAATTTGTTGGATTTCCTAAAGTATTTGGTTTTATGAAGGTAAAAATAAAGTTGTCTATGTACATCCAAAAGGTGCAATGTATACTCCCTCTTTGTTTGAAAAGTTGGGAAAGAAAACTGGGAAATTAATGACCTGGTTTATATTTGACTCAGAAGCTACCTTAGGTAAAAAGCATGAGTTTGTTTGGAATGCCACCATGTCTTTGTGAAAAAATAAGGTAAGGAGACTTTGAGGATGGAGCCTGAAGTTCAGATACTCTTCTAGCTGATGTAATAGCAACCAGAAAAATGGGTTTCCAAGACAAAAATTTAAAATCTGCTTTGGCTGAAAGTTCAGAGAGACTGAGTTAGGGCCTGAAAGATTACATTTAAATCCATGGAGGAGTAGAATATTTTACACACTGGTCTAAGCAAAAAAGCTCCCCTGAGAAAGGCCTTGGAGAGTTTAGAAGATACCAAGGTACAATTATTTTCGCCAAGGTGAAAATTAGAAATGGCAAGCAACTAGATTTGAAGACCATCTAAACATTCAAGGATTGCTGGCATAAGTGCTGAAAAAGGGTCCAGATCTTTGTTAAGGCCCCAAAAAACAAATATTTTCCATTTACTCTTGTAAGCCTTTCCAGTAGAAGCCTTATGGGAAGATAAAATATGATGGACCAGGGATGAAAGCCAAGGCTGTCTAGCAAACAGTGGAACTGGAGAAATCATGTGGTCAATTTTAAGCTTATGTCCAGATGAGTCGTATCCGTCAATTAGAACAGCAGGTCTGTAGCTGGATCCAGAATTCAGGGTGGATGTTGAAGATGAGGCCTGAGGAATAGGAACCAAATCTGACAAGGCCAAAAGGATGCAATGAGGATTACTGTGCTTTTCAACTGAACTGTTTTCTGAAGAAACCTGGGAATTAATGGCAAGGGTGGAAAAGCACAAAGGAGAATGGAGGGCCAATCATGAACTAGAGCATCTCTCAGTGGCTCCCCCTGCTGCACTTGTTGAGGGGAGACACAAATAGATCACAGCATGGATGACCCCACTCATGGAAAATCCTCACAACCACACTGATGTTGAGAGACCACTCATGAGGCACCAGAATGGACCTGCTTAGTTTGTCTACAATCACACTGGATTTCTCCGGAATGTGCATTGCTATTATTAAGAGATTGCCTATTGCTATACTCTCATAGGATCTCATCAAAGATGATAAAATCTGGTTCCCCTTTGTTTGCTGATGTACCAGACTACTGACATATTCCACGTCTGTACTGAAACTATACTGGGTAGGAGAATGTCTTGAAAGGCCTGAAAAGCTGGGAGGACAGCCCTCATCTCCAGGAAATTGATATGCATGGACTGTCCTTCCAAAGTAGTGCCTCCTCCACCTGAACTGAGAAGTATCCATGGTCAATATGGCCTTGCGTAGGGGGAGAACAAAGTGACAGCCTTTGCAGAGCTGGTTCAAATGAATCCACCACAGAAGATGTCCTTTGCATGCTTGCATGACCTTGACTGGTGTGGATAACGGATGTCGGAGAATTAACCACAGAATCAACAGAGTCCATTGAAAGATTCTCGTACCTGGCCAAAGGGACAAGGCTGATAGCTGCTGCCAAGGAACCCAAAGCCTGAAGTATCAGACAGGCTGGAAGAGATAAACTTTGGTTCACTTTCTTGACTTGGGACTGCAGTGTGATTATTTGAGTAGAAATAAGAGATGCTAGCTGACTGACCGTGTCTAAATGAGCAACAATGAGCTCCAGACTATGTGTACGGGTAAGTTGAGACTTGTTGTAACTTATCGTTATTCCTAGATGGATACAGAACTGAAGCAAATATTCCTTTGCCTGAAAAGTTGATGCCTGGTTGTGGCAATATGGAATCAGTCATCTAGATATGGAAACAGCTGGAATCTCAGCAGTCTCAATAGAGCTGTTACCACTGCCATGAATTTGGCGAACACCCTGGGAGCTGTGCTGAGACCAAAGGGAAGTACTGTGAACTGGTAATGACATTACAGGAAGTGCTTGTCCATTTTGATATGACAGTATGCATACTGAAGATCTGTCAAGCACGTCCAATCGTCCTTTTGCAGAAGAGGCAAAAATGGATTAAACCGTGACCATCAGAAATTTTGCATAATGAAAAAACTGGTTTAACTTCCTGAGATCCAGAACTGGTCACAAGTCCCCTGGCCTTTGGTATAAAGGAGAAAACTGAACAAGTTCCAGACCCTCTCTGGTCTGGGGGGACCTCTTGGGTGACTCTTTTTCTAACAACTTTTTTATTTCTAGAAATGCTGCTTCCCTCTGACTGGGTGGAAAATCTAGGATTTTCTTTGTAACTGTGGGAGGGGCTAGGGAAAACTGTACGGTATAACCTCTGGATATGATCATCTGGACCCACGAATATTTTGTGATAGCCGGACTCTCTGGTGCACAAACAAATGGACCCCCTGACTGCCTCCAGAGGGGAAGAATCCAACTTCCTTTCAGAAGCGCTGATGGGGCTCATCTCAGAAAGAATCTCCAAAGAACTGGTTCAATGGCTACCTCTGCCATGATGGTGGCGACTTCCATTTGAATTCTCCCTCTGACCCTTGGAGAGCTTATCTCCAGGAATCCTGGAAAGGACCCTACAATTTCTTAAACCAAATTTTACTACCACCTCACTGGTTTCTAGGAAAAGGTCTTTGAAGGGTAGAAAAAACATACACCACCAGCAGAGAGGGTGTCTTTCCCTCTTGTTCACACCCGGAGACCATATATTTAACCTTGAGAAAGATCTGTCAGAGTTAAAATGTTCTGCAAAATCACATAAGCGCATCCAGGCATGTCTTCTGACAGCTATGCTTGAACCCACCGCCCATGAGGTATCTTCTGCAGCATGGGAGATCAACCTCATGGATGCATTAGAGACAGATCGGAGAGTGGCCAACTTCAAGGAAATTCTGTTTCCATCCTTGGACGACACAGATTTGGTAAGCTTCTTGATCAAATCTCTTTGAAGGTTCATAAAATGTGCCAAGTAATTCATCGACCTGACAGCAAAAGCTGCTGAAGTATATATACGTTTCCCAAATATGTCCAACTCCCTAGCCTCTCTATCAGAGGGATATAGACAAAAGGAACTCAATCCTGCCAATTCTTTATTTGTAGCTGCAGCCACAACTATGGCATTCTGGGATGGAAGGGCTGGAATTTTATCCGGTCTTTTATATACGTTTCCAAATATGTCCAACTCCCTAGCCTCTCTATCAGAGGGATATAGACAGAAGGAACTCAATCCTGCCAATTCTTTATTTGTAGCTGCAGCCACAACTATGGCATTCTGGGATGTGTCTATGTATGACTGCACCTGTCATTGCTGACCTACATGAAGCTTCCAATGCCCATATGTAAGGACTGCAGATGCATCCTTGAAGGACATCAAATGGTCTGCCCTGAAGGACTTGTGGGGAGACCATCCACCAAGAAAGGTGTTTCTTGCAAGACAGGGTTATTAAAATGTTGTGTGACATTGGAAGTTGTTGAAAGGACCACCGGGAAAAAAGCATCCATTGAAGGATCCGCATATGAAAGCGAGCTAGGGGAAGTAGAGTAATGGCTGCCGCCATGAGACCTAATACCTTCATGACAAACCTGGCTTGGACTTTGTTGTTCTGAAGAAGGATGTGAACATGCCTGCAAATATCTAGAACTCTTTGCTCGGTTAGTTTTGCGGAAAGCCAGACTGTGTCCAAGGTGGCGCCTATGAAGGTAATAGACTGACAAGGCGACAAGGCAGACTTTTCAAAATTTATGGAGATACCTAGCCCTTTGCAAGTTTGAATGGTGTAATCTCTGGAGAGGAGAACTTGACGCCTGGTGGTGGCAGTGAGGAGCCAGTCATCTAGGTATGGAAACACCTGGAATCCTTGACGCCTCAGATGAGCCATAACCGCTGCCATGCATTTGGTGAACACTCAGGGGGGCTGTAGTGAGACCAAAGGGCAGGGCTCTGAACTGATGGTGACTGGCTCCCAACCGGAAGCGGAGAAACCTCCTGGAGCACCTGTGCATCTTGATGTGGTAGCACGCATCCTGAAGGTCTATTGAGCACATCCAATCATCCTGACCCAGAAAGGGTAGAATGGACTGTAGTGTGACCATCCGGAACTTCGTTCTTCTTACAGACTTGTTTAGTCTGCTGAGATCCAATATTGGTCTCCAGTCCCCTGTCTTTTTTGGTACCAAAAAGAACATGGAGTAGATTCCGGATCCTTGTTGGTCTGCTAGGACTGGCTGGATGGCTCTTTTTGTTAGCAGTTTTGATATTTCTAGTACTGCTTGTTCCCTTAGACTGAGTGGAACGTCTGGAAGGGGTCCTTTTGGCTGAGTTGGGGTGTGGATAAAAGGAATTTTGTAACCCTCGGATATGATCGACTGTACCCATTTGTCTTTGGTGAGTGAAAGCCAGGCTTCTGGGTACAGTGATAACCTTCCCCAGACTGCCTCCGAAGGCGGACAGTCGGGCAGCTTCTCAGGGATGCTGGAAGGATTTGTCAGAAAGAGACTCTCTGCTACCCTGATTTTGCGGACCTCCTCTGCCCCTAGGGCGGTGTCTGTTATTGTCCCCCCCCTGCCTCTGGAGGAGAACTGACCTCTTGCGTCAGGCACGACCTCTTGTGGTTTACGGAACCACATCTTCCCACCCTTCTGACCCTTAGGGTATGGTCTAGACAGGGTGGAAAAACGGACTCCCACGGCAGAGAGAGTCCTGCCTTCTTGCTCGCATTGGGTCAAAGTATCCTTCACCTGAGGTCCAAACAAAGCTGAACCGTCAAAGGGGGAGTTAGTTAAGGACGCCTTAAAGGGGTCTGCAAAGCCGCATCCAGGCGTGACGCCTTAAGGCGATGCCTGTGCCTGCAGCCCTACTCGCCCCATCGGCCGCATAGGAAATAAGCCGCATGGAGGAGTTGACAATGGAATTCAGGGTTGCCAGCTGGGAGTTTATTTTGTCTTGAGACCCCGCAGCTGTTGGGTCCTGTAAGACCTCACCCACTTCTTTGAGCATGTCTCTTTGAAGGCGGATGAAGTGGCACAGATAATTCAGCGACCGCATGACAAAGGTCACTGAAGAAAACATCTGCTTGCCGTACCTATCCATAGTCCTAGACTCCTTGTTAGGAGGATAGACAGGTACTGAAGGATCAGCCAGTTCCTTCTTAGTGGCTGCAGCCACCACCATAGTGTCAACCGGGACACTCTTGGCTAAAAACTGTTTGTCCGAAGGGGCTGTTATGAATTTGGAAGGCCTCCGTGGGGTAGGTTCCATCGTATCAGGGGTCGTCCACGCCTTCCGCACCACCACTTCCATGAGGGGGTCAAAGGGCGGAGACACCCAGGAGGTGGAAGGGCGAGAGCCAAAAGCCTCTAAGTAAACAGACTCATCCTCGGAAGGATTAAGGGTAGACCAGTTCCCCCTCTGCTTCAGGATTTCAAGGATGTCTGAAAAGGAGACATCCTCAGAGGGCAACCGTGGGGACCCTTCCGACTCATCCAAGTCGGTATCCGATGTAATGGACTCAGGGGAGTCCACATGCTTCCTCTTACATTTCCTCTTCCGAGGGGGTTCCCCTGACGGATCAGGGGAAACCTCTGAAGAGGAGGATATTCCCAATGGGGAAACCTGAGGCGTTGTACCTCTATGGTTAGGAATGAGAGGGTGGGTAGAGACCACAGCAGGCACTACAGAAGGAGGAGCTGAGGGAGCTGACCGTGGAGCAGGCACAGGGGCCAGCACGCTCCTCATGACTTCGAAGGAGCCCCTATCAGGCAGGGTAGAAGGTCCCCGCTCCGAAGAGATAAGGACCCCTCCCGGCACAGAGGGGGACAACTCCGAAGCCGATGTTGGGGCCAAACTTACCAGCGCCAAAGCTCCGAGAGGGAGAACAGGGTCGGACAAGGGTCCAATGCCACTCGCCCCCTCGGAGCAGACGAGGAAGTCCATGCACCCGGATCCCTCCAAGGATGGGACCATGGAAGAGACCGGAGCTGATGACGGAGCCGAAAGGTGAGGTATCGGCTCCGACAAGCTCCGGCTCCGAACTCAGAGGAAGAGTCGGAGGAGGAATCGAAGATGGGGTGGGGATAGCCACTGTCTGTTGAGAAGGGCTATGGAGCATTTGGGCTAGTGCCCGAGACTTAAGAAGTCTACTAACCACCCTCTCGAGGTCATGGTCTGAGAGCCTGGAAGACCTGGAGGAATGGGTTCAATGACTATACACAGAGAGTAAGGGAGACCTCGGAGTCGAGTGAACAGATTCCAAGGACGGAGATCTGGACCTTTTACGGCTAGCAGATGGCGCCAACACCACTATCGGCGCCGACTGAGTCCTAGAATCATCGGCCCCGGTTCGAGCCGATGTAGAAGCCTGAATTTGAGGAACGTCGACTCCAGCCGGAGCCGATGAAGACTGTGTCTTGGAAACATCGGCTCCAGCCGGAGCCGATGTAACAGCAGTCAGAGCACCTCCAGTCGAAGGCTCTGAGCTCGAAGCCGACGGCTTTGATGGCTTTGAAGGCTCCCCTGACGATGACTTGGTCGGGGAACCTTCAGGCTTTAACAAGCCCCTCAAAATTAACTTATTTCTGCATTCCTGCAGGACTCTTGGACTGTACACATGACAGACCGAACAAGAGTCCTGCAGGTGCAGAGGGCCCAGGCAATAAACACAAGAAGTGTGACCGTCTGTCAGCGACATTTTCTGACAGCACGAGTCACACTTCTTGAAGCTTGAGACCCTGGTGTCTTTTGACATCCTAAAAGTACAAAAATACACACACACACACACACACACACACACACACACACACACACACACACACCCTTTAAAACAAGCTAAGTCAGTCACACAAAAATTAAACTGACAAGTTAAGAAGCAGAATAGGCCCAAAGGCCTAACTTTATAACTAAAGAGGGTTAGGATAAAGATTAAAAGGGACCGGAAGGGGGATTAGCTATGAAGGGAAGCTAATGGGATGGTCGCTAACTAAAAACTAACTAAAAATCTGACTAAAAGATAGAAATTTTAGAATTATAACGTCTAACCTGTAGAGCCGGTAATAAACGCACCTCGCAGCTGTAAGTGGCAAACGAGATCTGGGTAGTTGGCGCCTAGCATTGTGGGACATAGGGTAGCCTCGAGCTGGTATAAATAGCTCTCGAGCTTTAGTATAGGCCGAGTCGGAGCAGAGGATCGGCTCCGAACCCATCCAGCAAGAATGAAGGAGAGATTGACAACTTAACATACTTTAACATCAAAAAGCTTCTATAATAAGTGAGCAGAACATCAAAAGGTTCAGAATGACTGAACAGCCAACCTGAGAGCCTACAGGTTAAAGGCTACACAGGACAAAGCAACCAACCTTCAAGAAGGAATGTCTAAAGTTTGGGAAAAATGGAAGGCAGACATCCAGTGCATGTCACCAGTATGCCAGATTTCTAATTTGGCAATGATCTTACAGGGTTTAGGCCTACAACTATTTTCAAGGAGCCTTGTCTTGTAAATAAGCCCAATTCCTTTGGAAAAGGTATAAAAGTTCATAAGCAAACAGTCACATTAGCTGTTGAAAGATGATGCTGAGTAACGTGATTTTTGTAACGTCTGATGAGCTAGATGTGCCAGTGAAACTCTGAGGATCTAAACTACAGAGATAAAAGGCTTATATGGTGTTTGTATCAAAGCAGGTGTAGTAAAATCCACAAAATAATCTCCTTTGAAGTAAAAATAAAACCTGGGCCCCAGTTAAACATGGGATATTGAGGAACTACTGTAAGGCTAACCTCCTGCTATCAAGTGATAACCTGGCAAAATTTCAAGCTCCCATAAACTCTGAGAACACTGCTGCCTATGTAGAATTGTTAACAGAAACCATGTACAAGCATGTTAATAGCTGCATAGAGGCAGCTGTACCCACCAGGAGGAAGTACAGAACTAATTCAAAAAACAAGCCACCTTGGTGGAATCACAAAACCAATAGGTTGTATAACAGAAGGAAGAAATCATGGCAAAAATTAGGAAGTGCAGCACCCAGCAGGATAAAAGCACTCTCATCAAACTAAACATCTCATGGGACGAAACGTCTACCAAAGCCAAATTTGAGGTGAATTTGGCCTCCCAGGCCAATGACAACTACAAGGCATTCTTTAGCTATGTCCACAACCTCAAAGGCAACACACAATTGTGTGCAGAGCTCATTGTAAAAGGAGCTACTTATACCGAGTCAGAAGACATAGCAAACTGACTGGCTGACCAATTCAGCTCCAACTTTATCAATCGCTTCCCCTCAACTTTCCCTCAGGAAATACCATTAAATATAACTCCCCCTGCTATCACTAGGGAACAGGTCCTTAATGCTCTCTCTAAGGCCAATAACACTGCATCAATGGGCCCAGACAATATCCCAGGATGCCTTCCAAATAGCATGAAATATGACCTATCAGAACCTCTGGAATTGCTATTTAAGTATAGCGTTCAAACACTCTTCGTGCCGCATGAATGGAGAACAGCAACAGCCATCCCTCTGCCCAAAGGTGGGCCATTTGCAGACTCTGAAAACTACAGACCCATAAGTCTCACTAGTCTTTTATGTATAGCCATAGAAAGAATTATCATGGAAATGATCAATAGTGATACAGTAAACCTCCAGACACTGGACCCAACCCAGTTTAGTTTTGTCAGGGATCAGATCATGCCTACTCAACCTGGTGACCTTCTTTGAGAAGATCACCAAAGCAATGAATGAAGGCAAAATGGTTCACACTGCCTACCTTGACCTGGCCAAGGCATTTGACACAATACCCCACTCGGGCATTGTTGAAAAATCAAAAAGTTAGGTGCAAAATCGTACGTCATCCGGTGGATAGCCAAGTGGCTCACAGACAGGATTAAGGAAGTTAGAAAATTGGCCAGTCACAAGTGAAGTCCCTCCGGGATCGGTCTTTGGACTGCTCCTTTTTGGCATTTACTTCTCTGAAGTCAAGGCCAATGTCAGTGGTCTCTGGATCACTAAATCTGCAGATTATTGTAAATTAGGAGCTGTCATTAAATCCCACAATGACACAAATGATCTCCAGGAGGGGCTGCTGGTGTCAGAGCCATGGACTAAAACTAAATGCATAACAGTATCCTTCAAGAAGTCATCCACCCCTGGTAACTATCATATTGACAACACGCCCCTTAGAGTTGACCCAGTAGTCAGGGACTTGGGGGACAAACATAGTAATCTAGCCTTTGACTATCGCATGTCTTACAATACTGAGGAAATCCTTCTCTGTTGCGCAACTCATAAACAAAGGTATGACATCCAAGTCCAAGGAAGTCATTGTTCTACTGTATTTGGCATTCATCAGACCTATCAATGAATACAATGCCCCCCTTTGGTATGTACCTAACCAGGCATATCCAACAACTGGAACATCCACAGAGGTACCTCACTAAAAGAATACAGGACTTAAGTAAATGTCCTGTGCAGACTGCCTCAAGTCTGTATCCCTGTATTTTTGTCTCCTACAGGCTTTTGAGGGCAGATCTATGCCTGACAAACAGGGCATTGTCAGACCCCATTCTGCTGGACCTCCTGCATATCCGCAAAACAAACAGCCCAGAATTACCTGTTCTAAAGACTTGAACCTTGCCTGTGATATAAATAGAACATGCTGGAGAGACAGGTATGTATCCCAGAGATTACCCCATCGCTGGAACAGGCTCCCCATCCATGTGAAGCAGAGTTCCTCCCTAACCCAATTCAAATGTAACCTGGACAACTGGATAGGGAACAGGAAATCCATCCCTGGTTTGGCACCTATGTCTCTAATGGACACAGGCAAACTGTAAATGGTTCACCTCCCTGGCCCTAGCTTGTAAATGTTTCATCTCCCAAGCCCCTGCTTATACTTAAGGGTGAACTTCTCAGAGATTTGGGATGCATGGCTAGGCTTAAAAAGGCCCTCATGGTTGTTAGCCTAGTAAACACCTATGAACCTATGATATGAATGCCCGAGATCTGACTCTTTACTAACGAAATAAACTCAGTTATCTCAGGAAGTCATACAAATACTGACACAAAAAATCTGCATATTTAATACCTTACTACCTACTTGGAAAATGCAAAGAGAGGTTCATAGGTTATGAACACTTTGCAAAATGCAAACACAGGGAAATGAAGTGTGTATCAATTAAAGCAGAACGTTTAGGTTACCTAGATCTGTTTTGCGTTTGGGTTATGACAGCAGTCTTATGAGTAAGCTGTGTTATAAAACGCTGATGAGATGTTGGACTGATCGGAGATTTGTTAAAAAGTCGAGAGTTGCTGAAAGATATTCCAAATCATGATGGAATTTCCTTCAGATAGGGGGAAAAGACACTGCAGCACCCTGCACAACTGGAAAGAGGTGTACGTAGGCCTAATGTGCTAGGGTGTTGTACATCGATCTCCTCAATTACATTTTTTGGTCATGTATGGGGGATGGGCAATCCAGTACCTCTGAGTGTCACACAACAAGTTCTGAAGTCAAGACAAACAATGCACTAGGTATGCCAAACTGTGTCTGAAACTAACACAGTAATTCCAGCTGTCAGAGCATTATCTTTGAGGGCTAATGTTAAAAAAAATTCTAGAAATGGTTGACCAAACTGTACTGTTTGTTCTGAGCAAACATTTGAAAAATGTGGTTAAAATTGCACTCTAAACCCTACTTAAATACCAGTTGCAGATTAATGCATGTCCTGGTTCACAACTCAACAGCAAACCCCAATAGTCCAGATGCACACTTTGAGCTAGGTACAATAGTAAAGGAATTTTTATATAATTTGGAAATAGCTATTCCTATTATTTGAGAGTAATCAGAAAGTCTCTTGCAAAACAAAACAAGTGGAAGAAGAGATAAATACCAAATGGTTTAACCATACTGCAGAAAATCTGTCCCACTGAGAAAGAGGAAGTATGCTCTTGTGATTTAATGGTGATTACTTTTTGCAGCATAAGAACGAAAACAGCTTAGGGAAATGTGCAGAGCTGATACTGAATGACTGAAGATGAGGTGGACTAACTTGCATTTCCCAGCATTCAGGCATGTAGTTGTGTGTAACATGCTTAGTCAGTTTTCAGATGTGGCTACAAAAGATGCTTATGACTGTGAGGTAACTGATCTTCGTGCTACTAGAGTGCCAAATGATTTTAGTACAAGACCAGTATATGTACGTATGTCAGTACATCCTACTGTTATTTTATGAGCATATTCAGATTCTGAACACTGATGGAGAAGGCAACTATAAGGCAGGTAAACTGCATGTACAATTCTCCCATCAGGCCTGTTTTCAAGTCCACAGGTTAAGTGGAGGCTTCACTACAGGACTATAGAAAACTAAATCAGCAAGTGACATTATCTTGCTGGCAGATAATATATCTGGACCAACAATTGGAGAGGGTTGAAGGTGCAAAATATTTCATAAAAATGGATATCTCAAAAAGATTCAGGACCTAGAAGGTACATTCCCAAGACCAGTGTAAACTGGCATTCCTATCTGGTAGAAAACAGTACACTTGAAATACATGCCTTTTTGGGTATCTAAACTCACCTTTTGACTTCAATATCTAGCCTACTTTATTTTAACATTTTGTTGCCCAGGAAAGTACAAATAGGACATTACCTATTTTTAGCAGAGGCCCAGGAAGAAACACTTGAAATGCATGCCTTTGGAATGTAGGAGGAAACCGGAGTACCCACAGGAAACCCACGGGAACACAGGGAGGACATGCAGACTCTGCATAGAAGACACCCCAGATGAGAATCGAACTGGAGAACCTCTTGCTGTGAGGCAAGAACTTAACCTCTGTACCACTGTGCCACCTATACTCATTAAGCTATATCAATGTGTTTGTGACAGTGTAATAAATTCTACATTTATGCAAACTCAAACTGGTACATATAAGCTATTTTAATTCTTAGCTTAATTTAAACTTAAAACATTAGGTCTGGAAAGAGAAAAAAATAAGTGCTAAGCCAACCTGGTTTCACCTATATACCAAATGCGCACATTATAATGCAAAAGTATTACATTTCTACCTATATGTAATGAGAGCATTACTACAGTCACTCTTGCCCTATCTCTCCACATTCACTTCATAACGCTAAGACAACCCCTGCTAGACTTTCTCCAACAACCTCTCCTCTCTTTATCATGTATCCTCCCCCTCAATATCTCCCCATCCCACTCTTCACATCTCCACTCCAACAACTCCATCTCCTGCTTTTCTACATCACTCACTTTTTACCGGTCCTAAACCATCCATCTTACTGTCCAAATTAGCCTCTGTAAATAAAATTCAATATATCTTTTTCTACTTTGTTAGGCAGACTTCTGCTGTGTTGTTATAATGTTTTTTCATGCTGAATATTGTATAGACTTCTAGGACGCTGTAATGTTTTTGCATGTTTAATGTTGTATTTTTCTTCTGCACTGTTAACTACTTTGTTGACTATTACTCTGTCTGCCTGTTTCCCAGACTGCCTGAAAATGGTCCAGTTGGGTCACTGTTCTACCGATTTTAAAGAAAAGTTATGTACTTACCGTAGATCCTTCCATTCATGTCAATCTAATATGACCTGTGGTCCCCGAGCCACTTGTTGCATCTGAATCCAGCCTCAAGCCCCTTAAAAGTTTTTCCCTCCCATAATATACTAGTGCCCAGAGTGCCTCAGATCAAGTTTAACATCTAGTCATCACATGTACATACACATGCAAATATATATGCATGTGCATATCTACATATACACCAAAGGAAAGGTCAAAATTCTTCAAGTCCTAGGAAACAGGAAGGGAGATGGAGGGAGGGGATATTGTATATGTATAACATTGCAGGGTGGAGACAATCCCAATGAGTTCTCGGTAGAGAGTCAGTTATCCTCCCCAAAACCTGAAAGGCCACTGCAATCTCTGCCAGATCTGAAGACACCGCCTTCACCTCCAGAGCCATGCCAACAGGAGGAGAAACAATCAGATTTGAAGACAGCACCATGACAGCATAGAAGGTGGATCGCTATGAGTACAGGAACAGGACAGAAGACTCAAATGCGGTCTCTAACACCACCAATGGAGCCATATGGGACAGCTTTGAAAATGGCATTGAAGCCTCAACATCAAATCCCTGGTCCTGAGACAACATCAGCATGACAGGATCAAGGTTAAGTGCACTGGATCCAACAGCCTTGGTGTCAGCACTGGAATGAGAGTAGATGCCAAGGACACAGGCTCTAGGAGGACTGGCTCTGAGACCACCAGAGTAGAAATGTGCATTGGCAAAATAGCTAATAATGAGGGTAGAGGACCACCACCAACTGCCAAAGGAAATGGTAGGACTCCCATCTCTATCTCTGCATTCTGAAAAGTCTTCATTAAAGGATCAAATTCCACCTCTGATATTCTCTTGTAGAACCTAAAGGATTTCAACAACATGTTCGGGGGGGGGGGGGGCAAGAAGGGATATAATGGGGCTTCCTCCCAGCAGAAGTCTGCCTGATAATTATTAAGAACATTTAGCCAAAGACAGTTATCAGACCAAGAAGCTCAGGATTTGGAGAAGTACAAATGGGAGTCCAAACCTTTGGGACACCCATCCTCAGTGCTTTCAGTGCCAAAGTTTGTTTCTTGTCATACTTGAGAGTCTTTTCCTCAGCTCAGAATCCTTAAGTTTTGACACTTTCCCAGATTTTTTTACTCTTAGCAGATTTGGATCTGGCGGCAACAGCTCTTTAAGAATCAGCTTGCTTCTTATGGTCGACAAAGTTTTTGAACCAAAAGAGGAGCAAATGACACAATCCTTAGACAAGTGAGCCACCCCTCACACACTCTACATACAAACATGAGCGCCTTGGGGTGGAACTTTTGTGCCCACACTTACTTTATTTTTTTAAACTTTTTCCTTGTGTTTGTCCATATAGAGGTATCTACTACCAATGTGGAAAAAAATTTAGTGTAGACAGCAGCTATAAAGTGGAAGAGTAGAAACAACAGAGCTAAGAAAAACTAATACACATGTATAAAGCAAAGAATATTGAGATTTTATTTTTTATTTTGAGTAATAGATCCCGACGGTGGAAATAGGAAAAGAGACAAGGGGCTAAAATTTAAGGTACATTGACAAAACCTACAACAATTAAGTAAATAAAATCGGTACTTTTCCGTTATCGGGGCAACAGATGTAATGATCGGCTGGAATGTTACCACGCTGTCACGTCTGAAAATATTTAGAAGATGCATTTTGATGCAACTTTTTCTTCACTTTTTTACTGAATTAAATATTTGAAAATTGTCCCTAATGGGGAGCATTGGTCCATCATTATTTTGACTTTGTCTCTGCTTGTGGAGGAAAGCAGTTTATTCCTTCATAGAATTGTTTGCCAAACATGTACACAAATGACAGTAAAATACTGTTGTCATGTAATGATGAAACAAACATGTTCCAAGTACAGCAGCTTCAGGGCAATGGCAATACAAGAAGGATGACAGGTACGTTACTTACTGTGACTACTGGCACAGTCCAGTGGAGCTGCTTTTTTGGTCTGACGAATGAAGAACAATGGGGGAATTTCACCTGACAAGGCACAAACTGGACAGTGAAATCATCATGAATGTAATTTCGCTTATGAATAAATCTGCTGAAGTTTGCATCACCCTTGCTCTGTAGCAACACTCGTCTAGTTTTTAAAAGTTTAAGTGGGTTGACTGACTGCAAAAGGTGCAATGTCTGTGTTACTTTCTTAAAATATCTGTGTATTGAGTTGGACTTTTCTGCAGTTTGGATGACAGTTTACAACTGTTGCCTTCACGGGTTACCTTTGTCACGCTAACTTGCTGCCTTGTTGTTTGTCTGCCCCTTTACTTTAAAGGGCTTAAAAGCTGTGATGCATGCACATTTTTAATTAAATAATACAGTTGGTGACACTCTGCAAGGAAAGTATAACTTTTAGTACATACAGCCGCAGCAGCAGTGTCATCATTGCGTCTGCGGGCTAACATTCCACCTGCTCATTACATCTGTTGCCCCGATAACGGAAAAGTACCATAAAATCTAATCTGAAAATAAATAGTTGAAAAGGACACAGCAAAATAATAATTATAATAAAATCAAAGTGGAGCACTTGGCTTTAACCAAGCAAAAGATGATGTGTGTCCAACTAAGATGGCAGCAGATGGGATCTGAGCAAACTCTATGCACTACTGCATAATGGGAGGGAAAAGCTTTACGTTGCTCAAAGGCTGAAGCACTAATGTTGCAGAATGGGATCCAACAAGAGGCTTGAGGACCCAGCTTGAGGACCCACAGCTCAGATAAAACAGACTGAAGAGGATCAAATGGTATAAAATTAATAAATTCTGAGAGATTCCTGCCACAGACTTGCACCCAAAATTTCATCTTCTTTAACCTAAGTTACTATCCTAGCATTGCTTGCTCATTTATAGATTCATAGATTAAGTACTAGGCTCATTTTGCCTTCATCCATTGCTTTTGTGTCCTTTTCAAAAACATCCACCAGCTTGAGTAAGCATAACTCGCCCTTGATGAATCCGAGACGGGTCTAGTGTTTGTCTTGGTTATCTATTCCTTTCTATGGCCCCTCAAATAGCTACTCTCTTCTCAACTGCCAATTCTATAGCACAGTTTTCTGTAGCAACAAGGCTGTTTCAGTCTGTCCCTAAAATGTGAAAAAGCATCACAAGCACAATCAGATTACTAAAGTCCTTTCCTTCACTGTCAACAGACCTAAAATGATGTCTCATACAAGAATATTTTTTGTATTATGTTAATAGCCCATCTACTGTGGTCTACCATCTGAACTAGTGATCCGCGTTATGTACCTGAAAGACGCTTGACAATGAACTTCACTAATTCTACATTATATTGCATTTTATTTTAAACCCAAATTTACTTAATATTGTCCTTATTTTTTCACTGTTCATTTTGTAACACTGCTTTACAATGAATTTTTCTGGGTAGTGTCTGAAGAGGGCTCAGTTTTGGACCAGACCTCCTTACCTAGGTATCCAATAAATTCGTAGTCTGGAAAATTTTGCATTAAAATAATTAAAAGGGTAATGTACAGATTGAAAACAAATACAATTTCCTGTTTTATTCGTTTTATAATGTTAATCAGGACCAAGCCACCTTATATAATCAGTCCAGTATTAAACCACTACCAAAATTCAGTGTAAACATAACTACTGATTGCAGAGATGTATCACTCCCAGACTAGTCTATGGGATTTATCTCGCACTATAAAATGCACCAAATGTTCTACATATAGTGCAACCAAGCTCTATTAAGAAGGACAAAATCAGCTGTTTGACATGCTAAACTCGTGTCAAAACACAGCGACTTGTCAGCAGCACACAGCCAAGCCCCTAACAAACACACAAATTAGTTACAATGGCCTACCAACCATAGACTGGGAATGTTGCTGTTAAGGCAAAGAATCATCATCTCAGATAACTCCACTGAATGCATTTTGTCCTGCAGTATACTCAGTCAAGCTCCAGACATAAAATGTAGCTCCAGCTAAGACAGAAAATTTTAACAAACCACATGTATTGGACACCCCATCTTTATCAGCAGTAACCAGATTAAGTTTTTTATCAGATTAATCTTCCAAGACCTTTGCTGTCTGATGGCCATGCTGCCATGTCCACAAAATCAGTTTGCTTCACAAATTCTACCATTTTCTTCAGATAAGACTTGAAAAGTACAGTTGTGTACCTACCATAAATGTAGATGTTCGAGTGTATTCACTGTTACAGTCATTACACTTGGGTTATCTGCCGGCAGGCTACCCGCAGTTGGCCCGAGTTCCAAAGTCTTGGTCTGGTGTCGGTTGCTGTACCTCTTCCCTGACGTCAGTGTGCCAGGGGGTATAAAAGATGCAACTGACGCCATTTTCTTCAGTTTTTCTTGCCCCAGATGTCAGGTGCCCCCAGATAGGAAGGCTGGAAAAATAAAGATATGCCAAAAAGCATGCATGTAGTATTTTAAACATTTCCTTCATCTACAAGCAAATACACCACATAGGTTGTATAGAGTTGAGAAGTACAGAGAAGTCCCAGCAATGAAAAGGGGGATGGCAGGAGGGTAACCTGGACTGCAACAGTGAATACACTCTAACATCTACATTTATGGTAGGTACACAACTGTACTATTTTCATCGTGTTTCACTGTTGCAGTCATTACACTTGGGTGGAATCCCAAAGCAGAGGTTGGGCGGCTTTAGGATTTGGAGAGGCTACCAGGCCCTGCAGGACTACAGTGGCAAAGCCTGCTCTGGATTTAGAGTAGAGAGGCAAGTGGTAGTGCTTGGTGAAAGTGTGCACTGAGCTCCAGGTTGCAGCTTCTAAAATGTCTTTGGTTGTACTCCTCTGAGAAAGGCTGCTGAAGTGGCTGTTGCTCTGGTAGAATGTGGCCTAATGACCTTAGGCACTGATTTGCCATGTTGCGCATAACAGAAGCGGATGCAGTGTCCTATCCATTTTGAAATTGTCTGCTTTAAGATAGGTTTTCCTTGTGCTCCTGCAGCATAGGCTACAAAGAGTTGCTCAGTTTTTCTGAAAGCTTTTGCTTTGTCCAAGTAGAATCGTAGCTGTCTGTGTATATCCAAAGCGTGCAGAAGTCTCTCCCCTTTATTCTGGGGATTTGGGTAGAAAGTTGGTAAATGAATGGTTTGGTTCAGGGCCACATTGGAAACTACTTTTGGCATGAATGTTGGGTTTGTCCTGAGAGAAACCCTGCCCTGGTGAAAAATGATGAAATGTTCCACAGCCATTAATGCCTGTAACTCTGATACTCTTCTTGCTGAAGTTATTGCTAGGAGCAGAGCAGTTTTCCATGATATGAATTTTATATCAGCTGTGCTGGCTGGTTCAAAAGGAGGCAGTGTAAGTTTTTCTAAAACAAAACTGAGATCCCAAGTTGGTACTGGTTGCTCTCCTTGGGGGTCTTATGTTTTTTGCCACTCTGAGGTACTGTCTTAGTAGAGAATGTGAAAAAATAGGAGGTTCCGTATTGTAATGAGCTGAAATGGCAGAGGCATGGATTTTAATTGATGAGAAAGCTAGGCCTTTGTCCAGCATCTCAGTTAGGTATTGTAAAATCTGAGGTATATTTGGAACAAGTGGGTCGAGCCCTTGTGCCTGGTTCCAAGCATAGAATCTCTTCCATTTTTCTGCATAAGATTTCCTAGTGCTGGGCCTCCTGGCTTCTAAAATGACATCCATAACAGCCTTAGAGAGAGGTGCAGTCTGAGTGGCTACATTATCTGCCATGCGGCCAGATTTAAGGTTCTGAGTTGACTGTGCAGAATCGGACTGTTTTGTTGAATCAGAAGATGAAGAATTTGAGGTAAAGGCCAAGCTGGGCCCTGAGACAAGTTCTTTAGGATTGGGTACCAGTGCTGGCGTGGCCAGTCTGAGGCAATCAAGATCATTTTTGGCTTTTCTTGTCTGACTTTTAGGAGCACCTTGGTAAGAAGAGGCATTGGAGGGAAGACATAGACTGTCAGAGCTTTCCAGCTGAATGATAGAGCATCCACTTTCCATGCTTGACAGTGACAAGTTCTTGTGCAGATTTTCTGTAGTTGGCAATTGTGAGGGGAGGCAAAAAGATCTATGTCTGGGCGTCCCCATTTCCTTGTTATCATGCTGAACACATCAACAGCAGGTACAAGTACGACTCAGTCATTGTCCACGCTGGTGTCAACGACCTGAGACGTACCTCCTTGGACTACATGAAAAGAGACATTGAGGAGCTCTCTGATTATGTAGCCCAGGCAGGTATGACCCTGACCTTGAGCAGTATCCTACCTTCACCTAGAATGATGCCACAATACAGTGATAAGATGATCAGCTTTAATAATTGGCTTAAATTCTGGTGTCATTCAAAGGGGATCCAATGTCTGTCTGCCTGGGATGACATGCTGGACAAGCCACGCTGCTTCGCAAGGGACGGCTTGCACCTGTCACCCTAGGCTTCGGATATTGGCAAAGGCTCTTGCCACCCCATAGTGCCTTTTTAGGCAAGGCTCAAATTCTAAACCTACCACCCTAGAACACAAAAAGTAAAAACTAAGGGTAATGCTGCTCAATGCCAGAAGTCTCAATCTCAAGATGCACGCACTCGAGGCCCTTCTCAGTATGGAGAACATCGATGTCTGTGCTGTGACAGAAACCTGGTTCAAGGCTCCTGAGAGCACCCCAGCACTAGCAGGTTTCACCTCATATCATGCGTTCCGGCCCCAAAATCCGGACAACACCAAGAAAGGAGGGGTGTCCATATTCATAAAGGACACCCACACCTCAAGGTTGGTGGCAACGCACGATGCATCGGAGACCATCCAGGTGCAATTAACCATAGGCAAGACTGCTCTGCAATTTGTAGCATGTTACAGGCCACCCTCTCAAACTCAGGAACCTCACATGGCCTTCCTGAAAACAATGGAGGGATAAATGTATCTCCAAACACCATCATACTAGGTGACTTCAACTACCCTAATATAGACTGGGAACACTACTCAAGCCCAAACACTCTAGCCCAAAGGTTCTTGGAGTTCATAAACTCAAATGCCATGGAACAACTAGTCACCATCCCCACAAGAGGAGAAAACATACTTGATCTCATCATCACGAACATGGGATCACAATGTTCAACACCGGAAGTATATCCCTCACTGGTGAGATCAGATCATAAACTAATCTCGCTGGAGGTCCTCATCCCGCCCCCACCTGAAATAAAAAGACCACAGTGAAAAACTTCTCAAAAGCCGACTTCACACTTCTAAAAACTAGTGTGGTCTCCTTTAAGGCCCCTGAGCCAGTGGTAAACATTACTCAAACCACTGAATCACTTACAAATGCCTTCTACCAGCACCTACAGGACTGCATGGATCAGGCAATCCCAAACAAAACTAAGACTCTTTGTACCAAAGGCAAGCGTCCAAGTCTGGTGGACCCCAGCCATAAACAAGCTCTACAACAAAAGGAGGAAGCTACTACAAGATAGAGCAAAATCCTTGAAAGGTAAGACACCTTTGATCATTATAAGTAAAAAACTAAGAGCTCTCATAAAATCATCCAAAGCAAATTTTGAGAGAAAAATCGCCAAGGATTCAAAAGACAAACATAAGGTCTTCTTTAGCTATGTTAGAAACCTAGGAGGAAACTCCCAGATATGCTCAGAATTAGTTCAAAATGATGTGAAGATCACTGAACCTACACACATTGCCAACATACTGGCTGACAGGTTCAGTGCAAACTTCTCCCCCCCCTCCCCCCCAAAAGGAGAGATATCTATACCAGAGGATTGTAGCCCCCCAAACATCTCCAACGCCCAGGTGAGAACTGCTCTCTCCAAAGCAAAAAACACAGCATCCATGGGACCGGATGGTGACCCCGGCTGTGTGCTCCATGAACACAATGAGGAATTAAACCCGCAGTTAGGACAGCTGTTTAATCTTAGCCTCACCTCAGGATACGTACCCAAGGAGTGGCGCACGGCGACTGTGGTCCCACTTCACAAGGGCGGTGCCTCCACCGACCCTGGAAATTACCGTCCCATTAGCTTGACAAGCCTTATCTGCAAAGCCATGGAGAGGATCATAATGGAACTCATAAATAAAGACATAGGGAACTTGCAGACTTTGGATCCAACCCAGTTTGGCTTTGTCAAAGGCAGATCATGCCTTTTAAACTTGGTTGACTTTTTCGAGACAGTCACCAAGGCCATTGATGAGGAAAGGCAGTCCATACAGCCTACCTTGACCTGGCAAAGGCCTTCACACAATACCCCACTCAGGTATCATCAAAAACTCATCAGCTTGAATGTAAACCCATACATCACAAGATGGGTTGCAAACTGGCTAAGTGACAGAACCCACAGGGTCAGAGTTGCTGGAGCCATGTCAGACTCAAAGCCTGTCACAAGTGGTGTCCCACAGGGCTCAGTCCTGGGTCCACTCTTGTTCGGCATCTACTTTTCTGAAGTACAAGCAAACACAGGAGGGTTATGGCTGACAAAGTTTGCAGATGACTGCAAACTGGGCGCCATAGTCGAAAACACATCTGACACAGATATCCTTCAGAAGGGCCTCACAGAAATGGATAACTGGTGCCAGAGCCATGGCCTAAAGTTAAATGCCAAGAAATGCATAGTCATACCCTTCGGGAAAAACAAGGTTACCCCTAGCTACCATATAGGTGGCAATCCACTGAGCACAGAAGAAGTCATCAGGGATCTGGGGACCCAGGTTGACAGTAGCCTTTCGTTTGACATTCATGTTGCTAAAGAAGTTAGGAGAACCTTCTACATTGCCCACCTGATCATGAAGGGATTCACATCTAGATCAAGGGAGGTCATCGCCCCTCTGTACTCATCACTCATTAGACCTATGATTGAGTACAATGCCCCATTCGGAATGTATCTGACCAGACACCTGCAGCAGCTGGAAAGGCCCCAAAAGTTCCTCACCAAAAGGATAAAGGGTCTCAAAAATATGTCTTATGCTGCCCGACTGAAAGAACTCCAGCTCTATTCAGTCTCATACCGCTTGCTCAGAGGTGACCTGTGCCTGACATATAAGGCCATGTCAAACCCTGATTTGATGAATATGCTTCACCTCAAAATATCTAGATCCCTCAGAACCACAAGGGCGGGAGACTTAAACCTTGACACGGTTATTAATAGAACATGCTGGAGGGACAGATTCATCACCCAGAGACTCCCTGTGCTGTGGAACAAAATCCCGGTACATGTGAGGCAGAGCACCTCGCTGGCCTTGTTCAAGAGGAATCTTGACCAATGGATGGGGGATCGCAGATATACCCCAGGGATTACTTCAGTGTCACTGCTTGACAGAGGCACAGCAAAATAATAGGCATAGTTTTATTCAAACTAAAGGGGTGGCGAAAGCCAAATAACTATGGGCTAGGCTTATAAATGCCCTTGGGCAGATAGCCTAGTATGAACCTATGAACCTATGAGGGTCCATGAGATTTCTGCTTAGTTCGTCTGCCAGTGTATTTTTTGTTCCTGGCAGGAATTGTGCCTGCAGATGTACCTGATAGGTTAGTGCTGTGTTCCACAAGATCATGGCTTGCCTGCATAGGGGGTAGGAATGTGTGCCCCCTTGCTTGTTTATGTACCACATGACTGTGGTATTGTCCGTCTTTATTAGTAGTTGTCCTGGATGTAGTAGGTACTTGAAAGCTGTCAGGGCATTCTGTACAGCTAGCATCACTTTCTGATTGATGAGAAGATGCATTTATTCCTTGGACCACGTGCCCTGAATACATTTTCCTGCCATATGTGCCCCCAGGCATAATCCGATGTATCCGTTGTTATTGTCTGCATGGCTGTGGGTAAGGTGAAAGGCTGTCCCTTGTTGTGGTGACAGGCCTGGGACCACCATCGATAAACTCCCGTTGTAGGCAGGGAATTAAAGTTATGATTGTCTCCAGGCTGTGACAATGTTGAGTCCAAACACTTTTTAGATACCATTGTAGTTTCCTCATATGCAGTCTTGCATATGGAATTAGTAGAATGCAGGACGCCATGAAGCCCAGGGCCTGCAGAATTTTTCTTGCAGGGAGCTGGGTCTTTGTTGCCATCAGTTGAAAGTATTGAGTCAGTTGCCTTTGTCTGGCATGAGATAAGCCATCTGGGCAGTTGTATTTAAGCTTGCACCCAGGAATATTATCTCTTGAGAGGGCACTAGTCTTGATTTCTTTTCGTTTACTGTGTACCCTAGGCAAATTAGTAATATTTTTACAAACGCCAGATGCTTTAGTAGAATGTCCTTGCTCTCTGCTTGAATAAGGCAGTTGTCCAAGTAGGGATATATTTGAATTCCTTCTTGTCTGCAAAATGTAATTACTGGTGCCAGGCATTTTGTGAAGACCCAGGGAGCAGTAGATAAGCCAAAGGGCAGTGCAGAGAATTGGTAATGCATTGAGCCTGCTATGAATCTGAGGTATCTTCTGTAAGTTTGTCTAATTGGGACATGCAGGTATGCCTCCTTGAGGTCCAAAGTAACTAGCCAAGCCTTCTTGCCCAGCATGGGTAGAAGCTGCTGTAGTGTTAACATTCTGAATTTTGGAACATCCAGGAAAGTATTTAGTATTGACAGGTCCAGTATTGGTCTCCAGGCTTTGTCCTTTCTGGGTACTAAGAAAAGTCTTGAGTAAAATCCTTGCCCCTGTTCTTGCTGTGGTACTCTTTGAATAGCTCCCATGTCCATGAGAGCAGCAATTTGTTTTTGCGCCTCTGCCCATTGGTTTTGTGTCAGGTCCAGCATACCTCTTGATTTTGGAAGCGTGTGAAAGTGGAACCTGTAACGCTGAGAAACAATATTCAGTACCCATTTGTCCTGGGTGATTATGTGCCAATTTTTTGAGAAAAGTGCTAGCTTTCCCCCTAGGGGTGCTGACAAAAGGTGAGTGCTTGGCATCTGTAGAGGGAAGTCATTGGAACTGTTTCCTAGAAGGTTGTGATTTGTCTTCCCCTCCTTTGGGGGCTGAAGCACCCCATTGTTTAGGTCTGTAGGAGCCTTGGGGCTGATATCTGCCTCTTGGGCGTCTGTATCTGCCTCTTTGTGGCCTGTCTGACACCGGACAGGACCAATTTTTTGAAGGCCAGTTTCTGCTAAACCTAGGTGGTTGAACCTGTAAGAAATCCTTCACTGTCTGCATTGATTTTGCTTTATCCTCCATTTTCTTTAGCACCTCTTCTGCCTTAACACCAAACAAAGTATCATGCTGTAGTGGAGCATCCAATAATTTTACTTTAACATGGTCAGGTAAACTTTGTTCTTTCAACCAAGCATGCCTTCGAATAACAGAGCCTGTAACTGCGGCTCTACAAGAAGCCTCTAATGAATCAAAACCACATTGCAAAGTATGCTTTCCCACTTGTTCAGCTGCATGCAATAAATCCTGCATTTCCTTACTGTCAGGACTTTCCGAGATTGAAACCATTTTCTGCTTTAACAATGACATGAGATACTGTTGATATTTAAGCATATGAAACTGGCAATTTAAAGCCGTTACAGCTAAAGTAGCAGAAGTGTAAACTTTTTTCCCCAATCTGTCCAGAGCTCTGGAATCTCTATCTGAGGGAACAGGATTTTCAGCAGTGGAAGCCTTAACCCCTTTAGGACCCTGAGATATTGTTTTTGGATCTGCAGCAGGTTTTTGTAAAGAAATTTATGAGAGTCAGGGACCCTGTAGTACCTGTCTGGCTTGACTGGTACAGAGGGTAAAGAATCAGGAGTCAGACTGGATTCAGAGAAAACATCATCAACAATATCAAGCACAGGGTGAATAGCCAGGGGCCTGTGCTGGGGCAATAAAAGAAAGTCTCTGAGCCTTTTCTTGGATTCTGAATTATCCTGGCTCTCCCAATGGAAATGCTCCCTCATGGTGTGCAGGGTTTCCCCAAAAGAATAATCCTCAGGCGGAGAGGCTGAAGGTATAGACTCTTCTGCATCAGAGTCCTCATAGGGAGGGAGAGAGTATCCCTGATCAGAAGAGGAATCAGAGGAAATAGAAACCTGGTCAGAGGAATCGTAGTCAGTGTCTTGCCTAGGCCTTTTGTCAGGAGGGGGATGGGAACCCCTGATTAAAGTAATTAGGTCTTCGGCCATTTTAAGCATCTGTTTATTTGGTATGGATGACTGTTCAGTAGAATGCTGTACATGTTTCCTTGTACATGTTTCCTTGTCTTTAATGGTGTTTTTAACTTTGCCTTGGCTTCTGTAGTGGGCTTAATTGTAAGCTGTGAAGGTCTGAAAACACCCTCAGAAGCCGATGCCTGCTCAGCGGGTCCGGACTCATCTGAGGGAACAGTTTCCGTAGGCCCAATACCTTGAATTTCCACAGGCCTTGGTGTTTCCACATGGCTGTCTAATACGGCCTGTGGATCTGAGGTAGTAGGTGTCAGGGGCTGTGAAAGCGCCTCACTGAGAACCGGCGACTGGCTTAGAAGAGGCTTCACCATCGGTTTTGGACCTCGGATGCCTGTCCTTTTCTTTGTCTTTGCGTTTTTTATAAATTCCGGTCATCAGTTGTTCCGACGGCATTATGTAATTAAACCTTCGGCCAAAGTAATGTAAAGCAAAATCAAACCGACGTTTAATAGTGTGTTTGTTGAATCTAGCACAAAACCGACAACTAGTAACGTTGTGGTCAGGGCCTAGGCAAGGAATACAGTAAGAGTGAAAGTCCTTATGAGGTATTTGCTTCCCACAAGAAATACAATTATTAACTTTTACTGACATCGGTCTGGAGCAAGAAAAAAAGTTTCCTCAACGGGGTACTTAGCTTTATTGAAGACTTCGGTTCTGAAACTCAATTTTGAAAATCTCAGGAGTTGGCTGACCGGCACTTGCGAACTGCTTTTGCTTCGGGCACCGCGCGGCAAGAAAGACTGAAGAAAATGGCGTCGGTTGCATCTTTTATACCCCTGGTGCACTGATGTCAGGGAAGAGGCGACAGCAAATGATGCCGGACCAAGACTTTGGAACTCGGGCCGATTGCGGGTAGCCTGCCGGCGGTTGTAATGACTGCAACAGTGAAACACGAACATCAGACTGGACAGCAGATCCACTCTCCCACATACTCACAAAATACACTACTGTCCCCCTGGCAGCACCACACGGAGTCCAAAAAAATTTATACAGCCTTGTAACGGGACCTTTTCAGTCAGTCCTAACAACTCCTTTAGTATATCTGACCTCAATGCCTTGTCTTGCTTTGATACCAAGAGCTCATTTTCTACTTATTCCCTCTTAGCTGCTCTAGATATTTAAACATTAGTATCATGCCCTCCCATTATACAATATCCTTTTGTTCTCTTTCTCTCCCCTGGAGCATCAGAAGCAATTTTCTACACACTTTACAGTCCGAATGTTATATCTGAAATTGTCTGAGGATGTTTTCACTAGAGAACTACCACAGATTTTATTCTCAGCTTCTGCATCTTTAATATTACTTTGTTGGTGTTTAAAACAAATGTTAATATCAATGATTTCACAAACAGTGAGAAAAGTCTGTCAGCTTTAGTTAAAACTGATAACAGTTTAACTGCACCAACAGTAGGCAATTATCACTACACCACTAAAAGTATGTGTAGCCCTTCTTTCTTTGCACCTTAAGGGTTCTTCTTCTTCTTCTTTCAGCTGCTCCCGTCAGGGGTCGCCACAGCAGATCAACTGTTTCCATTTCTTCCTGTCCTTTGCATCTTGCTCTGTCACACCAACCACCTGCATGTCCTCTCTCATCACATCCATAAACCTTACCTTAGGCCTTCCTGTTACCTGGCAGCTTCATCCTTAGCATCTTTTTCCCCAATATACTCTGCATCCCTCCTCAGCACATGTCCAAACCAATGTAATCTTGCCTCTTGGCTTTGTCTCCAAACCTTCCAACCTGGGCTGACCCTCTAATATACTTATTCCCAATCTTGTTCATCCTCGTCACACCCAGTGCAAATCTTAACATCTTCAAACAAAATACAACACAGCAAATATTAAATAATCCAATGATAAACCTCAGAAAACAAAAAAGTAAGCAAATCTGTCAATGTTTAAACTAATGAAATAAAAGAAATCAAGAGCTGAAACAATAGCTAATAACCCACATAAGGATTCACACAACTCTATTGGAAAACAACTAACTAGTCACCCTTTATAGCAGCAAATAAAAAATTTACTGAGCAATGAGCTTTTGCTCTACTCGGATGCTTCTTAAATGGAGGAAACAATATGGGAGACACCTAACATATTTCAGTAATAAAGTAAACAGGTCACAACAATTAATTAAGCAACAAAAAATAATGTATTTGTGTAAATGTAATAAACATTAAATAAATACTAAATAACATTCTACACAACTATTTTCCTAGTCAGTCATTACAATCCCATGAACAAAAACTCCCATCTGTCCACAAACATCAAACCTGCTAGGGTTTGTACTCATACCATGTTGCTAAGCCCTGGGACTCCTTATCTCTATCCATCAGATCAGTACCTTCCCCTTCATCTTTCAAAAACATTCTGAAAGACTTCCTAGCCAAACGCTGGCTCTGTTCTTGCTTAACATTAGATAAACTACATCTCTAAATGTAGACAAATACCTGTTCATACCCTACATCGTCTTAATTTCCCTTCTTCACTCACATCCTTACTTTTGTCAATTTCTCTCCCCCTGGCTTCAGCCTGCTTTTCTCTCACTTCGTATTGCAATTCCTGTTGGTATTATACAACTTACCTTTAATTTCTCTATAAACTTTCTAAAATTTCACATAATTTGTATCTACTCTTAACCTAAGTTTTCATATCATGGCTAATATGGTATAGTTATTTAAACTGTTTTTCTGCTTTTTGTATTATTTTTAAGGACTGTAAAATTACTATTCTTAAAATGTTTTGCAATACTTCGGAGCTTTTCTCCCCAGACATCCACTGAAAATGGGATCCTACCCAGTCAGACTTTCCCAGTAATGTCAATAATTAATTAAAATGTGAAAAACGAATATTTTACTGGATTCTTTGGTAGGTAGAAAATGTTCATCTGAGCTAACAGCCTTACAGTTACAACTGAAAAATAAAGCATCCAGGCTTACTATGTGTATACATCATCTGAAATACACTACTAATACTAGCATTGTTTTCTCCCATCACAGCCAGTCCCTCCAGATAGACAACATTAGGCTGATCAACAGAATATGTTATCAAAAAAGCTAAATATTTTCTAAGAAGACATGGCACTGTCAAACCTATATAGCTTAGCATTAGAGGTATCCTTCCACACAAACTGAAGTGGTGATAGACTATGTTAATAAAGTACAGTCACATAAGCCACTCTGAGAAAATTACAGCATTAGGGTCTACCCTTTCCATTTCTATTTTCCTGTGAAGATGAATGCAGGTTTAACTTCCCTGAAGATGCTGAAGCAGGTGGCCTCAGACTTCTCTGTCTACCCTGCATCAGGAATATGGGGTACAGTTTTCAATTCCTAAATGACTGAATCCAGATATGTGAGGGATGAGATTTGAGCCCCATGGCTAACACATTATATGAAGTATAGAAGTGACAGCTTAAATCCACACTACTGACACCTATTTTGTATGCAATGGGTTGCTGGCCTTAAGAGTTTATGATGTACACTGCGGCCGTGGGCTATGACTGACATGTCACACTCAAGTAAGCTTCATATCACCAACTATAGCACAAGGTTTAAATCATAGACTGCCCTGATTTCACCTACATTGGTCTGAGCCTGGTACCTTCTACAGCAGTCTTACCAACCGTAACAGAGACTACACTAAACAGTGATATTGTACTTGAGGACCTCACCAGATGCGCAGTAGCAAGCCCCGCCCAAAACCCGCCCCCGTGCTATTTCGTAATCGGGCACTAATGAATATGCATTCCCTCAATAGCCACACTAGCATATGTCTATTTTACACAATAACTTTCAAACTTAACATCACTTTACATGCATCACTACCTTAAAGGTCATTCAAAAGCTCCAATCAAGATGAATTTTGCAATGAAAAAGGCAAAGTGAACTACACAGAAATACTTACAAATATTAAGTTCGCCAATGGAAGATCTTTACAGCAGACTAGTGTTATTAAGGAAAACACAGAACACACCAAAGATTATAAGTTAACCAAATGAAAACATTTAACTGTTATGCATTTTCCTTAATAACACGAGTAATGTTTTTTTAATTGAATAATTGAAATTAGAGCTCCATATAAAAGCGTTGTTAATTTAAAGCAGTTTGTCTGAGGAAGGGGAAGCACTGACTTTCCCGAAAGTGCTCATTAAATTTGATTTTTAATGTATCCTGCTCGGATTATTTCATCTTTTCACTTGCCGGTTCTTCATTTTAAACAGTTTGTTGTCTAAGTGTGTTGGAGAAAAAAAAACTTGTAAAAACTCCAAATGGTAAAGTTATGAAAGTACAGTTGTGTACACTTACCATAAATGTAGATGTTCCAGTGTATTCACTGTTGCAGTCATTACATTTGGGTAATCTGCTGGAAGGTTGCCCTCAGTCGGCCTGATTAACAAAGTCTTGGGTCCTGCATTGGTTGCTGTCCCTTCTTCCATGACATCAGGGGTATAAAACATGCAGCCAATGCCATTACATCACTTTTTTTGCCCCAGATGTCAGGTGCCTCCCAAATGGAGAACAAAAAAAAAAAAAAGTATATATATATATATATATATATATATATATATATATATATATATATATACATATATATATATATATATATATATATATATACATAAGTATATAATGTTAAACACAAAAAAATATACTTCCAAACAAAAGCAAATACACCCAAAAAGGCTTTTAACCATAATAAAACAAAGGAGAGGTATAGTAAGAGAAAAAACAGGGGGCTGGAGGGTGGGTAACCAGGACTGCAACAGTGAATACACTCGAACATCTACATTTATGGTAAGTGTACACAACTGTACTATGTTCTTTGTGTTTCACTGTTGCAGTCATTAAATTTGGGTAGAATCCCAAAGCTATGGTTGGGAGGATGGACTTGTACAACATTAGGAGCAGCTATAAGTCCCTGCAGGACAGCAGTGGCAAAGCCAGCTCTGGATTTAGAGAAGAGAGGTAAATGGTAATGTTTGGTGAACGTATGAACTGAGCTCCAGGTAGCAGCTTCTAGAATGTCTCTGGTAGGAACCCCTCTAAGAAAGGCTGCAGAAGTAGATGCAGCCCTTGTGGAATGAGATCTGATCCCCTTGGGGATAGGTTTACCATGGTGCATATAGCAGAAACAAATACAATGGCTTATCAATTTGGAAATAGTCTGCTTTGAAGTAGCCTTTCCCTCTGCCCCTGCAGCAAATGCCACCAATAGTTGTTCAGATTTTCTTAGAGATTTTGTCCTGTTTAAGTAGAATCTAAGTTGTCTGTGTACATCCAATGAATGCAGAATCCGCTCACCCTTGTTCTGTGGATTGGAGAAGAAAGTTGGCAGATGAATGGTCTGATTAAGAGCCACACTGGATACCACCTTACGCATGAAAAATGGATTGGTCCTGAGAGCCACCCTGTCCAGATGAAAAAAAATGAAAGGCTCCATTGCCATAAGAGCCTGTAATTCTGAAATCCTTCTAGCTGAAGTGACTGGTAAAAGGAAAGCCGTTTTCCAGGAGAGAAATTTTAGGTCTGCAGTAGCAGCTGGCTCAAAAGGAGGGAGAGTGAGTTTTTCCAAAACAAAATTGAGGTCCCATGCAGGAGTTGGAGCTCTCCTGGGAGGTCTTAAATTTTTGGCCCCTCTGAGATACTGTTTAGCAGACGATGAGAGAAGAGGGGAGGTTCTGTGTTGTAATGAGCTGAAATGGCAGAGGCATGGATTTTTATGGAAGAAAAGGATAGGCCCTTGTGAAGCATCTCAGTTAAGTATTGCAGAATCTGAGGAATATTGGGCATTGCTGTGCTTACTCCTTGTGATTGGTTCCAGGCACAGAATCTTTTCCATTTGTCAGCATCAGATTTTCTAGTACTAGGCCTTCTAGCCTCCAAAATGACATCCATCACTGGTTTGCTGAGGGATGCCAAGTGTGAAACTAGTTGATTAGCCACGCTGCAAGATTCAAAGTTTAGAGCTGAGTGTGCAGAACTTGGTAGTTCTGCTGAGACAGTAGGTAAGGTGTCTGATGCAGGTGCCACGGAGGAAGGTGTGACACATTGCGCAGAAGTGGGTACCAGTGTTGGCGAGGCCAGTCTGGAGCAATCAGAATCATTTTTGGTTTGTCCCGTTTGACTTTCAGTAGAACTTTGGAGAGCAGAGGCAGAGGGTGAAAAGCATAGACTGATGGGTTTTAAAAGCTGAGTGATAGAACATCCACTTTCCAAGCTTTTTTGTGATGAATTCTTGTGCAGAATTTGTCCAACTGATAGACCTTTTTGCCTCACCCCACAACTATGTCTGGGTTCCCCCATTTGAGTGTCAACATGTTGAAAACTTATGGTTCCAGTTTCCATTCGTGTGGGTCCATAAGATTTCTGCTTAGTTCGTCTGCCAGAGTATTTAGCTTTCCTGGCAGGAATTGAGCTTGTAGTTGTATCTGATAGGTCAAGGCCGTGTTCCACAATGCCATGGCTAGTCTGCAAAGGGGGTAGGAATGTGTACCCCCCTGCTTCTTTATGTACCACATAACTGTGGTGTTGTCTGTCTTTATCAGCAGTTGTCCTGGATCAAGGTAGTCCTTGAAGGCTGTCAGAGCATTCTGTACAGCTAACATCTCTTTCTGATTGATATGTAGGTGCATTTGATTTGGGCTCCATTTGCCCTGAATGCACCTCCCTGCCAGATGAGCCCCCCCAAGCATAGTCTGATGCGTCTGTTAGGATTTGGACGGCAGGGGGTAGAGTGAATGGCAGTCCCTTGTTTTGGTGGCAGGCCTCTACCCACCACAGGAACTCTAGTTGCAGGCAAGGTATAATAGGAATCATTGTTTCCAGGCTGTGACAATGTTGACTCCATAAACTTTTTAAGTACCACTGAAGTTTCCTCATATGTAGTCTTGCGTATGGAATTAGAAGAATGCAGGAGGCCATGTACCCCAAGACCTGCAAAATTTGTCTTGCAGATAGCAAGGTTTTTGTGGCCACCTGTTTGAAGTAAGTCATCAACTGAATTTGCTTTTCTGGCGTAAGGTAAGCCATCTGGGCAGTTGTATTCAAGCTTGCACCCAGGAATGTAATTTTTTGAGATGGTACCAGTGATTTCTTTTTGTTTATGGTGTACCCTAGACAAGTTAGAACCCAGATGCTTTAGAAGAATGTTTTTGTTTTCTGCCTGAATTAGACAATCGTCCAGGTATGGATGTATTTGAATATTTCTTTGTCTGCAAAATGCAATTACTGGTGCCAGGCACTTTGTGAAGACCCTGGGCGCAGTAGATACGCCAAAGGGCAGTGCAGAGAACTGGTAATGCAAGTAGCCTGCTTTAAAGCTGAGGTATCTTCTGCAAGATTCCCTGATTGGGATATGCAGGCAAGCCTCTTCTAAGTCTAGAGTTACCAACCAGGCATCTTTGCCTAGCATAGGTAGTAAATGTTCAAGAGTCAGCATCTTGAATTTTGGTATTTCCAGAAATGTGTTTAGAGTGGAACTGGACGCCATGATTTGTCTTTTCTGGGTACCAAGTAAAGTCTGGAATAGAAACCTTGTCCCTTTTCCTCTTCTGGTACTGGTAGAATAGTCCCCATGTTCATGAGGGACATAACTTGTTTCTGGGCCTCTGCCCACTGATTTGGGGGGCAGATCTGGCCATCTGTTCGGGAATGGCAACGTGTGGAAGTGAAATCTATATCCCTGGGATACTATATTTAAAACCCATTTGTCCTGGGTAATAAGTTGCCAGTTTCGTGCATGACGTGCTAGTTTTCCCCCCAAAGGGGCGGCTAAGAGTTAAGTGCTTGGTGATCGTAGAGTGAAGTCATTGAGACTGTTTCCCATAGGGAGCTGCCTTGTTGCTTTCAGATTTGGAGGTGGAGGAACCCCATTGTTTTGTTCTAAAAGTTCCTTGTGACTGAAACCTGGGGCCTTTGGAATGTCTTGATTTTAATTGAGCGGCTCTCGAGGGGACTGGAAAGGACCAGTTCTTAGTAGGCCAGTGCCTACTAAATCTTGGAGGTTGCACTTATAAGAAATCTTTCACAGTTTGCATAGATTTAGCTTTATCTTCCATCTTTTTTTCACACTTCTTCAGTCTTATTACCAAAGAGACGGTCCTGTTGTAAAGGAGCATCCAACAATTTTGCTTTAACATGATCAGGCAGAGTTTGCTCTTTGAGCCAAGCATGCCTTCTTAGCACAGATCCAATTACAGCAGCCATGCAAAAGGCCTCCAAGGAATCAAAACCACATTGCAAAGTATGTTTTCCAACTTGTTCAGCTGAATGCAATAAATCCTGCAATTCTTTATTTTCCACACAGTCAGAGATTAACATAATTTTCTGTTTAAGTAGTCCCATGATATGCTGTTGATATTTAAGCATAAGAAACTGACAGTTTAAAGCCCTGATTGCCAAGGGTGCAGACGTGTAAACCTTCTTACCCCATTTATCCAGCGCCCTGGAATCTCTATCAGAAGGGGTAGGATTTTTGGCAGAAGAGGCCTTAATGCCCTTGGGACCCTGAGAAATGGTTTCTGGATCAGCAGCAGGGTTTTTGAAAAGGAATTTATAGGAGTCAGGAACCCTGTAGTATCTGTCTGGCTTACAAGGAGCTGGAGGCAGAGAATCAGGAGTCATACTAGATTCTGAAAAAATATCACCCACAATGTCTAGAACAGGAGGTATAGCCAAAGGCATATGCTGAGGAAGTAGAAGAAAATCCCCAAGTCTCTTTTTAGATTCAGAGAAATCCTGACTTTCCCAGTGGAAAGGCATATAAAGTTTCCCCAAAAGAAACATCCTCAGGGGAGAGGCTGAAGGAATGGAATCCTCTGCATCAGAGTCCTCACAAGTAGGAATAGACAAATCCTGTTCATTAGAAGAGTCAGAAGAAATAGAATCCTGTTTAGAAGATTCATAATCAATGTCTTGCCTAGGCCTCTTAGAAGGAGGGGGTTGGCTACCCCTGATCAGAGGAATTAAATCTTCAGCCATTTTGATCAATTGTTTTTTTAGGCATAGGGGCCTGCACATGAGGTCCAGGCATGGGTTTTTTAGACATAGATTTAGATCTTGGCCTTAGTTTTGAAGATGGCATTGGTCTAATATACAAATCTGTAGGCCTGAAAACACCCTCAGAAGCTGGTGCCTGCACAACGGCTCCAGACCCATCTAAGGTAGAGACATCCACGGGGTCCATAAATGAAGCACCTCGCGGCATACCAGACACTGAATGGGTCTCAGTAGAGGCCTGCGAATCAGAAGTAGCGGGCATCAGGGGCTGTGAAAGTGCCTCGCTGAGTACCGGCGAACTGGCAACTGGCTTAGAAGCGTTGTCTGTTTTGGACCTCGAAGGTCTTTCTTTTTCTTTGTGTTTTTTAGGTACTCCGGTAGTTGGATTGCTAACCGATGACATTTCTGGATAGTTAAATCTTGAGCCAAAATATTTAGAAGCAAAAATATACCAATGTTTAATCGTGCATTGATTAAATTCAGCACAAAACCGACAGCAAGGCACATTGTGGGTCAGGGCCTAGGCAAGGAATACAGTACAAATTAAAATCCTTATGAGGTATTTGCTTCCCACAAGTAATGCAATTATTAACTTTGACGTCATAGAAGAACGGACAGCAACTGACGCAGGACCCAAGTATTTGTTAATTAGGCCGACTAAGGGCAACCTGCCAGCAGATTACCCAAATGTAATGACTGCAACAGTGAAACACGAAGAACATCTTGATATTTCTGTAAAGGACAACATTTCAGCTCTACTGCAAGGACAGGTTTACTACTTCTGTGCTTCTTTTTGCACCTCCCATAAAAGTTATTCCCAAAGGCATTTAATTTACTTCTCACCAGCTGATTAGAATGCCATGTCAATCATGGCTCATTACATATGCAGTCCTGGTCATCAATCATTCGCGACACGCTCACTTCTGCGCAAAATGCAAGGTGAGGCCTTCAAGTATAATATCACCCACTAAACTACTTTCTCATATACATTGCACGCAATGTTCCCTAAGATGGGCTAATGATACTCCTCCAGTGATAGTACCCTTTTCCTGTTTTCATGGTACACAATGCCACCAACCAGATCACTAATGTAATACTAACTTCTCAGTTAATGCACAGACTTCCAATGAGGAACAAATATATTCATTTACAACAGCGGACATCCAAGCAGTCCGTCTCCAAACGGTGGATACCAACAGCCACAATAGTACCATTCACTAATAAATAAGTTGTCAGCCTCAAGCTTTTATGACTAAACAAATGAAATCTCTCTTCTTTTAAAAAGATCTGACTATACATACAAGACAGTATTGCAGTTGCACAAGGAAAAAAATAAAATGTTTGATACAGACAGACTGATGACAAAAAAGTTCTAACCTACATCTGTTGTCATTCCCAGTTACTACTGTAGATGGCTGAAGCTTCAAAGTGAAAACAAAGTCCAACAACTCTAGGGTCCAGCCATTAACACTCTATGCAAATTAAAAATGTCCAAGCCCCAAATAACAGACCCCTAGGCAAACAAAGAAGGAAACAAAGTGACAGCAGCAGATCTGGGTCAGCATACTCCAGAAATGTTAGAGAGATTACAAGCAAAATTTATATTTACTTTCAAACTAGCTGTTAGAATGTGCACACCATCTCATTCCATGATGAGGTAATTCAGCTAGTTAAGAAAACCGTGAGCAGGGAAAACAGCAAATAATTAAAGAAAACAGTTATAAATTCTACACATATTTTTTTAAGAAAACGTATCTCTGACATTTCTCCCCTAACTAGACCACAGCAGAGATCACATTAGAGACTCCCAAGAAACACAGTTTGGTGATAAAGTTCATTTTCTAAGAAAACACATCTTAACTTGCAGTTAATCAGAAAGAGGTATATGCAGCCAAAATATGGGCACCAACATAACAGTTGCATACAGAATAGTACATAACACATCCGACTTCCAGCAGGATTGTAGAATTTAACTCAAAAACACAAGTTTAAAAAACTGAGAATGAAAAAAAAAAACTCAGAATAAGTGTACTATCAAAGACAGTGTGAATGGCAGTGCAAAAATCCATTCACAGTCATTTACTTTTGCTTATGAAAGAGAGATATAAACTGTGGGTACCCCTTTCTTTATATTATTAGTGCCACCAGTTGTTGTTGTTTGTCTTTCGTCTTTTTCCTGGTAAGGGGTCGTCACAGCGGAACTCCGGTCTGCTAATGATTGGCAGTAGATTTTTACAAAATGCTGAGGTGCCAGCTCGACGCCCAACCTTCAACGAAGGCACACCCATTTACGCATGCATGTCTTTCGAATGCTACCCAACAGCGGGGAGGACATGCAGACTCCACACAGAAGGCACACCCAAGCCACGCCAAGAATCGAACGGGAGAACCTCTTGCTGTGAGGTAACAACGCTACCGCCATACCAGTATGTTGCTCATATAATCTAGCTTTGTGTGTTATAAATAGCTTCAAAACAGTGTGGGACGGGGATAGTTGGAAAATTGCATGAAGGGCTAAATCAAATCAGAAAATAGGAAAAACATGTATAGTTACTTCCTTCACCACTGGCAACAGTGGGAGATATACATTGGGAGGATAACAAGTACACACAGTATTTCCAGATGCAGCTCTCTGCATCACGTGCAATTTCCTTAAGAGCACACAGAGACAACAGTCAGTCCGGGGCGATCCCCAGTAAGACTGCCCACCGGCACCGCTACAGACTTGAAATCTCAGCTGAATGGCCAAGCCAAGACCTCCAGCACCCATGCTGTCCAACCAGTGCTTTGTGTCCTTGCTCAAGTAGCTGACACACACACACACACATACACACACGGTGTCTAATCTTATTATGTAATATTAATATTAACACAAATGGTGGTTTGACCAATAGCAAGGCTATTAGGAGTGGCCCACACAGTGTCATAAAATAAATATGCAAGTACTCTCAAAACTTAAATATCTCTACAAAGATCAGCCACATTGAAAGGTTTAAATATATTTAATAAAAATAAGTCAATACTAAATACATACTCACAGTGACAGAGTTCAAAACCACAGCAAATATTTAAAACATTACAGTATAGTCTAAAGTAAGAAAAATATCTAAACTGTGTTTCAGTATATTTCTGACTATATCTAGAAGAGTTACTATACCCTTGTTAACTTATTTAAGGGCAAGGCAGATGTGGTCAATGGTTCTTATTGTTGTTGCTGTAAGGTCCAAGACAAAATACAGAATGCTTTGTCTCTATGAGACTTCTCAAATTAATATCTCAAATATTACTGCTGGGACAGCTTGCAGAAAGACAATTTCTTGTCATCTGACTATCCTTGGCGAAACTCCCACTGCTGGGATCTGACAGTATTTAGCATCTACCTGTGAAAATACACAGACCTCAGATCTCTGGCAGATGCTGGAAGTCATAAAACAATTACAATCCCTCACATTTCAAGACTAGTAATTATTTCACCCCAGAGACAATACAGAAAGCTCCCTAGTTTTAAACATTGTGTCTTGTTGCTGCATTGAAAATGAAAGATACAATTTTTTATGGCGTAGCCATAAAGTAATTTAATTTCAGTTATTTTTCTGAAGTGAACTTCCTGCATTCCAGTTTACACTGTTAAAATATATACATTTAAACAGTTACAATAGTGCATGTACATTTCTGTTCTTTTCCAGTAGGGCACACTGTGGTTACATTTTAAGCACAAGTACTTTATAAAATAACTTTTTAACACACGTGTGTACAAACCAGTATGGTATACACAGGACATACAGTTCTAATACATTTGTAACACAAGCATTGTACACAAATCATTTCTATAGTCACCAATGGCATATAATTATTTACAAAATTCCAGATAGCTGTGTTGGCAGTATCCCCCTTTGTCACACCCCCCCAAAGACTCAAGCTAGTTTTTCAAGTGACCCTTGAGAAACACTGCTTGAGAGGGATGAGCCTATCTGGAAATACATTACCCCATACCCTGTCTTGAGATCTCAGCTGCCTTGGCACTGCTGACCCCAGTACAGTGATATGCTGTCATATCATATGCCTGCAACCCTAGACTCTGCCACAGTAACTTGGGATTTTGTTGGTTGGCTCTCTGTAGCCATAGATCCCCCACAGACTCCTGCTGCCTTCTACTGCAAATACATAGCACCACGGCCTCCCTTTTATGGTAAGGTTTCATAGTGTTAACACGTTACAATTTGTGCCCCTACCTCCTGCCTAGCAGTTCTACCATGTAGTTAACAGCACTGACATTAATTACCACTTTGAAGCGTCCCTCCCAAGTTGCCTGCAGCTTGTTGTGTCTTACAGGAATGAGAACCATAACCTAGTGCCCCTACTGCATACTCACTAGCTCGAGCACTCTTGTCATACCAAACCTTTTTCTGCTGTTGGGCTTCTGCCAGGCTCTCTTGGGCCAAGCCCACGAGTTCCCTGAGCCTTGTCCTCAGGTTTAAGATATATGCCACAACAAATTCCTTGTGGGATTCACACTCACACTTATCACGAATCAAATCTAGAGGTCCCCTCACCCTATCCCCATACAACTCCTCAAAGGGTGAAAAACATGTAGATTCCTGGGGCACCTCTCTGTAAGCAAACAACAGATGGGGCAAATATTTGTCGCACTCCCTCTTAAACTGGTCTGCAAAGGCCCGTAGCATGTTTTTTAGTGTAGAGTTTAACCTCTCCAAAAGACCATTAGTTTGGGGGTGGTCTTTAGGTGCTTCACCCCACAGTGCTTTCATAGACAAGCCAGCAGGTCTGACATGAAACTGGCACCTCTGTCAGTCAGCATTTCTTTTGGGAAACCTACCCCGGTGAAAATTTCTACCAAGGCATTTGCCACCTTTTCTGCCTCAGAGGAGGACAAGGCCACTGCCTCAGAGTATCTGGTAACATAATCTACTACTACTATGATATACTTCTTTCTTGTGGAACTTGGGGTACTGAGAGGCCTCACAATATCCACAGCTACCCTATGAAATGGCGTCTCAATCACAGGCAAAGGCATCAAAGGAGCTTTGACCTCGTCTCCCACCTTACCTACCTTTTGGTACTGCTCACAGGTCCTGCAGTACCCTGTTACATCCTTGGAAATCTCAGGCCAATAAAAGTTCTGCATAACAAGTCTTTTGGTGCACTTTATGCCCATATGACTTGCAAAGGGAATATCATGGGCTATGGCTAGAAGTGCTACACGGTGGGCTCTGGGCACTACCGACTGCTGTATTCACTCACCCTCTAGCCCTCCCTCAGGGGTGCAACTCTCTATACAGTAACCCTTTGTCCCAGTATACAGACTCCCCCTTTCCTTGAAAATCAGGCACCCCCCTGGCTAACTCACTCAAGCCTAGTAATGTAGGGTCTGAGAGCTGAGCCTGTCTCAACTCTCGCTCTCACTCTTTGTAATCCTTCCCAGCTCCCCTTCCAGCAAGTCTGGTATCCTCTGACAGCAGTGCCTCACTGTCAGCCTGGGTACTACTACTCCTACTACTCTCACTGCTGCCCAAGGGAACATTGGTACCCACCAGTAGCTGTGGCTCATCTTCAGTCTCACTGCTACAGGGTAGCTCATTCCCTTTAGTAGCCACCTCCCCAATCCTAGTTTCAAGTGTTTCGTCTGGGTCTCCCCAAGGCTACCAGAGCCACATGCTTGTCGCCAAGCCTGACTGCATGTAACTGCTTGCACATGTTACTGCATCATCAAAATCATTCCCTATCAGGATATCTGCAAGGATATCCTTAAAGACACCTACGTGCTTGCTTCCTTTTCCACCCTCCCTGTCAAGATGAATCCTATCAAAAGGTATTTTGAATGGGGTCCCCCCCTAAAGCTCTGACTTGAGTAGACTGCCCAAGCAAGTAGTGCTCCTCTTTAACCATTGCAGGCTTCACAATGGTTAGGGTCAGAGGCTCTCTTGCTCTCTCTCTCTCAGCAGTGGCCTGTTTCCCATCTACGAAGATAGGATATAACCTCTTGTGGTAGTTTGATAACCTTGTTGTCTAAAGACAACTTACTGCTGGCATTCTGTTATTCCCACTTACTGGATCCCCCAACTTTTGATCCCCACCTTGCTTCCATGGACATCTATATGCTACATGGCCCCATTGGTTACATTTAAAACATTTAACCTTTGATCCTGGACCTGTACTTGAACTTGTGGCTTCGCCTGTTACTGACAGACTCTGTTGGGGAAGTTTAGGCTGCCCACCATGGATTCCCTTAGGCCCATGTGCAGCACTGGGCATCCCTTCCCTGTGCAGTGATGCCCTGCTTGTTAGGTATAGGTCTCCCTTTTTCCGCAACTCATCTGTGGTATTACATTGCTTATCTGCAAACCAGATTCTCATGTCCTCAGGCAAAGTGCTAAGGGCTTGTTCCCTCAACAAAAGGTCTGCCAGCCCTTCAAAAGTGGTGACCTGACACCCACTCATCCACCTGTGAAAATAAGTTCTTAACTCAGCAATATATTCACACACACTCATCTGCCTTGCACCTACACTCATAAAACTTTTCTATATGCTTCAGATGTTAACTTAAAACATTCTAATAAACCATTTTAACTGCATTATAGTTTAAGCAGTCAGTATCACACAATTTAGAAACAGTAGTTATACAGCTTTACCATGGAGTAAGGGGGGTCAGGGACTGCACCCAGAGCCCTTGGTCAACATTATAGTGTTTACAAACAAATTCAAAAATATGAATAAAACAATCAAAATTATTGCCCTCTGTAAATTGTGGAAGAAATTTACTGACCTTTATTGCTTCTGGGGTTTGGTTATTCCCTTCCCCATCAGCTCCATGACCCTGGCGAACAGTCGACATCTCCTTTTCATGTTGCCTCTGCTTCTCATTTTCTTCAGCTTCCAGACGTGTCAGTCTCTCTGCTGATTCTAATTCCGTTTGTTTCTCCTTTTCTTCAGCCTCTAAATGTCGCAGTCTCCCTACTGACTCTATTTCCAAACATTTGGCCACCAGTTCAAGTCTCAACTCCAGATAGATTTTTAAGTCCTCTGAGGCAAAGTTGAATTGTCCATTTTCTGAGAGTTGTACATTCCCAAGGCCAGTTTAGTTGTCCTCCTGGTTGCTGGTCTGTGAAGCAGCTGTGGTTAAGGCTGCAATCATTTTCGCTTTAGTCAAGTTTGCATGCACCAGTCCTTTGGCTTGGCACATCTCAGCCAACTGGCTCCTTGTCAGCTTGCCATTATCCTCTGCTGACATCCTTGCCTGCCCTCCCTGACTGACTAACCTAACAAGAAAATAAATAAAACTATTGTGGTATGAAACTATGAATGTCTACCATGTGGCTGCTTGAGAGTACAAACGTCTTCTTTAATGACCACTGTTTACAGGCTACAGGAGTTCCATACCACACCACTGAATCCTAATATGTGATGTGGTGATCCCACCTCTGCCAGACAATAATGTGACGATCCATCACTGGACCAGTAATCGAGGAGCCATAATTCTCACCAGTGGCAACAGTGGGGGATGTACACACACACAGTATTTGCAGATGCAGCTCTCTGCAATCAAGTGCAATTTCCCTTAAGAGCACACAGAGACTACAGTCAGTCTGGGGCTGGTTTCTCCCTCTTTCTCCAGATCCCCAATAAGACTCCCGACTGGCACAGCTATAGAGTTGAGATCTCACCTGAGTGGCTAAGCCAAGACTTCCAGATTGCCCTCTCTGTCCAACCAGTGCTTCATCCCTGCCCAAATAGCTGACACACACACACACACACACACACACACACACACACACACACACACACACACACACACACCTGGGAAAGGCTGGCACACGTTTATTAGCCATGTCCTCTTTTGCCCAGACTACAAGGTAGTTGTCACTGCCACCAGCCAAACTCCTTATCAGCTACTTGAAGGATCTTAACAAAGGGTGTCCAGTCTTACTGTGTAATATTAACAACAAATGGTAGTTTGACCAAGAGCAAGGCTATTAGCAGTGGCCCACACAGTGTCACCAAATAAATATGCAAGTACTCCCAAAACTTAAATATCTCTAAAAAGATCAGCCACAATGAAAAGTTTAAATATATTTAATAATAAAAACAATTCAATACTAAATATATACTCATAGGGATAGAGTTCAAAACCACAGAAAATATTTAAAACAACATTACAGGACAGTCTCAAATAAAGAAAAAGATCTAAACTAAGTTTCACTGCTGACTATATCTAAAAGAATTACTATACCCTAGTTAACTTACTTAAGAGCAAGGCAGATGTGGTAAATGGTTCTTAATGTTGTTGTCAGGTCCAGAACAGTCTATAGACTGCTCTGTCTCTCTAACAAGAGTTCACAAATTAATATTTCAAATATTACTGCTGGGACAGCTTGCAGAATTAAATAATTTCTTGTCATCTGACTCCATCCCAGGTGAATTCTCCCCTGCTGGAAGCTGACAGTATTTAGCATCTACCTGTGAAAATACATAGACCTCAGATCTTTGGCAGATGCTGGAAGTCATAAAACAATTACATTCCCCTCACATTTCAAGACTAGCAATTATTTCACCCTAGAGACAATACAGAAAGCTACCTAGTTTTAGACATTGTGTTGCCTTGCTGCATCGAAACTGAAAGATACCAAACTTTACGGCGTAGCCATAAAGTAATTTAATTTCAGTTATTTTTCTGAAGTGAACCTCCTGCATTCCAGTTTCCACTGTTAAAATATATACATTTAAACAGTTACAATACTGCATGGACATTTCTGTTCTTTTCCAGTAGGGCACAAGTACAGTTGTGTACACTTACTATAAATGTACATGTTGGAGTGTATTCACTGTTGCAGTCATCACACTTGGGTTATCCTGCCAGGGGTAGCCCTCGGTCAGCCCGAAAACCAGAGGCTTAGTATTTCTGTCGCTCCAGGACTGACGTCAGGCTGTCAGTGGTATAAAATCAGGCAGCCGATGCTATTACATCAGTTTTTCTTGCCCCAAATGTCAGCAGCCCCCAAGTAGGGAGCTTAGGGAGCTAGGTCAAGGCGGAAGAACACCACCAGTAGAAAGTAAATACCAAAATTTCCCTGTAAGGAGGGAGGGAGAGAGGGAGAGGGAGAGGGAGAGAGAGAGAGAGAGAGAGAGAGAGGAGAGGGAGAGGGAGAGGGAGAGGGAGAGGGAGAGAGAGAGAGAGAGAGAGAGAGAGACAATAGGGATGGAGGGTGGGAAATCAGTACTGCAACAGTGAATACACTCGAACATCTACATTTATGGTAGGTATACACAACTGTACTATGCTCTTCGTGTTTCACTGTTGCAGTCATCACACTTGGGTTGATTCCCAAAGCTGAAGAAAAGGGTGGAAGCGGTCAAGAGGACTGGGTGCTGGCTAGGATGCCCTGCAAGACTGTGGTTACAAAGCCTGCCCTGGATTTGGAGAAGATAGACAGGTGGTAATGCTTGGTGAAGGTATAAACAGAAGTACATGTTGCAGCCTTCAGGATGGCCCTGGTAGAGACCCCACTGAGAAAAGCTGCAGAGGTGGAGGTTGCCCTGGTGGAATGCGTTCTGACCCCCTTAGGGGGTGGTTTCCCATGGTGTTTATAACAGAAATGGATGCAGTGTGCTATCCATTTTGAAACTGTTTGGATATGGCCTTGCCCTCTGCCCCTGCTGCAAAGCTGACTAGCAACTTGGTCAGTTTTCCTAAAAGATTTAGTCCTATCCAGGTAGAATCTGAGCTGTCTGTGCACATCTAGAGAATGCAGAATCCTTTCCCCCTTTTTTTGCGGGTTAGGGAAAAAGGTGGGCAAATGAACTGATTGGTTAACAGCCAAACTGGACACCACTTTAGGCATGAAAGTTGGGTTAGTCCTGAGGGAGACCGTGTCAGCATGGAAAATGATGAAGAGCTCTACAGCCATGAGAGTTTGTAGCTCTGAAACTCTTCTAGCTGAAGTGATGGGCCAGAAGAAAGGCTGTTTTCCAAGACAGGAATTTTAACTCTGCTGAAACTGCAGGCTTAAAGGGGGTAGTGTGAGCTTTTCCAATGCAAAGTTAAGGTCCCAATCTGGGGTAGGAACTCTTCTGGGTGGCCATAAAGTGTTAGCCCCTCTTAGGAACTGTTTGATGAGAGGGCGAGAGAAGAGATGTGGCTCTGTGCTGTATTGAGCAGAGATGGCAGAGGCATGAAATTTAATAGAAGAGAAGGAGAGGCCCCAATGTAGTAGGCCTGCCAAGTAATCCAGGATGAGTGGTATGGAGCGCTGGGCTGTTTCAGCCCCTTTAGCCTGGATCCAGGTGGAATACCTTTTCCACTTGTCAGCATAGGTTTTTCTAGTGCTGGGGCGTCTGGCCTCACGTATAACATCCAGGACTTGTTTGCTTACGCTGGCAGCTGGAGGAGAGGTCAGGGAATAAGCCAAGCTGCCAGGTTCAGGGTCTGCAATTGTGGATGCATGAATTCTCCACTCTTCTGGATCAGGAGTGTTGGGATCTGTAGTAGGTGCCATGGTGGTAGGGGTGACAGGCTACGCAGCAGTGGGTACCAGTGCTGGCGAGGCCAGTCTGGGGGCAATCAAGATTGTCCTTGTTTTTTCCTCCCTTATTTTGAGCAGTACCCTTGAAATTAGAGGTAGCGGGGGAAATGCATAGCTCGAGAGGTTTACCCATTGGAAAGATAGAGCATCCACTTTCCAGGCCTTGCTGTGATGTTCCCTGGTGCAGAATTTGCTTAACTGGTAATTGTTGTGGGAGACAAAGAGGTCCACCTTTTGGATGCCCCATTTCTGGGTTACAAGTGTGAAGGTTCTGTGGTCTAGCTGCCACTCATGTGGGTCTGACAGGTTTCTACTTAAATTGTCTGCCAGTGAGCTTTGGGAGTCTGGCAGGAATTGTGCTAGCAGGTGAATTTGCATGGCTGAAGCAGTGTGCCAAAGGGTCATGGAGAGCCTGCAGAGAGGATAAAAAAGAGCGAGTTCCTCCACGCTTGTTGATATACCACATCACTGTGGTGTTGTCTGTTTTGATCACTAGAGGCTCTGGGGAGAGTATGGCGTCTGAAAGCTGTCAGAGCATGCTGAACAGCTAGCAACTCTTTTTGGTTGATGTGCAGATGTATTTGATTTAGGCTCCAATGGCCCTGAATGCACCTGCTGTCCAGGTGTGCACCTTAGGCATAATCTGATGCATCTGTGGTTAGGGTCTGGGTGGCGTGGGGTTGTGAGAAGGGAAGACCCTTGTGGTTGCATACTGCTGGCCACCAAATAAATCTTTCCTTAGACAGGGTATTATAGGTATGATAGTTTCCAGGTCTTGAGAGTGTTAATACCAAACGCTTTTTAGGTACCATTGTACTTTCCTCATATGCAGTCTGGCATATGGAATGAGCAGAATGCAGGCGGCCATGAACCCTAGAGCTTGCAGGATTTTCCTTGCAGATTACTGGGTTCTGGTGACTAGTTGAGACAAGTAGCCTGTCTGGTAGGCTTGTTTTTCTGGAGTAAAGAATGCCATCTGGGGGGCTGTGTCCAGGCTTGCTCACAGGAATACAGTTTTCTGAGTGGGGATTAATTTTGATTTCTTTTCATTTATAGTATACCCCAGGGAGGTCAGTAGGTCCTTTACAAAGGTCAGGTGCTGTAACAGCTTTCCTCGACTGTCTGCCTGAATCAGGCAGTCTTAAGTAGGGGTAAATTTGAATATTCCTTTGTCTGCAAAAAGCAATGGCTGGAGCCAGTCATTTGGTGAAAACTCTGGGAGCAGTGGATAAGCCAAAGGGAAGCGCAGAGAACTGAAAGTGCACAGATCCTGCAATGAAACAGATATTTCCTGCAAGAATCCCTAATTGGGATGTGTAGATAGGTCTCTCTTAGGTCTAGGGTGGCTAACCAAGCATCATTGGAAAGCATAGGAAAAAGCTGCTGAAGGGTGAGCATTTTGAATTTTGGCATCACCAGGAAGGTGTTTAGAATTGATAGTCTGAGGATTGGGCGCCGTGTGCCCTCTTTTCTGGGTACCAGGAAAAGTCTTGAATAGAAACCTTGACCTATCTGGTCTGCAGGAACAGGATGTATTTGCCCTCATGGAGATCAAGGAATTTACTTGGTTTTTTGGCCTCTGCACACTGGCTGGAGGAAGATCTGGGAACCCTTTTGGGGTTGGCAGAGTGTGGAAATAAAATTTGTATCCCTGGGATACTATGTTGAGAACCCATCGGTCGTTGGTAATAGAGGCCCAGTTTTTTGCATGGGAGGAGAGTTTTCCTCCTAGGGGCACAAGCAGGTGGGCAGAGGTAAGGGATGGAGGTGTAAAGTTAGTGTGTGTTCTTTCCATAAGGGGGTGTCTTAGCACTCCCTGTTTTTGAAGTGGAGGAACTCCATTGCTTAGATCTCTGCATTCCCTGCGACTACGGTCTGGGGGGGTCTGCTTCCCCCCTAGGTCTTGTCTGAGCAGGCCTGGAGGGGAACGGAAAGGACCAGTGTTTGGAGGGGCAATGCCTACTGAACCTTGGAGGCTGGACCTATAGGAAGTCTAACTGTCTGCATAGATTTAGTTTTTTCTTCCATCTTTTTCAAGACCTCTTCTGCCTTGGTGCCAAACAAACTGTCTTTGTTCAATGGTCATCCAATAGTTTTGATTTGACATGGCCTGGCAAGGTCTGTTCCTGAAGCCAAGCATGCCTCAAAGCCACATTGCAAAGTGTGTTTAGTAACTTGGCTTGCAGAATGCATAAGCTCCTGTAGTTCTTTATTTTCTGCACAAGCAGGAAAGGTAGATATTTTTTGCTTGAGGAGTTCCATGGTATGTTGCTGGTATTTCAGCATGTGGAACTGACAATTTAGTGCTCTAATGGCAAGAGTTGCAGAGGTGTATACCTTTTTACCCCATCTGTCTAAAGCCTGGGAATCCTTGTCAGAGGTGGTGGGATTCTTAGCTGTGGTTGCTTTTATTCCTTTAGGTCCTTGGGAGATGACCTCTGGGTTAGCAGTAGGATTTTTGAAAATAAATTTATGACAGTCAGGGACTCTAATACCTGTCAGGTTTCCTGGGAGCAGGACGAAGGGTGTCAGGAGTCAAACTGGATTCCAGAAAGACGACATCCACAACATCCAAGACAGGAGGAAAGGCTAAAGGTCTGCGCTGTGGGATAGAATGCCCACTTTAAACCCAGAGGATAACCAGAACAAAAGGAAGTAAAGAATAATTTCCTACTGGCTTGCCAAAATATCCATAGATATTTTTTCTAAAATATAACATATCCAAAAAACAATGCAAACCTGTGAATGTTTATATACAGCATATCTAACAGTCTGCTTTCTAACATCACAGATGTCATAAATTCTCTTCCAGAGTTTGTGTTCCGTCTTACCCACATAAAAGGACTGACGTGTTGCACACTGCCAAGTAAAGTCATTATGTCTCAACAACTGTCCTTCTCCAATAAAATTCTAGTATTATGAAACATTTTCAAATTGATAAAATTCACTTGTATTATATACTTATAATAATTGCATTTTCCACATTTTATTATTCCACCCTATAAACCTACTTCATTAACATGTCCTGAGGCAACCGTGTGGTTTTCTAAAATTATTCTGATGTTTGTGTCTACTTTGAATACAAAATGGGGCACTTCACCTACTACTATCAAGATTTCATCATCTACTTTGTCACTCAATGTACTAATCAGAATTCACAAAATTCTACACTGTTGTAGAGTAAATGATCAATAATCAATTATACCTAAAAGGGGAAAATATTTCACACCCCAATCTCTAACCACCTGTGTTTTGATGTTAAGCAAGGGGATAACCCATCTCCAAAAATATACCTCTCATCCTATTTTATTCAGCCAAAAAATCATTGCCTTTCCAGACCATACATGCTGCTCTAATAAACTGTCCCTTAACCAAGTTCATTTTAACATACCAAGGATGACTACTTTTATAATGAAGGTAACAAATGGAATATGTATTTTTACTAATAAATAGATGAAACAGAAGCACTTCCTTTCACTAATAAACTCACATCTAAAAAGTGAGTAGAACTGGATGAATGTCTGTGATAAACCTTAGAAAAATCAGTAGAAGTTGATATATGTTCCAAAAATTTACTTATAAGTTCCACATTCCCTTTGCAAATAATAAAAATATTGTCCCTGTATCTATGATAAAAATTCCAACAATTTGATAGGGAGATGCAAGTATATACACATTTTCCCATGACAGCATCACAAGTTAGCATATATGGGGGCACAAGATGCTCCCATAGCAAGCCCTTTCACTTGCACGTAAAACTCTTCCTCAATAAACAAAAAAAATTGTTGTACAACATAACACTATTTCCATCAAGTCCATAATCAATGTAATATCTTTATCATCCAATAAATGCTAGAAAACAAGGACATCATGAAAATATTTCAAACCAATGTCGTGGGATATACTTGGAAAGAGGTTTATAACATCCACGGTGAATATACTAATGTTTTCATCTCACAGTTCTGGGGATAATTTCCTCAAAAAATCCCATGAATCCTTCAGGACATGTGGATACTTAACCAAAATGTTTTTCAAATTTCTATCTATAAATATAGTAAGGGGGTAGGTCTTGGGCCCCTATGTTGAGACAATACGTCTCTAGGGTGGGTTAATCATGTATTTTTATTTATGTATTATTTATTTTATTTTACATTTGTTTACCGGAATAGTCGACTGGACACATGTCCATTTTCATTGGAGTCCCGGGTAGAAAAGCTACACATGACAAAACAGAAATATATGTTAACATTTATACGGAATGGCATATATATATATATATATATATATATATATATATATATATATATATATATATATAAAATTGCATTTATACAGGGAAAAACATATTTGAACAAGAAAAGTGAAAACTAATTACCTACAGTTGTATATGATGAATCATTTACACATAGTAATACAAGCAAGTAATTACACAGTCGGGCATTTGTATAGAAATGGGAGGATAGATAAAGAAGATAGTCACATTTTTGGTTTGTAGAAGAGAGATTAGTTAGGGGAGTAAGGTTACACCCTGTTATGTAGTTTGGACGTTTCCAGCATTTCAAGATGATGTATATTAAGGGGCATCCAAGATTGTTAGTAGAAACAGATCCAAATTAGACTTGATTGTAAAAACTAAAGGACTAGTCACTAGTAACCTTAAGAGAGAAGTGATTTAGTCTGGGTTATTACAAGGACATAGCCATTTGTTTTGTAAGCGAGTTTTTAAGTTTGATTTAAATTGAGAGAGGGTTGGGATAGATGTTATTTCATAAGGTAGTGAGTTCCTCACTTTGCCTACATAGTTAGCAAATAGGATTCTCCAGCTAAGTTTTTAGCTGTATTGAGTTTAATAAGTGGTTTGCTGGTGGAGCGTAAAGTTCTGGCAAGGGAGTGAGGTAGCAGCATATTTTGGAGTGAAAGTATTTTTTCACTTTGGTAGAATAACTTATGGGCCACGATTAGTTGGTTATGGAGCAAGAGATATGGGAGTTCAAGCCCATTGAGCTTTTTAAGGGAGATACAATGGTGAGATCTCGATGGGGAGTTGTTGGCTTATCTAGCAATTTTACTGTAACAGGTTTCTAGCTTCACTACTAATTCAGATTTTCTTAGGTTGGTGAGTATGGGTGATGCATATAGTAGTGTAGATAATAAGGGAGTTTGGGCAATTTTGGCTTTGGTGTCATTTGTGAAGTATTGCTTGTTCCTGTACAACGTTCCAAACTTTTCATGTACTTTTTTATTGCTTGGGATATGTGGGCATCAAATCTCCTAGTGCAGTCAATTTCAACTCCTAAGAGTTTAGTATGAGGTGAGGGTGAAATGCTTGTAAAGTCTAATGAGGTTATGTTAAAAGAGCACAGAGCTGTTTTAGATTTGGTTAGCTGGAGTAACATAAGTTTGTTTTTTTCGGGGGGGGGGTTTAGAATTAACTGCTAAGTGGTTAGCCATGTTTTTACTGCTTGGAAGAATTGTTGTGCTATTTCTTTAAGATCTTCTATGGTATGGTATATGGTACAGAATGAACTAACCCCCCCCCCACCTAAACACGCTGTTCAACCTCAGCCTCTCCACAGGCTACATGCCCACAGAATGGCGCACAGCAATTATAAGTTATGTACTTACCATAACGTTCCATCTGAGTAGGTGGATTCATTTGTCTGCAACCTGTGGGTATGGATCCGATATCGGATCCGAACCGGCATGGTTTATCCAGCTATGGATCCGAGCTCCTAGCTCCTCCCCTCACCCATAATGCCCTGCTCTCCCTACATGACCTCAGCTCGAGTTTGCCCTGCACCAACTACCCTAACTAAAGGGTAACACACCCTATTGCAGGAAACTGACAAGGCCAGGGGGATAGGAGGGCGGGATGGTTGCAGACAAATGAATCCACCTACTCAGATGGAACGTTATGGTAAGTACATAACTTCTAAATCTGAAGTAGGAGAATTCATTTGTCAGCAACCTGTGGGACAGAGTCCCCAGCTACCTGAATCTTGGGTGGCCATCATAGAAGGATATTCCGGAGCACCGCGGAGCCAAAGGATGCTATACCTCTAGAAGTGACGTCCAGCTTGTAATGAGTAATAAAGGTATGAGATGAAGCCCAAGTGGCTGCTGAACAAATGTCATCCAGAGGAACCCTAGACTTAAAGGCCGCTGAAGTAGAGACAGACCGGTCGAATGAGCATGGACTCCTCCGTGCGGGCCTCCCAGAGGCTTGGCACGCCAACAGAATACACTGAGAAATCCAGCGTGACAAAGAAACTTTGGAAATTGGCTTACCCAGATTGAATTTGGCAAAAGAAATGAACAACTGGTCTGATTGCCTATGACCAGCTGTCCTATGAAGGTAAAAACGAAGCTGCCTGTGAACATCCAAGGAATGCAGCTTGTATTCGCCTTTGTTTTGATACTTAGGGAAGAAAACAGGGAGGTTGATGGACTGATTAATGTTAGCTTCTGAAGCTACTTTAGGAAGAAAGGAGGGATTGATCCTGAGGTACACCTGGTCCGGATGAAAAATCAAATAAGGCGGTTTCATGGACAGGGCCTGAAGCTCTGAAACTCTCTTAGCCGAAGTAATGGCTACCAAAAAAGCAGTCTTAAAGGACAAGTATTTAAGATAGACTGTGGCCGCATGTTCGAAGGGAGGAGCGGTCAAGGCCTGAAGTACCAAGGAAAGATCCCACGGGGGAACAGTTTCTTTGACAGGGGGTCTGAGCAAAAAGGTACCTTTTAGGAAGGTTTTGCATAATTAGCCGACATAAGAGGCCCTGAATCGTGTCCAACATGGTAATGAGATATGGCCGCCAGCTGAACTTTGACCGTGGAACTACTGGCGCCATCATTAAAGAGAGTAGTAAGAAAATCTAGAACCAAAGGAAGGGGAGCCGTGAAAGGGTCTAGATCTTGCCGCCCCGCCCAAGTGGAGAAACGCTTCCATTTACTGCGGTAAATTTTTCTGGTAGAGGGCTTGTGGGCCGCTACCAGAATGGCCTTAACTGGGGACGAGATACCGGGAGTCCTGATTAGGAGTGGAACTGGAGCAGCCAAGCAGTCAACTTCAGGTTGTCCAGGTTCGACGGGTGTGATATCAGATCTGGAATGGGATCTAGAATCCAAGGTGGATTCACTGAATGAGACCTTAGGTAAGGGAACCAGATCTGTCGAGGCCAGAACGGGGCAATGAGGAACATTCTGCACCCTAACCGAGAGGCTTTCTGAAGTACTTGTAGCATCAGAGGAAGAGGGGGGTATGCATAAAGAAGAAAGGGAGGCCAAGCATGCACCAGAGCGTCCCTCGGAGAATTCCCTGGAGGGGGGATTAGAGCGAAAAAACTGTCACACTTGGCGTTTAAAGGAGAGGCAAAGAGATTGCAGCAGGGAGTCCCCCACTGTGCGAAGATACGTTTCGCTACATGAGAATCGAGAGACCACTCATACGGGGAGAGAATGGTGCGACTGAGCTTGTCCGCTAGAATGTTGGTCCGACCCGGAATATGCGTTGCGATGAGAAAGCGGTTGGTGGAGATCTCCCATTCCCACACTCTCATGGCTTCTCGACATAGAGGGTAAGACCTGGTTCCCCCCTGTTTGTTGATGTACCAGACCACAGACATGTTGTCTGATTGAATCGCAATTGTTCCCAGGGGAAGGAGGGCCTGAAGTGCTTGCAACGCCAAGAGCACCGCCCTCATTTTCAGAACATTGATATGCAGGGAGGTCTCTGAATTGCTCCACGTGCCTTGGACCGTCCGGCCCGCAAAATGCCCCCCCCCCACCCGAGGCGGGAAGCGGCCGTGGTCACCGTGGCGAGAGGGGGAGATGCACAAAAGGGGCAGCCCCTGCGGAGGTCCGGAGAATGGAGCCACCACAAGAGAGACCGCTTGCAAGCCTTGCTGATTGCAATGGGATGATACAGGGCGAGGGAGAGAAATGACCATTGCACCTGAAGTGTCGATTGAAGCACCCGCATATTCAAGCGGGCGTGCGGAAGAGTAATCGCTGCCGCCATAGACCCTAGTGCCCTCAGGACCAATTCCGCAGGCGTTGAGCTTGAGAGAAGGATGGCCCACACCTGGAGTCGTAGGTTCCGAACCCTGTCGGGGGTGAGAAAGGCTCTTAAATCTCTCGTGTCTAACCTGGCTCCTATAAATTCTATTGCTTGGGTAGGGACCAGGTTGGACTTCTCTATGTTTACCGTGATGCCTAGCTTGGGAGCTAGACGAAGGAAGGAATCTCTTGCCAAGGAGAGTAGATGCCTTGTTGGGGCGGTGAGAAGCCAGTCGTCTAGGTATGGAAAGACCTGCACCCCCTGAAGCCTCAGGTGGGCCGCAACCACTGCTAACACTTTGGTGAACACCCTGGGGGCTGTGGTGAGACCAAAGGGAAGGACCCTGAACTGGTAGTGACTGGCTCCCAGCCGGAAGCGAAGAAACCTCCTTGATCGTCTGTCCATTTGAATGTGGTAGCATGCATCCTTGAGGTCTATAGAGCACATACAGTGATTCTCCCCTAGAAGGGGGAGGATGGATTGCAGAGTGACCATCCGGAATTTCTCCTTGGGAACTGACAGGTTTAACAGGGACAGGTCTAGAATGGGTCTTAGGTCCCCCGTCTTTTTTGGCACTAAAAAGAACCTGGAGTAGAACCCTGATCCGATCTGGTCTGGGGGGACGGCTTGGATGGCTCTTTTTCTCAGCAGATGGCCAATTTCTGCAGAAGCGGCCTCACTCTGATCGGGTGGAACATCGGGGAGGATCTTTAGTTTTGGGACATGAAGGAAGGGGATTTTGTATCCTCTGGATATAATCCGGAGTACCCAGCGGTCTGATGTAATGGACTCCCATGCCGCTAGGTGCTTCAAAAAAGGTCCCCCGACTGCCTCCAGAGTGGAGCAGTCAGGCAACCCCTCAGGGCTGCTGCATGGGCCGTTCAGAGAAAGGTTCCCTGGACCCAAAGCTCCTCGGAGCCCCTCTGCCCCTGGGGAGGCGTCCTCCCTGTCCTCCTCTGCCGCGGAAGGACTGGTTGTCCGGAGCGGGTTGGGAATGCTGCGACTTCCGGAACCACATCTTCTTCTGGCCCTTTTGGTTCCTAGAGTAGGACCTCTGAGGCACAGAGTAGCGGACTCCGATGGCAGACAGCGTCTTCCCGTCCTTCTCGCTCTGAACGAAGGTGTCGCGAACCGTCTTGCCAAAAAGGGCAGAACCGTCAAAGGGGGCATTCGTGAATGACGCCTTGAAAGGCTCCGTAAAATCGCAGTGGCGGAGCCAGGCCTGTCATCTTGTAACTAGGCCCGCTCCCGCAGCTCTAGCAGCTCCCTCGGTAGCGTGGGAAAGTAACTGCAGAGAGGTGTTAGACACAGAACGAAGAGTGGCCATACGGGTGGAGTGCAGAAGTTTGTCCTCCTCCGACATGGACTCCGGGGGGGATGCAGCGTATTCCTTAATAAGATCGCGCTGCATCCTAATGACGTGTGCCAAATAGTTGAGCGCCCTCACTGAGAAGGTCGCTGAACTAAAGATTCGCTTCCCCAAATGGTCCATCATCCGAGACTCCCTGCTCGGGGGAAGGACTGAGGGACTCTCTCCTGGGCGAGTTCCCTCTTGGTGGCTGCTGCCAACATGGCATCTACTGGGGGTCCCCTGCTCCAGTGGGCACGGTCAGCTGGGGGGCTAAGGATCCTATCGGGCCTCTTTGGGATTGGCTCCACGGTGTCCAGGTCCTTCCACGCCCTGGTGGTAATAAGGTCCACCAGGGAGTCGGCAGGAGGGGACACCCAAGAGGTAGATGGGCCCGCTTCAAATGCCTCCAAGGACACGGACTCGTCCGAGGAAGACTTTGGGGCAGACCACCCACCTCTGATCCGTAACATTTCCATGATGTCTCCAAAGGAGACATCCTCAGGGGGTGATCTTGGTGAGCCTTCCCCTTCCTCCAAGTCAGTGTCTTCAGTTAAAGACTCGGGGGAGTCTATGTGCCTCCTCTTGCACGTATGCTTGCGAGGTGCTTCCTCGGGGGGGGCTGTCCGAGGAGCCCTCACCAGCAATGTCCAGATCCAAGGGAACTGCTTGGGGCAGTGAAGCGGGCTGTCCCAGTGGCCGGGTGATGGAAGCCTGGCCCAGAGCAGATGGAGTGCGGGACGGAGCCGAAGCAAGGGCCGGGGGTCCAGATGCCCTCAACAGAGCCCTCTCCACCACATCAAAAGCCGAGGGGGAGCCAGCCTCGACAATAGGATCCGAAAGTCGGCTCTCCCTCGGATCCGATGAGTGGATCGGAGCCGGTGCCGAGCCCCTCTGATCCGAGGGAACAGTGCGCTCCGACAGGGACGGCGCCGAAGGCACACTGAGTCCCTCGGATCCGAAGCTCGGGCCAAGGCTCCGACAGGTCGGATCCGACAAACTTGAGGGCAGGGTCGGATCTGAAGTACCCAGTACTGTCGGCGCCGACCCACCCCCGGCTCCGAGGCTGCCCGGCTCAGAGCGCTCCGAACCCGGGTAGCGGTTCGGAGAAGGAGTTATGGGCTTGAAAAATGGGGTCGAGCTCCCCCCCAGAGGGGGGGGGGGAGGCAGGAGCACTCCCATCTGCATCTGGGCCTGGATGAACCTTCGCATCATCCGGTCCAGATCAGCATCGGAGAGGCTGTAGGTAGACCTCGACGAGGCCATGGAGGTAGGCCTTGAGTGCCGCCTCGATAGCCTCAAAGGAGGTCGGGTCTCCTCATCCTCAGGCTCCGGTGAAAAACAAGGAGACCGGAGCCGAGGAGGAGGAGAGCTAGCAGCCAGAGAGGCCGGAGGAGAAGCCCGCTTAGCCGGTGGGGCCGAGATGGAGGTCTCGGCCCGCCGCTTGTGGTGCTTCTCCCTCCGGTCCTTCTTCCTGGCTTCCCTCTCCTCCGAACCCTTAGAGGGAGTTTGAATCCCGGGAGGAGGAGGGGGAGCAGGCAAGGCAGGAACTGCCGGAGCAGTAACCACCAATGGGGTGGGGGCCGAAGCCGAGTCCGGGGGCAAGAGTCCCGCCAAGACCAGCTTCGACCTCCGCTCCTTCAATGCCCTGGGGTTGAACCCTGCACAGATTGAACACCCAGAGGTGAGGTGTTCAACCCCAAGGCATCGAATGCACCGAGTGTGGCCATCAGCAGGGGATAGCTTATGGCCACACTTGGAACATTTAGAGAAAATAGGCTTTGGGGCCTCAGACATACTGCTGTTTTTTTTTTTTTTTTTTTTACAACAAAAAAAAAAAGTAAAGTACAAAAACTACACACTCACGCAAGGCCCCAAACACAACTCACACACACTACTACGCACCAGCGAGGGGAGGGTAAAGTAAATTAATCCCAAAAAGATAAAATATATAGGAAACCTAAAACTTTCACACAGATATTACATTTAAACTAACAAAAAATCTATTTTTCACAAGAAAAATGACTTAGCTCAGGAGCTCAGGAAAAATCCAGCTGTCACCATACGCGGCAAACTAGATCTGAGGTCATGTAGGGAGAGCAGGGCATTATGGGTGAGGGGAGGAGCTAGGAGCTCGGATCCATAGCTGGATAAACCATGCCGGTTCGGATCCGATATCAGATCCATACCCACAGGTTGCTGACAAATGAATTCTCCTACTTCAGATTGGTTATTCCACTCCACAAAGGAGGGGCCACAACTGACCCTGGTAACTATCACCCCATAAGCCTGACTAGCCTGGTCTACAAGGCTATGGAGTGCATCATCATGGAACTCATTAACAAAGACATTGGGAACCTCCAAACACTTGACCCGACCCAGTTCAGCTTTGTTAAGGGCAGATCATGCCTACTAAATCTGGATGACTTCTTCGAGACAGTCACCAAGGCCATAGACGAGAGAAAGGTGGTTCACACAGCCTACTTTGATCTCGCCAAGGCGTTCGACACCATTCCTCACTCAGCTATTATAGAAAAACTCACCAGCCTGAGCATAAGCCCCTACATCACAAGATGGGTTGCCAAATGGCTTACAGACAGAACTCACACGGTAAGAATAGCGGGATCCAGCTCCAACTCTAAACCAGTCAAAAGTGGTGTCCTGCAAGGCTCGGTTCTGGGACCCCTCCTGTTCGGCATATATTTCTCAGAAGTACAGGCAAACACAGGAGGACTATGGCTAACCAAGTTCGCCGATGACTGCAAACTGGGAGCCATAACTGACTCTCTGGCTGACACGGACATCCTTCTAAAAGGCCATACTGAAACAGACACCTGGTGTCAAAGTCATGGCCTCAAGCTAAATGCCAAAAAAGGCATAGTCATCCCGTTTGTGAAAAACACCCACGAATTACCACATAGGTGGCAACCCCCTTAATACAGAAGATGTAATAAGAGATCTGGGGACCCAGGTAGACAGTAATCTCTCCTTTGACAATCATATTGCCAAAGTAGTTAGGAAATCCTTCTATGTGGCCCATCTAATTACTAAGGGGTTCGCATCTAGAAATAAAGAGGTTATAGTGCCCCCTCTACTCATCACTCATCAAACCCATCATAGAGTACAATGCCCCATTTGGGATGTACCTCACAAGACACTTCCAACAGCTGGAAAAACCACAAAAGCACCTCACCAACAGGATTACTGGCCTCAAACATATGTCCTATGCAGCCCGACTGAAAAAAACTCTGGCTGTACTCAGTGACATATCGCTTACTCAGAGGTGATCTCGGCCTGACTTACAAAGCCATGTCCAACTCAGAATTTATGGACATGCTCCACCTAAAGAAATCCAAGTCACTGTGAGCCACGTGCTTTAGTGAGCTAAACCTCACCACAACAATAAAAAGAACATGCTGGAGGGATAGATTCCTGTCACAGAGACTTCCCATGCTTTGGAACAAAATTCCTAACTACATTAGGCAGAGCCCCTCACTAGCACTCTTCAAGAGAAGCCTTGACGAGTGGATGGGTAACAGAAAATATACCCCTGGGATCACTTCACTGGCTCTGCTTGACAAAGGCTCAGTTAATTAATCAATGGGGGGTTGAAAGCCAACACACTCTGGCTAGGCTTATAAATGCCCTCGGGCAGATAGCCTAGTACCTACCTATGAACCTATTAGCTGCACAGATGACTGTTGAGTCATCAGTGTACTGAATGAGTCATGCTTGTGGGGTAGAGGAATGTAGGTTATTAGTGAAGATGGAGAAGAGTAATGGGCCTAAGATTGATTCTTGTGGGACCCCTAATGTAATGGAATCCAAAATAATGCAGGGATCACAGGGTGCTTGTTAGACAAAAAGTGTATGGTGTCAGGTGAAATCAAACCCTGTAATAATAGATTTGTATTTAGAAGTTGCTTTTTCTTATAAGCTATATTTATTTCATTACTGGAAATTGTTGAATATTTAGTACCACCCTGAAGCACATCAAAAACTTTACCGACATAGCGTATCTGGTTAGCTATTACCACACCACCATCCTTACTGGGTTTCATAATTCTGACAGATTTGTCATAGAATAGTGTGTCTAATAATTTCCTTTCTTCTAATAAGTTATAAAAATGTTTCGGTCAGATAAACCAAACCGTAACGCACAAAACTAGAAGTGTGATTCTTCCTGCTTTGAAAAGTAGGAACTTCCTGTGTAATGGAATTGTGAAACTAGGCATCTTTTAAGTTCAGGTCACCATCCATGCCCTCCAGAAAATGACAGATATTAGTGTGTAAAGTAAGCATCTTGAACTTGCAGACCCACCAAGTTTGTGGGCTCCTAAGATCGAAGACGCATTATATTGAATGTGTCTTGGTTGAACTTAAAACAATGAAAACGCAAAACAGCGAAGCTGCTTTTAAGCAAATTTTTTCCTAGGGAAAGAATTCGCTTGGCCGCTTCCGTTACTTTGCCGTTTTCGGCACGGCAGTGCAATCTCGGAGTTGGTATATTTAAGTAGGGGGGTGTGGGGGCAAAGGCCCCCACTTTATGTATTATTTCAATTTTTTTTTCCTCCTTTTTTTTGGACCAGCAATTTTTTTCCCTTGGGAAAAAAAAAATCACTGTTCTGAGCTTTTGAGATTGTAAGATTTCGCTTACATGGGTTTGATTATTCATTGTTCGTTTTTTTAAGCATTTGATAATGTAATATAGACCCCAAGTTTGTACGGTCTAAAGAGGTCTAAAATGGGTCTCATGATCTCTCTTTATTGGGAACAAGGAAGATATGGGAGTAAAACTCTGTGTCTGCCTCTTTAGGTGAAACTGGTTGAATGGATCCTTGCTGCATAAAGTAAGTACAGTTGTGTACATTTATCATAAATGTAGATGTTTGAGTGTATTCACTGTTGCAGTCATTACATTTGGGTAATCTGCTTGCAGGTTGCCCTCAGTCGGCCTGATTAACAAAGTCTTGGGTTCTGCGTCAGTTGCTGTCTCTGTCAGGTCGTCGGGGGTATAAAACATGCAGCCGACGCCATTACATCAGTTTTTCTTGCCCCAGATGTCAGGTGCCCCCGTAATGGGAAGCAATTAAACATAAAAACACAAAGGTATACCTCCAACAAAAAAACAAATACATCAAAAAGGCTTTTCAGCATAATAAAGGAAATTAGAGATATAGCCAAAAGAAGTTAGGGGGCAGGAGGGAGGGTAACCAGGACTGCAACAGTGAATACACTCGAACATCTACATTTATGGTAAGTGTACACAACTGTACTACGTTCTTCATGTTTTACTGTTGCAGTCATTACATTTGGGTAGAGGAGGAGGAGTTTAGATAGCATTAGGGCCAGCTATAAGGCCCTGTAAGACTGCAGTGGCAAAGCCAGCTCTGGATTTAGAGAAAATTGGCAAATGATAATGATTGGCGAAAATATGTACAGAACTCCAGGTAGCAGCTTCTAGGATGTCCCTGGTAGGAACACCTCTGAGAAAGGCTGTAGAAGTCGATGCAGCCCTGGTGGAGTCAGGTCTGATCCCCTGGGGGATAGGCTTTCCATGGTGCTTATAGCAGAAATTAATGTAATGGCCTACCCATTTAGAAATGGTTTGTTTTGAAATAGCCTTCTTCTCTGCCCCTGTAGCAAATGCTACCAGCAGTTGTTCAGATTTTCTTTGAGGTTTAGTCCTGTCCAAGTAGAATCTAAGTTGTCTGTGCACATCCAAGGAATGCAGTATCCATTCCCCTTTGTTCTGTGGATTGGGAAAGAAGGTTGGCAAATTAATGGACTGATTAAGAGCCGCACTGGATACCACCTTGGGCATGAAGGATGGACTGGTTATGAGTGATACCCTGTCCGCATGAAAGATGATGAAAGGCTCCACTGCCATAAGGCCCTGTAATTCATATACCCTACTAGCTGAAGTGATTCCTAAAAAGGAAAGCTGTTTTGCAAGAAAGAAATTTTAAGTCTGCAGTAGCAGCTGGCTCGAAAGGAGGTAGAGTGAGTTTCTCCAATACAAAAAGTTAAGGTTCCAGGCTGGGGTTGGAGCTCTCCTGGGTGGTCTCAAATTTTGGCCCCTCTGAGGAGCTGCTTGAGCAGTGGATGAGAGAAAAGGGGAGGTTCTGTGTTATAATGAGCTGAAATGGCTGAGGCATGGATTTTAATGGAGGAAAAAGACAGGCCCTTGTGAAGCATCTCAGTTAAGTATTGTAAAATCGGAGGTAAATTGGGCACTGCTGTGCTCATCCCTTGGGAATGGTTCCAGGCACAGAAACTTTTCCATTTTTCAGCATAAGATTTTCTAGTACTAGGCCTCCTTGCCTCTAAGATGACATCCATCACAGGTTTGCTGAGGGATGGTAAGGGAGAGTTTAAGTAAACAGCCAGGCTGCAAGGTTCAGTGTTGGAAGCTGAGGGTGCAGAATCTGGTTCTCCTGCTGAGACAGCAAGGAAGGAGTCTGAGGCAGGTGCCATGGAGATAACCATGACACACTGCGCAGGAGGGGGTACCAGTGTTGGTGCAGCCAGTCTGGAGCAATAAAAATCATCCTTGGTTTGTCCTGTTTGACTTTTAGTACTACTTTGGAGAGCAGAGGCAGTGGGTGGAAGGCATAGACCGACAGGTTTTTCCAGCTGAAGGACAGAGCATACACTTTCCAGGCTTGTTTGTGGCGAGTCCTTGTGCAAAATTTGTCAAATTGGTAGTTCTGGGGGGAGGCAAACAGGTCTATATCTGGGCTCCCCCATTCGCTTGTCAACATGTTGAAAATCCTTGGTTCCAGTTTCCACTTGTGTGGGTCCATGAGGTTTCTGTTTAGTCCGTCTGCCAGTGTATTTAATTTTCCTGGCAGGAATTGAGCTTGTAGGTGCACTTGGTAGCTCAAGGCTGTGTTCCCCAATGCCATGGCTAGTCTGCAGAGGGGGTAAGAATGTGTACTCCCCTGCTTGTTTATGTACCACATTACCGTGGTGTTGTCCGTCTTTACCATTAGTTGTCCTGGAAGAATGTAGTCCTTGAAGGCTGTCGGAGCATTCTGAACAGCTAACATTTCTTTCTGATTGATATTCAGGTGCATTTGACTTTGGTTCCATTTGCCCTGAATGCACTTCCCTGCCAGGTGAGCCCCCCATGCATAGTCTGATGCATCTGTTAGGATTTGGGCGGCAGGAGGTGATGTGAAAGGTAGTCCCTTGTTTTGGTGGCAGGCCTCTGCCCACCAAAGGAACTCTAGGCGTAGCCAAAGTATGACAGGAATCATTGTTTCTAGGCTGTGAGAATGCTGACTCCATAGGCTTTTTAGATACCACTGTAGTTTCCTCATATGCAGTCTTGCATATGGAATTGGAAGAATGCAGGAGGCTATGAACCCCAAGGCTTGCAGTATTTGTCTTCACATAGCAGGGTTTTTGTGGCCACTTGTTTGAAGTAGGTTGTCAAATGAATTTGCTTTTCTGGCGTGAGGTAAGCCATCTGGGAAGTTGTATTCAAGCTTGCTCCCAGGAATGTAATTTGACAGGGTACCAGTTATTTATTTTATTTATTTTCAGTCTGGTTACCAGGGAAGTCCACTGGGCCAAGAAGTGCCCATTTTCAGTGGAGGCCCGGGGAGAAAAGCACCATGAACAGTATAATGCAATATAGGTTACAAAAATGCAAATAAAGGTTGCAAAGTGAAATACCATACAATACAGGTTGCAAAAAACAAATACAGGTTACAAAGTGAAATAAGAGTAGGGTACATACATTCGAGAGATGCAGAGTGTAAAGTACATTATGAGACAGTTTAACAACTTGACAACAGATTTTTTTTTTTGAAACAATATTTATATGCTCGGAGTCAATTAAAGTCTGCTAGTTTTGGATCTTTTGAGAAATAAGAACAAGTATGAGAGTATAGTGGAGTGGGGGTAAGGGGAGCTTAGTTGGGAGTCCCTAGAATTAAGTGGGATGAAAGCAGGAGCATTTCCATTTGGAAGACAGGTGAATAAAAAGTTGAGTTTTGAAGGATTCAGTGTTGGGTATAGTCCTAAGTGAAGTAGGAAGACAGTTCCATTTTTAAACGTTGAGTTTTGAAGAATTTGGTGTTGGGTCTAGTCCTAAGTAAAGTAGGCAGCAGGAGGTGATGACCATTTTTTACCTAGAGAAAAGGAGAGTAAAAGCTGGCCAGCAGGTTGTTTGGGTTTAAGAATGGAGATTAGGTTTTGGTGATTTCTTTTTGTTTATGGTGTACCCCAGACAAGTTAGTACCCTTTTTACAAAGGCCAGATGATTCAAAAGTATGTCCTGGCTTTCTGCCTGAATTAGACAATCGTCCAGGTATGGGTATATTTGAATACTTCTTTGCCTGCAAAATGCAATAACTGGAGCTAGGCACTTTGTGAATACCCTGGGCGCAGTAGATAAGCCAAAGGGCAGTGCAGAGAACTGATAGTGCGTGTAGCCTGCTTTGAAGCGTAGGTATCTTATGCAAGATTCCCTGATTGGGATGTGCAGGTATGTTTCTTTTAAATCTAGTGTTGCCAACCAGGCTACTTTGCCTAGAATAGGAAGTAACTGGTGAAGAGTGAGCATCTTAAAGTTTGGAATCTCCAGAAAGGTGTTTAGAGTAGACAGGTCCAGGATAGGACGCCATGATTTTTCTTTTCTGGGTACCAGGAAAAGTCTTGAGTAGAAACCTTGTCCCTTTTCCTCTTCTGGTACCAGTTGAATAGCCCCCAAGCTTAAGAGAGAAAGTACTTGTTTTTGAGCCTCTGCCCACTGATTTGGGGGTAGGTCCAACCATCCACTTGGCGTCAGCATCGTGTGGAATTGAAATCTGTATCCCTGGGACACTACATTTAAAACCCATTTGTCCTGGGTAATGAGTTCCCAGTTCTTTGCATGAAGAGCAATCTTTCTCCCCAAAGGGGCAGTCAGAAGATAAGTGCTTGGAAATTTTAAAAGGAAGTCACTGAGACAGTTTACCATAGGGGGGAGTCTTGTTATTCCCAGACTTGGAAGTGGAGGCCTCTCTACTGCTTAGTTCTGCGAGTCCCCTGGGACTGAAACCTGGGGTTTTTGCTGTGTCTGGGTTTGGCTTGAGAAGACCTGGAAGGGGCTGGAAAGGACCAATTCTTAGAGGGCCAGTGCCTACTAAATCTAGGAGGCTGAACTTGTAAAAAAAACTTTAACAGTTTGCATAGATTTAGCTTTATCTCCATATTTTTAAGAACTTCTTCAGTCTTGTTGCCAAACAGGCGGTCCTGATTTAAAGGAGCATCCAACAATTTAGCTTTAACATGATCAGGCAAAGATTGCTCCTTAAGCCAAGCATGCCTTCTAAGCAGAGAGAGAGACATCTGCGGGTTCCATAGTTGAGGTATCTCGCGTCATACGAGTGGGATTGAATGGGTCTGAATGGGTCTCAGTATAGGGCTGCGAAAGCACCTCACTGAGTACCGGGCGAACTGGCGACTGGCTTAGAAGCGTCGTGGGCAGTTTTGGACCTCAGCGGCCTGTCTCTGTCTTTATCTTTTCATTTTTTTGGAATCCCGGTAGTCGGATGGCTAACCGACATTTCTGGATAATTAAACCGAGAACCAAAATATTTAGAGGCAAAAATATACCAAAGACAGACATTGTGCTGATTAAATAAAGCACAAAACCGAAAGCAAGGTACGTCATGGTCAGGGCCTAGGCAAGGAATACAGTACGAATTAAAATCTTTATGAGGTATTTGCTTTCCACAAGTAATGCAATTATTAACTTTTACTGACATCAGTAAGGAGCAAGAAAAAGTTTCCCCAACGGGGTACTTAGCTTTTAGTTGAAGACTTCAGTTCTGAAACTCGAAAACAAAAATTTCAAGAGTCGGCCGACCAGCACTTGCGAAATGCTTCTGCTTTGGGCATCGCACAGCAAGAAAGACTGATGTAATGGTGTCTGCTGCATGTTTTATACCCCTGACGACCTGACGTCATGGAAGAAGGGACAGCAACTGACGCAGGACCCAAGACTTTGTTAATCAGGCCAACTGAGGGCAACCTGCAAGCAGATTACCCAAATGTAATGACTGCAACAGTGAAACACGAAGAACACCTGAATCTGACAAGGCACGAGATGCCTTTGATGTTTGGGAATGAGAGGAATCCCTGAGAATGGGGGAATCCTTCAAAGTGGCAAGGAATAACCTTTCCCGATGGTTAAAAGTACACATTTTTCCTAGGTAATTTGTTGCTACATTGCATAAAAGAGGGAAACCCTTCCCTCTATGTTTTAGGAAGTAAAAGGGATGGGGTAAGGTCGAGGTGAGACTTTAAGGGAGGAGAGGTGGGGAAATGCTTGAAATAGTCATTTTTTTGACCCCCCCAGGTCTAGTCTGGGAGTCAAGTTGTCATGTTTTCTGAATCCTGAATCTCTTTCCCTGGGTTGCATGGGTTTATCCTGATGAGTGGGAAAAAGGACAGTTCCTATTGTATCTAGTTGGTGGGGAAAGGTAGAGTTCTTTGACAGATGTCTTTTCTCTTTGCATCCAGTTTCTAGAACACTTTCTTTGCATGAGGTCCAAAGAAAGACTCCTTGTCCAAGGGTGCATTGAAGGGTTCTGATTTAACATGCTCCGAGAGGGGTTTAGTCCTCGTCCAGGTATATCTCCTGGTAACAGACGCCATTGCTGGTGCTGCTTTGCATGATGTATCAGGCATTAGTGAGTGCCTGAACACCAACACTGGCAAACTCCTGATGTCCCCCTGTCGATGCTCTCATCATGATTCCCTCTGCCTTATTTTCTTAATCTGTTTCTGTACTGATTCAAAGTATTTGAGCATGTATAACTGGCAGTTTACAGCTTCTCAACCATAGTAGCAGAAGTGTGCATTTTCTTCCTAAAACATTCTAGTACTGTGCTTTCCCTGTTACTTGGCAAGAAGTTCTTAGAAGTAGACCTAGTGCTTCCACTTTTGGTCTCCAGAGAAATCACAGCTGATTCTGCCATACAGTAACTGAAAGGATGTATGCGTGTGTCCAGCACCTTGTAGAACTGGCCTGGCTTCCATGGAAAAAGGATTAGGGACTTGGGCTGCAAGGATAAGTCATGAAATAGAATAACTAAGACAACATTTACCAGAGGGATTGCTAAAGGTCTAGGTTCTGTCAGGCTGAGAATCTGTCTGTAATTGCTCTGAACCTGGGAGAACTCTCAACTCCCATTTGAAAAATTCTCTCATTCTATGCAGTGTGCCTCCAAATCAGAGGTTCTCAGAGATGAAATGGGGGACAAGGTGCCTTCAGAATAAGAGAAGAGAGACTAGGGTGGTGAAAGTACCCTACACAATTTCTCTTTATCAGAATTACAGGAATCAAATTCCCTCTGGATGAGACATCTCTTTTCCTTTTCTCAGAAGATGCTCCTGCCTCAGGATAATTTTTCAGAGAAGGCTACTTGGAGTTCATAAAATCTATGAACTTCTGAGCCAGTCCGACAAGATACTAGGACGTGACCCAGGTTGAAGGGGCTAGCACCACTGGCTAGACCAGTCTGGGACAACTCCTGATGCTGCATCAGCAACTCCTCAGGATGTAGGCAGGCAGTCATGGCTTCAGACAGGGCCCTAAGCAGAGCTTCCCTGCTTGTAATCAGAGGGATTCAGCCTTCACCTTCCTGAACCAAAGATGATGTACTGGAAATTGGAGCCTGTACAGCGGCTTCAGACCTGATCAATGCTCTCCAGAGGATGTGGAAGGGGCTGACATGGCTTCTTCCATAGGGGTCACTCCAGCAGCCTCAGGCCCAACAGTTGCTGAAGTTGGGGGCTATGAATGTGCTTACAATTTGAACTGTGGTGGGAAGTCTGACACCATTCGATTGCCACTAACTACTCTAACCACCTCCTCCTCCTTAAAGCAATTCAACTTGCATTTTCAATTATGTCAGCCTGGAGACCAGTGGACGGCATAGCATACCTAGGCCTAGCTGTGCTTTCAGACAAGTATTGCTGAAGGGAGTCGACCTGATGCCTAATCATGCTTTTACTGCAAAAAAAGCACAAAACCTACAACTGGGGACACTGTGTTCTGGGCCTAAGCAAAAGACAGAGTTGGAATGAAAATCTTTCTGTGGAATATACTTTCTGCACAAGAGGCAATTAACCTTTTCTGACGTTAAATAGAAGAAATACATGAATAATCAATGTAAAGAGGGGTTTCCAAAGGAGGGCACAACTTTTCTTATGGTCTCTGGTCTTCAGGCATAACCAAAGGACTGAAGATACAACTGATGGCACTCCACATTAGTCAACATGACAAGAAAGAACTGAAGATAGCACTAGCCAAGGTCTCCTTTGTACCACAAACATCCTCAAGTCAGAGAGGGAAGGCATCTGCCAGCTAAGGAAGAGTGAAACTGTCAGGTATTCAGGCTGACCACAAACTCTTGCTGACAAGAATTCCCAAGACTCCGTACTCCTATACAGAACATCTCCTACTACAGTAACCCCTTCACTCTCACTTCCCGGTTTTCACTATACCAGTGCTTGTTTTTATTTACTTATGTGTTTGGAAGATTCTGGTAAATACTTCAGCTGTTTATAACATCTACAGAATAGCTTTAACATAATAAAGCAAAATGATTTTGCAATGGACAACATACCACATCAGATGCACAGCAATGTATGCCTCATCTTTGTATTTGTTTAAACTTAGAAACTGATTAGCAAGATAGGTGATGAAGATTAGCCTTGAACAATTTGCAGATTGGGATATTAATGCCAACACTGAACTTAAAAAGTCAAAAAACAACTCGGCACTCGCCGTGGTAAAAAACTTAACCGCAGAACACAAACAACGGGGTTTTGGTTAAAAAAAAGCCATCCTTCGGTGTAAAAAAACAGAACTAACTTCAAACCTTTAAATAACTGCTCCCATCATATGACCATCACCTTAACCAACCAGAAATGAACATAAACATATCAATGATGATATCAGTCCCATTTACTAAAGAAATAAAGCAAACACCCTGGCTGAATGAAAGATATAAAAATGTGAAAAAATATATATATAAAGAAAACTTTTATGCTCCATCAAGTATGCCCAGATATAACACAACTTTGTAACATTTAAGAGGTACCTTTCAATCCTTGTTTAAAAAAGAGCTCTTGTATAGCTAATCCAGTGCTACTTCTTGCCAAACTAATTCTGATCAACATTGGTAGCGGTATCAGTGCTGGGAATTGCCCTTACAAACATGGTTAATGTTGATAAAAGAAAAAAGCATTCTTACAAGACAAAATAATCTTGTTTATCTTAGTTTATTTCCTTCATATGATGGTGCTAAGGTATTTAACTCTTTGATTAAATTATTTAGTGGTTTGACCTACACAGAAAACATTACTATGGCTGCAGACTTTTCAGATTCCCCAAGTGGGACATTTATCACAGAAGCAAAACATTTTTCAGAACAAACTACATCTGCAACCAGTGTAAAGGACTGGACTTCACTTTTTGTTAAAATGAAAGTTCACTACTCACTATTCTAGAATTTGATTTGCTTATATGGTTTGGTTCTTTGGTTCGATTCTCAGCTGGAGTGCCTTCTGTGCTGAATCTGCATGTTCGCCCTGTGGATGAGTGAGTTTTAAAGACATGCAGTAGGTGCGTGTGTATTTGTGCCTTCTGTGAAGGTTGGGTGCTGGGCTGGCACCTCACCAATCAATCTGCAGACCAGTGATCCTCTGTAGCAATCCAGAAGCCAAAAGACATTGCTTTACATGGTTTGTAACGCACTAATGCACACTAATGCGCATCAGATATGATTAAGTAATAATCAGAGGAAACTTAGAAAATATTGCTTGTCCTAAAATCTTGGATCTGTCTTCACTTTTTTTTTTTTTTTTTGTTTTTGCAGGAGACATCTTCCAAATAGGGACCGTCTTGCATAAACAGGAACAGATGGTAGCCCTACACCTAGACAATGCCAGATAGATTACACCCAGAATACCACAATTAATGAAATGGTGAATTAAAAAAAACGTGGATGTTAAGAGACATAAAAATGGTAGACTTACAAATAACTTCATAAGAACAATATCCAAAAGGCATAGAACCACCCACTTACTACCACCCTACCACACACACATCTAGCCTTGATTTCTCCCATTCTGTGAGCCACATTCGCTTTTATGTAAATTAAACTATGATGACTATCTGAATAATCCAAGTTTACCTATATGCAGGCCAAACATTTGTCATTGCATAGTTTAGAAGATCTTAGTGAAACTAATACTATAACATTTCTCAAGACGACAATGTCAAAAAAGAATGCTAGAGTGTCTGCCTGGTTTTAAGTAGCACAAGGCCACACCATATCAAAGACATAATTTGAATGGTCGTTTGCAATAGGTTCCATAAGACCACAGTACTCTAAAATGTCAAAATTACAAACTGATTTACGATCTTCTGGATTGTAACCATTTTCCTCCCTCATTCCAAACACATACTAATAGGTGAGCTGTTGAGCCTCTAAATAGCTCATTATCATACAGGAGTGTGGGGTGGGTGAATATTCCATCAAGAACTAGCTTCATGTGCAAGAGTGGTTTTCTGCCTAGCTCCCATCGAGTGTTGGGATAGAGTTTGGCTCCACTATGACTCTGAATAAGAGGTGGGTTATTTAAATAAATAAATTTTAAATATATTAAAGATTAAGTATTACAATTAATAAGCACAGTTTGATGCCACAGAAACAGAACTTCTGTCAGTGACATGGACAGGAGTTCTGAATCCAAGATGGACATCAGTGGGTCAAATCAGGAGGGATAGGTCTGTGTGCTATATGGGTAACAAACTTATTCAGGGTTGGGGAATGGAATGATTCACTGCTGTCACATCATTCTCTGACATACAATTGGGTATAAGAGGGCAGCTAGCAAAAATGGGGGGAGGGGGGCAGAACTTTGAGCATCCACAGTTGCACAGTATTTTTAAGCATTTGGGTGCCAAGCACTTTATCATCATCTGATGAAAAATAATAAAACAGACAATTAAAGAACTAATACATTTTACAGCATCATAAAAGGGCGAATCTAAAACAGGCAAAATAAGATGATAGAGTAAATAAAACAGTTAAACAGTTACCAGTATATAGAAGCATCTCAAGGCAGGATGAATAGATAGTGGAAACTTCACTGGTGTTTTAAGGTTAGTCTCAGGTACAAATATGAGATATGTTAAGGTTGTTGCATGTTCACTCCCATGTGAAGCTATGGCCTTAAAAAAATTATCTCCTTCAAAAGTCAAGATAATACAAAATCAGGCTTCTTCACACTCCTTTTCTCAATACCCACTGAGCTGAAGGGAACTCATTTTCATTGACCCAGGAAATGGCAAGCAGCATCAGTCGAGATAGTACACCCCAGAGGATGGAAAAGAAAAACACATGGGGCACAGCAGATGGTTTGCTGCCAGGACAGGGCAGACAAAAGTCGAAAAAAAAAGTAAACAAGGTTATGGTCCATTCAGAGAAATTTGTGGGTAAAACCAGAATATTTATGTAAATGACAGTGTGAATTATGTCTTTACTGCAGACTATCAGGACAAACTTTTTTATCCCTTTAAAATATAATCATGGTAGAGATTCCACTAAATCATTTCCCCAAAATGTTCTTTTCTTTCGTTTTAACCATGATATAAAATAAATTGATTATACCTATTTGCATGTGCTTTAAATTCAAGAAGGCATCGCTGTAAGTCAGTGTCATAAAGCCTTACAAATTCTTCATCACCAGCTACAGCAAGAATAGATTCCTAAAAGGAAAAGGATTAACAAAGTCATCACTCTGTTCACATAAGAATGGCATTATGCACATAAGTGACAAGCCATAGGTCAACATCACCATCCCGATGAAGAAAACAAAGCATTTTTTTTTTTTGTACCAACACCTACTCTTCACAATGAACTCTTCAACATAGTAATAATATACAATATTCAATAACATAGTTATTTTAAAAAGAGTTTTTGCATAACACATTTCAAGACACAGTATTCCCATGAACTGGATGCAATTATTGATTGTACTATTGTACAGCTATACCAGTTTAAGTAATATATAGCACTAGTTTTGAGAACTAATAAAAAAAAAAAAAAAAAAAAAAAAAACTAAATGACACCTAAAAAAAATATAATAAAATGACAAAAATGGCTAATAATATAAACTCAGAAACTCCCAGTGCTTCTGCAAAGTCTTCAAAGAGGTACAACACAATTAACAACAGCAGCCACTGAATACAAAAGACAATTTAACAAACATCCCATCATATACATAAGAAAAGGAAATGCCTTCCATTAACTTCAGCATTAAGTCCTTTAGGCTGGAGTGTTTTGTAATTTAACATTAATACTGACTCTGAACATTCATAAAATCATAATCTATCTGTTCTAAAATAGCATCTTTTAAACAGGAAAGGTCTCTTTTGTGAACCTTTAAAACTCCATATAGTGTGCAGGCACAATATTTAAACATCCCCTGGCATGCGCCCCTGGAGTAAACCTTAAACTTTTTTTGTAGATTTACCTACGTAGAACTTCCTATAAGTGTAGGATAGGGTATGTATTACATTCTCAGAATCACAAGAAAAGTTATCTAGTAGTGAAGGACTTCTATTTAAGTCTAATAAAATTAATGGAGAAAAGTAATATATTTGCAAACAGAACACTTACTGCAAGGAAACGTATCTAATGCTGAGCAACACATTTTATTATAACATTACTTTACTAGAGATGTAAAATAGCAATGCACTAGATAATCGGCCATTTTCCTTTAGTACAGGATAAAAATAGGCATGAACTCATACATCCCATAATACTGGATCATTCAAAATAGACTAACATTTTAACTATATTAAGAATCTGTTCTGAAATTACATTATATTAAGTCACAAAAAATATTTGCTTCTTCTGAAATTTTCCCTTGCATGTTTCTTATAACCTAGAGCTTGTAATAGTTTCACACAAGAAACTTTACTGTATATCTTAAGTGCATTTTCATAGTTATAATCTCTAATAATAAATATATTAATAATTTTAATAACTACTTCTAAAAAAACACAAAACAAACAAAAAAAAAGCACATCTAGCTCTGAACAACTTCAAATGAGAAGAAAAGAAAATGCCCTGCCATGCTCCAGCAGGATGTTTACATAGGTGAAACTACTAAAAAATTAAGGTTAAACTGGTGCAGGAACAGTTCAGAGACATTCTGTGGCTGAACACTAAATGAAGTTTCATAATGATAACCCTTTACTATTTAAAAGCTACTCTTTTACAAGTAGATAGCTACAATTTTATGAATATATAATATAAACTGTATCACATGGAACATCACAACTGCAGTCCAAAACTGGTGAAAAGTTGAACCTTTTAAGCAACTTAAACACTGTTACAATCGGGACTCACACTACAGACTAAGAGCAAACACAGTTGACTGGCAAAGAGCAGCACAGAAGGTAAAGGAGCTTTAAAATCTCTTAAGATACTTCACTCTGCCACACTTACAAACTAACAGATTTTAAAGTCCTTAATTCTTCAGAGGACAGTGCGTTCTGTAGAAGGCTGAGTGCCGGGCTGGCAACACGACACTGTAAAACTCCCCAGCCAATTGTTCTGCATACCACTGTTCTCTTCTGTGGTGACCCTGTGGTGGAAATAAGAAAGCTGAGCTATGTAGAATGTGTCACTTGTCTAGTCAGGATAAAATAGACGAGTCTTTGTGGGTTCTGTTCAAGCAGCTTTATTATGTACAAACATCAGGACTGAGGCTTAATAACTAACTTGGATAAACTTATAAACAAACTAGCTATTACACTCATACATGCTCACTCTCTGGCTGCACTCACACAATGGCACTGGAGCTAGCACGTGCTGGCTATTTATAGGCAAGTGCCGACCTTTTAACTCTTCTTAAAGGTACAACATGCGCACACTTTTTTACAGAATGAACTGCGCATGTTGGAGAAAAAGGAAGCGAGTATCCAGTCAGTTCACATGACTAAATTTTAATCATATCAGCAGATTCTTTTAAGCAGTAAACAACATAACTGCACATGCTCAGAAATACATATTACAGTCTGCACCTGTTTATGAATTTTGCTGAAACTGCTAAATAGTTGGAACATGTGAACAGATTAAAATGCATCAGCTAGTCTGCTTAAGATTGCACTCCTAGTTTCTCATGAGAACATTTCACCATTGTAACATTACTGTTTTAATTAACCTATTTTTACCACATTTAGGCATTTCATTTTAGATATTTAGTACTGTTCTAATGAATAACTACATTTACAGATCATAATAGTAAACAACTTTTTATTGGATACTGGCAGTGGTCTGATAGATAACACTTTATCTGACGTTGATCTTTTCATTTGATCTTCAACCTGTGGGAACACGGACCAAGGATGGATCCGACTCGAGCCACATTTTCCAGCATTGGATCCAAACTCCAAACTCCTCCCCTACCCATAATACCCCTGTCTCCCTCCTCCCTCAGATCTTGTTTGCCGCTCATGAGTGTCAGCAGCCCGTACTGCAGCTCCAATTTCCTCAGTGCTAGTGTGCTTTATCGTGAGCACTTTTCTTCTTTTTATCTTCTCTAACTCTCTGCACTATCTAGGCACAACCATAAATCTCACCAATTCCCAACTGGATCCAGTTCAAGTTCTCGACTTCATTGGCCCCTGCTTAGATACCACTCAAAGCAAGGTGTTTCTAACTCTGGACAGACTTCTATCCCTCCAATATTGTTCAAGCCCACTGTCCTCCTGCGGAGACGGTTCTTCAGGCATTGGGGATCCATGGCAGCCATGATCACCCTTATCCCTATGGCTCGTCTTCATATGAGGGCCCTCCAACAGACTCTGACAGTTCAGTGTGGTCATTGCTAGACTTGCCCTTATCTCATCTGATTCGGTTATCTCAAGCTTGCAAGGATTCATTCCTCTGATGGCTTCAATCCCCGTACCTCCTTCTGGGTTGTTCGTTCATCCTTCCCGCTCCTGTGATCATGGTGACCATGACGTCTCCCTGCTCGGGTGGGGGGAGCATTGCATGGGAAGGACAGTCCAAGGCATGTGGTCTTCCCTGGAGACCCATCTGCATATCAACTTCCTGGAGATGAGGGCAGTGGTTCTGACGTTGCAAGCTCTTCATGCCCATCTTCCCCAAGGGAAGATTGCCATCCAGACAAGCAATATGTCTGTAGTCCGGTACATCAACAAAAGTACAGTTATGTACACTTACCATAAATGTAGATGTTTGAGTGTATTCACTGTTGCAGTCATCACATTTGGGTTATCTGCTTGCAGTAGCCCTCAGTCGGCCTGATTATCAAAGTCTTGGGTCCTGCATCGGTTGCTGTCTCATCTTCCATGACATCAGGTAGTCGATATAAAGCATGCAGCTGACGCCATTACACAGTTTTTCTTGCCCCAGATGTCAGGTGCCCCCATAATGGGAAGCAATTATATATACAAGGTTACACCTCCAACAAAAAAGCAAATACACCAAAAAACTTTAAGCATAGCAAACAAGAATAGAGGTATAGCCAATAGAAGTCAGGGGGCTGGAGGGAGGGTAACTAGGACTGCAACAGTGAATACACTCTAACATCTACATTTATGGCAAGTGTACACAACTATACTATGTTCTTCGTGTGTCACTGTTGCAGTCATCACATTTGGGTAGATTCCGAAAGCTAAGGATGGGAGGAGAAAATTAGATAGCATTAGAACCAGCTAAAAGGCCCTGCAAGACTGCAGTGGCAAAGTCAGCTCTGGATTTAGAAAAAATTGGCAAATGGTAATGCTTGGTGAAGGTATGTGCAGAACTCCAGGTAGCAGCTTCTAGGATGTCCCTGGTAGGGACACCTCTGAGAAAGGCTGTATATAGGTAGATGCAGCCCTGGTTGAATGTGGTCTTATTCCCTGTGGGGACAGGTTTTCCATGGTGCTTATAGCAGAAATGAATGCAATGGCCTATCCATTTAGAAATGGTTTCCTTTGAAATGGCCTTCCCCTCTGCCCCTGCAGCAAATGCAACCAGCAGCTGTTCAGATATCCTGAGAGGTTTAGTCCAGTCCAAGTAAAATCTAAGTTGTCTGTGCACGTCCAAGGAGTGCAGTATTCGTTCCCCTTTGCTCTGTGGATTAGAAAAGAAGGTTGGCAAATGAATGGACTGATTAAGGGCCACACTGGATACCACCTTGGGCATGAAGGAGGAATTGGTCCTGAGGGACACCCTGTCCACATGAAAGATGATGAAAGGCTCTACTGCCATGAGGGCCTGTAATTCAGACACCCTTTTTGCTGAAGTGATGGCTAAAGGGAAGGCTATTTTCCAAGAAAGGAATTTCAACTCTGCATTTGCATCTGGCTCAAGAGGAGGTAGAGTGAGTTTTTTTCCAATACAAAGCTAAGGTCCCAGGCTGGAGTAGGGGCTTTCCTGGTGGTCTTAAGTTTTTGGCCCCTCTGAGGAACTGCTTCAGCAGGGGATGAGAGAAGAGGAGTGGTTCTGTGTTGTAATGAGCTGAAATGGCTGAGGCATGAATTTTGATGGAAGAAAAGGAAAGGCCCTTGTGAAGCATCTCATTTAAGTATTGAAGAATCTGAGGTAAATTGGGCGCTGCTGTGCCCATCCCCTGAGTTTGGTTCCAGGAACAGAATCTTTTCCATTTTTCAGCATAGGATTTTCTAGTACTAGGCCTCCTAGCCTCCAGAATGACATCCATCATTTGCTTACTGAGGGATGTTAATGGAGAGATCAGGTAATTAGCCAGGCTGCCAGGTTCAGGATTTGAAGCTGTGGATGCAGAATCTGGCCCTCCTGCTGGGACAGCAGGGCAGGGGTCTGAGGCAGGTGCCATGGAGCCACCAGTGACACACTGTGCAAAAGGGGGTACCAGTGTTGGCGTGGCCTGTCTGGTGCAATCAGTATTGCCCTTGGTTTGTCCTGTTTGATCTTTAGTAGTACCTTGGAGAAGAGAGGCAGAGGGAGAAAGGCATAAACTGATAGGTTTTTCCAGGTGAAGGACAGGGCATCCACTTTCCAAGCTTGTTTGTGGGGAGTCCTTGTGCAGAATTTGTCCAACTGGTAGTTCTGTGGGGGAGGCAGACAGATCCATCTCTGGGCTCCTCCATTTGTTTCTCAACATGTTGAATATCTTTGGTTCTATTTTCCACTCATGTGGGTCCATGAGATTTCTGCTTAGTTCGTCTGCCAGTGTATTTAGCTTTCCTGGCAGGAATTGAGCCTGTAGGTGCACTTGGTAGCTCAAGGCTGTGTTCCACAGAGCCATGGCAATTCTGCAGAGAGGGTATGAGTGGGATCCCCCCCTGCTTGTTTATGTACCACATAACAGTGGTGTTGTCCGTCTTTACTATTAATTGTCCTGGAAGAATGTGGTCCTTTGAAAGCTGTCAGAGCACTGTGTACAGCTAACATTTAGTTTCGACTGATAAGCAGGTGCATTTGACTTGGGTTCCATTTGCCCTGAATGCACTTCCCTGTCAAGTGAGCCCCCCCATGCATAGTCTGATGCATCTGTTGTTAGGGTTTGGGCGGCTGGGGGTAGAGTGAATGGCAGTCCCTTGTTTTAGTGGCAGGCCTCTGTCCACCAAAGGAACTCTATCTGTAGACAAGGTATGATAGGAATCATTGATACTAGATCATGAGAACGTTGACACCATACGCTTTTTAGATACCACTGTAGTTTCCTCATATGCAGTCTTGCATATGGAATTAGGAGAATGCAGGAGGCCATGAACCCCAGGGCTTGCAGTATTTTCCTTGCAGATAGCTGGGTCTTTGTGGCCAGTAGTTTGAAGTTGGCTGTCAAATGAACTTGTATCTCTGGCGTGAGGTAGGCCATCTGGGAAGTCGTATTCATAGGTTCATAGGTTCATACTAGGCTATCTGCCCTAGGGCATTTATAAGCCTAGCCAGAGTGTGTGTGGCTTTCACCACCCCTTAGGATGAGAATACTATACCCATTAGTTTGCTGTGCCTCTGTCCAGCAGTGACACAGAGATGATTCCCGGGGTAAACCTACGATCTCCCATCCACTCGTCAAGATTTCTCTTGAACAGAGTCAGTGAGGGGCTCTGCCTCACATGGACTGGGATTCTGTTCCATAGTGTAGGGAGTCTCTGGGTGATGAATCTGTCCCTCCAGCACGCCCTATTTATATCCGTGTTGAGGTTTAAGTCTCTTGCTCTCATGGCTCTGGTGGATTTGGATTTTTTGAGGTGGAGCATGTCCATTAATTCCGGGTTGGACATGGCCTTGTATGTCAGGCACAGATCACCTCTGAGCAGATGGTATGCGACTGAATAGAGCTTGAGTTTCTTCAGTCGGGCAGCGTATGACATATGTTTGAGCCCCTTTATCCTTTTGGTGAGGAACTTTTGGGGTCTTTCCAACTGCTGCAGGTGTCGGGTAAGGTACATTCCGAATGGGGCGTTGTACTCAATCATTGGTCTGATAAGTGAAGAGTACATGGGTACAATGACCTCTCCTGATCTGGATGTGAATCCCTTCATGATCAGGTGGGCAATGTAGAAGGTCTTCCTAACCACCAATGTGAGTGTCAAAAGAGAGGTTACTGTCAACTTGGGTCCCCAGGTCCCTGATAACTTCTTCCGTGTTTAATGGATTACCACCTATGTGGTAATTAGGGGTTACCTCGTTTTTCCCAAAGGGTATGACTATACATTTTTTGGCATTTAGCTTAAGGCCATGGCTCTGGCACCAGTTATCCATTTCTATGAGACCTCTCTGGAGGATGTCTGTGTCTGATGGAGTGTCAATTATGGTGCCCAGTTTGCAGTCATCTGCAAATTTTGTCAGCCACAATCCCCCTATGTTTGCCTGCACTTCAGAAAAATAACTGCCAAACAAGAGGGGGCCCACGACTGAGCCTGGTGGGACACCGCTCGTGACCGGCTTAGAGTCTGACATGGCACCAGCAACTCTAACCCTGTGGGTTCTCTGTCCTCGAGCCAGTTTGCAACCCATCTTGTGACATATGGGTTTACATCTAAGCTGGTGAGCTTTTCTATGATGCCCGAGTGGGGTATTGTGTTGAACGCTTTTGCTAGGTCAAGGTAGGCTGTGTGAACTGCCTTACCCTCATCAATGGCCTTAGTGACTGTTTCAAAAAAGTCGACCAAGTTCAAGAGGCAGGATCTGCCCTTGACAAACCCAAATTGGGTAGGATCCAGTGTCTGTAGGTCCCCAATGTCTTTATTTATGAGTTCCATTATGATCCTCTCCATAGCCTTGCAGACGAGGCTCGTCAAGCTTATGGGGCGGTAATTTCCAGGGTCCGTAGAAGCACCGCCTTTGTGGAGTGGGACCACAGTTGCCGTACGCCATTCTTTGGGTACGTATCCTGTAGTAAGGCTAAGATTAAACAGCAGCCTTATGTGTGGGTTTAGTTCCTCATTGAGTTCGTGTAGCACACAGCCGGGGACACCGTCCGGTCCCATTGATGCTGTGTTTTTTGCTTTAGAGAGAGCAGCTCTCACCTGGGCATCTGAGATGTTTGGGAGGCTAGACTCTGGTGGGATAGATATCTCTCCTTTTGGGGGGGAGGGAGGGGAGAAGCTTGCTCGCAAGATTCAAGCTTGCTCGCAGGAATACAATTTGTTGGCAGGGTACAAGATGTGATTTCTTTTCGTTTATGGTGTACCCCAGAAAAGTTAGCAATTTCTGTACAAATGCCAGATGATTCAATAGTATGTCCTGGCTTTCTGCCTGAATTAGACAATCGTCCAGGTATGGGTATATCTGAATATTTCTTTGCCTGCAAAATGCAATGACTGGAGCTAGGCACTTTGTGAATACCCTGGGCGCAGCAGATAAGCCAAGGGGCAGTGCACAGAACTGATAGTGCATGTAGCCTGCTTTGAAGCGTAGGTATCTTCTGCAAGATTCCCTTATTGGGATGTGCAGGTAGGCTTCCTTTAAATTCAGTGTTGCCAACCAGGCATCTTTGCCTGGCATAGGAAGCAGCTGATGAAGAGTTAGCATCTTGAATTTTGGGATCACCAAAAATGTGTTTAGAAAGATAGGTCCAGGACAGGACGCCACCAGGAAAAGTCTTGAGTAGAATCTTTGTCCCCTTTCTTCTTCTGGGACAGGTTGAATAGCCCTGATGCTTAAGAGTGAGAGAACTTGCTTTTGAGCCTCTGCCCACTGATTTGGGGGTAGATATGGCCAACCGTTTGGGGTTGGTAAGGAGTGAAAGTGGAATCTGTATCCTTGGGAAACTATATTTAAAACTCATTTGTCCTGGGTAAGGAGTTCCCACTTTTGTGCCTGCAGGGCAATCTTTCCCCCTAAAGAAACAGTCAGTTGTACAGGGCTTGGAAGTTTTAAAAGTCATTCAGACAATAGGGGGAGTCTTACTACTCCCTGCTTTGGAAGTGGGAGCCCCCCACTGCGTAGTCCTGTGAGTACCTTGGGACTGAAGCCTGGGTGTTCTGCTGGTTCTGGGTTTGGACTGAGAAGGCCTGGAAGAGGCAGTAAAGGACTAATTCTTAGAGGGCCAATGCCTACTAAATCTGGGAGGCTGTACTTGCAGGAAATCTTTAACAATTTGCATAGATTTAGCTTTTTCCTCCATCTTTTTAAGTACTTCTGCTTTGTTGCCAAACAGGTGGCCTTAGTTTAAGAAAGCATCCAGCAATTTAGCTTTAACATGATCTGGCAAAGATTGCTCCTTAAGCCAAGCATTCCTTCTAAGTACAGACCCAGTGACAGCAGCCCTGCAAGATGCTTCTAATGAATCAAAACCACACTGCAAAGTATGTTTTCCAACTTGTTCAGCAGAATGCATTAAATCCTGTAAATCTTTATTTTCAGCACAGTCAGGAATCAACATAATTTTCTGTTTAAGCAATCCAATAATATGCTGCTGACACTAACATATGAAACTGGCAGTTTAAGGCCCTGCTGGACAGTGGCACAGGGAACTAATGGCTCTGCTAGACAGAGGCACAGGGAACTAATCTAAGGGGGTGGTGAAAGCCAACACATTCCGGCTAGGCTTATAAATGCCCTTGGGCAGATAGCCTAATACTTACATATGAACCTATAATGGCCAAGGTTGCAGAAGTGTATACCTTCTTACCCCATCTATCCAGCACCCCGGAATCTCTATCAGAGGGGGTAAGATTTTTGGCAGTAGTCGCCTTAATGCCCTTGGGTCCCTGTGAAATGGTCTCAGGATCCGCAGTAGGATTTTTAAAGAGGAACTTGTGAGAGTCAGAAACCCTGCAATATCTATCAGGTTTTCTGGGAGCAGGAGGTAGAGAGTCAGGGGCCAGGCTAGATTCTGAGAAGGCATCATCAACAATGTCCAGTATAGGAGGGTTAGCTAAAGGCCTGTGTTGGGGCAGGAGTAAGAAATCCCTAAGCCTCTTTTTAGAGTCAGAGTAATACTGGCTTTCCCAGCGAAAATGCTCCCTAAGAGTATGCAAGGTTTCACCAAAAGAGAAATCCTCTGGAGGGGAAGCAGAGAGAATGGAGTCATCTGCATCAGAATCCTCACAGGTAGATAAGGGTAAATCCTGGTCATCAGAGGAAACAGAAATGTCAGAGTCCTGATCAGAAGACTCAGAAGGATAATCAGTCCTAGGTCTCCTAGAGGGGGAAGGGTGGCAGAGTAATAAGGTCTTCAGCCATTCTTATCATTGTTTTTTAGGCATAGGAGCCTGACCATGTGGTCTGGGCGTCGATTTTCTAGGCATGGATCGAGTTTTAGGCCTTGAAAAAGAAGATGGCATCAGTTTAATATGCAAGTCAGTAGGGCCTGAATATACCCTCAGAAGCCGGTACCTGCACAGTGGCTCCGTTACCATCCAAGGTAGAGACATCCACAGGTTCCACAGTTGAAGAAACATCTTGCGGTATACCGGACTCCGAATGGGTCTCAGTAGAGGCCTGCGAATCTGAAGTAGCGGGTATCAGGGGCTGCAAAAGCGCTTCACTGAGTACAGGCGAACTGGCGACTAGCTTAGGAGAAGCGTTGTCATCAGCTTTGGACCTATGCGGTCTGTCTCGGTCTTTATCTTTGCGTTTTTTCAGAATGTAGAGTAGTTGGGTAGCTTACTGAAGCCATTTCTGGAAAATTGAACAGAGTACCAAAAAATTTAAAAGCGTAAATAAACCGACGACGAATAGTTTGTGGTTTAAATAAGGCACGTCGTGGTCTGGGCCTAAGCAAGGAATGCAGTACGAATGAAAGTCTTTATGAGGTATTTGCTTTCCACAATAAATACAATTGTTAACTTTTACTGACATCGGTTTAGAGCAAGAAAGTTTCCCCAATGGGGTAGTTAGCTTAGTTAAAGATTTCAGTTCTGAAACTCGAAAACGAAAATTGCAGGAGTCGGCCAACCGACACTTGTAAACTGCTTCTGCTTCGAGCACTGCACGGCAAGAAAGACTGATGTAATGGCGTTGGCTGCATGCTTTATACCCCTGACTACCTGACATCATGGAAGATGGGACAGCAACTGATGTAGGACTCAAGACTTTGATAATCAGGCCGACTGAGGGCTACTGCAAGCATATAACCCAAATGTTCTTCATGTTTCACTGCTGCAGTCATCACATCAGGGGGAACGAGATCTTACCCCCTTTGTCGCAAAGCCATGAGATTGCAGGAGTGAGCGATCTCCTCTGGCTGTTTTCCGGTGGCAATGCACATTCCGGGGAGGTTCAACATTCTAGCGGACAGGCTAAGCAGATCTATACTGATGCCTTACAAGTGGTCTCTAAATCCTTCAGTAGTGGAACAGATCTTTCTAAAGTGGGCTCAGCCTTGCTGCAATCTTTTCGCCTCTCCTTCCAACGTGGAATGTAGTGAGTATTTTGCTCTGAACTGCCCTTCGGGGGAGGCCCCCAGAGACACTATAGTTCATGCCTGCCCCTCTGGTCTACTGTATGCTTATCTTCCACTCCCTCTAATTCCAAAATTCAATCAGAAAGCTCGATGGCTAGGGAGCTTAGTGATCCTCATTGCCCTCTTCTGGCCTCGCCAAGTATGGTTCCCCTCTCAGTCTCACGTAGTGTGTCCCCTTCATTGGACACTAGATCTGGTTCCAGATCTGATCACGCATCCCTCAGAGATCCTGCACCCAGATTTAGTCAGTCTGAAGCTTGCGACTTGGCTGCTACAGTTCCAGTGATAGTTAGGACTCCTGGGCTGTCTTCTGTCAAATAGAGTTTGGTAGCGGCTCACAAGTCTTCCACCGGGAAGGTTTATGCCAGAAAGTGGAAGCGTTTCTCTACATGGGCTTCTCAGCATGATCTGGACCCCTTTACTGCCCCAGTCCCTGCCATTTTGGAATTTTTGGCAGATATTTTTAATCATGGTGCTAGTTTTTCTATGGTAAAGGTACAATTGGCATCAGTCTCCAATTTTCACATACGAGAGAATTCGGCTTCGTTGGCTTCTTCTAAGCTTTGTAAAGCCTTTTTTGAAAGGTACCTTTTTACTCAGACCTCCAGTCAAGGACCCAACGCCCCCTTGGGATCTTACCCTAGTACTACAAGCTTTGGTTTTTCCCCCATTTGAACCAGCAGCTACAGTTGACTTGGAGTTCTTGTTTTGGAAGACGGCCTTTCTGGTCACTTTTACCTCGGCCAAGAGAGTATCAGAGAGCCAGGCCTCATCTGTCAAGCCCCCTTATATGGTGTTTCATAAGGACAAGGTTTCCCCAAGGACAAATCCCTCAATCCTTCTGAAAGTCATCTCCCTGTTTTCTTTCCGAACTTCCAGAATAAGGGAGAGTAGAAATTGCATTTGCTTGATGTTCGCAGGCAACTGCGCTTCCATTTGCATAGAACAAAATCCTTTTGTAAGTCTGATCAGATTTTTGTTTCATTTTCTAAGCCTTTCTTAGGGAAATCTGTATGAAAAGTAACTACTGCTCATTGGATCGTTGAGTGCATTGCATTGGCCTATCGAGCCAAAGGATTATCCCCACCATGTCATGTCAGGGCACATTGTACCAAGTCTGTAAGCTACTTCTGCAGCCTTTTGGTCTAGGATTTCCTTAGATGGCATTTGCTCTGCAGCTACTTGGGCATCATCACATACGTTTATCTCTCATTACAAATTAGATCTCCTTTCCAGAGACAGGGCATATTTTGGCTCAGCCGTGCTCTGGAACATTCTTCCATGTGGACCTCCCAGGGCTATTTGGTAGCTGGGGACTCTGTCCCACAAGTTGAAGATCAAACGAAAACAACTTCAGATAAAGTTATGTACTCACCATAATGTTCCATCTGAGTTGTTGCTTTTCATTTGTCTTCAACCATCCCCTCCTTCCTTCCACCGCCTTATGTGGGCTGTGTAGTGGACTGGATGGAAGAGGCATAGCCCTTACTCTGATGAGCCTTTTTCATTATTGAGCAAATGGGTGCTAATGCCATGGTTTTAGGCATATGGTTAGGTTGGGGTGTTATTCTCTGCAGCAAACTCGATCTGAGGGGAGGAGGAAGACAGGGGTATTATGGGTAGGGGAGGAGCTTGGATCTGATGCTGGAAAATGCGTCCGAGTCGGATCTGTACCGAATCCATGTTCCCACAGGTTGAAGACAAATGAAAAGCAACCACTCAGATGGAATGTTATGGTGAGTACATAATTTTTTTTTATTTTCACTGGTATTTTCTTATAAAAATACCTGGACATGTTTGTTCGCGGAGACATTAATGACACTGGTTCTGTATCCCACACATGCGATTTGTAATAACTTTTGAAACTCTAACTAGACTGTTTAATTAATTAATTAATTAATTAATTAATTAATTAATTAATTAATTAATATTTTATTTCCTTAACAATCCCTAATAGGAAAAGCCGAAAGGAGAAGAATAATTCTGCAGAGGACAACTTGTTTTGGACTGCTGTCTGTTTGGCAGTACTAAGTGTTTTACCAGCTTTCAAAAGCTTTGAAAACTGGTAACACACACTGGGGTCCAGCATTTAATTTATTTTCTGTAAATTACAGCTGTTGAAGAACTTACAATAACGGAAGATGTTCAACTGATCACTGCTGCAATATTCCAATATTTTGCAGGTTATCCTGCCATGGGTAACTTGACGTATAGCATGCGTAACAAAACCAAAAACAATCTTGATGCACTGCATATCCAGCATATGGTTTCAGCCTGTGGGCATTTTGGCATGAGATTCTCAGGCTATCAACCCCCCAGGAGGACCCTGGAGAAAGTCCGAGTATACCAAGTGCGAAAAAACATGTCCAGGTTTGAGGGTGGGATGGTAACTACTCACTTCGGTCCACATAGCATAGGAATAGAAAAAGATGGTAGAAGCAATACTGCAACAGTGACCAACAGGACATCTACTATTGTTGTACGTTCTTGTACGACTGTACTACATCTTTCATTAGATCACTGTTGCAGTATTCCAATACTTATGGGTGATTCCCAAAGTTAACAGTTACTGAAGGTGGTAGGATTGGATATAAGAGTGCTGTCCTAATAATACAGATCTACTGAAAGAAGTCTTAGGTCTGGAAAATACATCTACTCTGCAATGTTTAGTGAAAGCATGTACGGAAGTCCAGGTGGCGGCTTCAAAAATAGATTTGGAATCAATACCTTTGAAGAAGGCATCAAAACAGGAGCCCACTAAAGCTTTCACTCTAGTTGGCAGGGTCCTACTATGGAAAGTATACCAGAAAGAGGTCGACTTATTTGGAGGACAGGGCTTCACAACTTACTCTCCAGGATAGAAACAAAATGTTGGTTGGTCTTTCTCCATTGTTTTGTTTTTCGCCAGGTAGAATCCTAACTGCATCTGCATATCCAGGTAGTGGAGGAGCATCTCACATCTGTTTTGTATGTTAGGGAAAAAGATTGGCAAATTGATAGATTGGTTCAGTGATGGCTCATTCACCACTCTGGTCATAAAGGAGGGTTAGCCCTTAAAGAAACATTATCCTTTTGGAAGAAAAAAAAGGGTGGGATCACCATCAGGGCTTACAACTCAAAGTCTTCTGGTATAGGGAAGAGTGACAAATAGAAATGTTTTCCAGGTACAGAATTTTTGTGAAGCTAAAGCTGCTGGTTCAAAAGGTGGCAAAGTAAGTTCTTCCAGAACAAAGTTCAGATCCCAGGGAGGTAGGACAGCCCTCCCAGGAAGATTCAGATGAAGAGCACCTTTTATAAACTGAATTCAATTTTTGAGAGCAATGGTGGAGTTAAAGGAAATCAAGCAGAAATAGCAGACAAAACAGTGGGTATGCACACCTCATCAGGGTCCTCATTCTTCCTGTGACACTGTATTGAAAATCTTTTTCCACTTGGAGATGCAAGACTTTTTAGTAGTAGTTTTTCTCACCTCCTGGAGTGTCTGAAGCATGTCCTCCAAAAACTGGTATCTGAAAGGCATTAAAATTCTACCACCTAGACTGAGAGCCTGTAGGTTGGGGTGAATCAGGCAGCCCTTGTTCTGTGCAAGTCCACTTTATGGGGGTGAATCAGGCAGCCCTTGTTCTGTGCAAGTCCACTTTATGGGGTAAATAGGAGTGATTACCTCTGGTGATATAAAATAAAAGGGGGGAACTAATCCTGCCTGGACCAAAAGGGAGTCAACTAGCAAGACTTTGGGCCTGTCCCCATGGGTCTTCAGAAGAATCTTTGGGATCAAGGGAAGAAGAAAGGAAGTGTAAAGGAACTCCCCTCTTCCCCAGTTGAAAGACATGGCATCTGTCCTCTGAGCCTGATTACAAGGGGCCCTGGATCAGAAATGCCTGAATTGTCCATTCTGGTATATAAGCTGACTTTAGGGAAATGCTTCTTTTTATGGCTATATACCTTGCCATCAGAACTAGCCTACACAGCTGGTAAAACTTGGTGCCTCCTGTTTGTTGATGTACCACATGGCCATGGTGCTGTCTGTGAATAACTTCAAGGGGCCCAAGATCCAAAGATGAGACAGCACTTGTAGAGCTTGGAAAAGAGCTTTAATCTCCTGTACATCAATGTGTTCCTTGACCTCTTTGTGGGACCACTGTCCCTGAAATGCTGTGTGACCTGTCCACTTGCTCTAGGCCAGGTGGCATGGAGATCCTCAGTAGGAGTGAGTGGGAGGAACAGAACTCTTGTATTAAGTTGCAACTGAGAGATCTACTACTGCAGCTTTCATTAGAAACGAAAGAGGAATTTGGAAGCCCAGAGGATGACAGTGTTAAGACCAAGGGGACTTCAAGTTTCACTGATCTTCCTTGTGTGTAATCTAGTATAAGTCTCTATCAGAATTATGGTTACCATATACCCTAGGGCTTTCAGAATCTCTCTTGTTGAGGTCATAGATATGGGGAGCAAGGACTCGATGTAAATTGTCGAAGACGGAACTTTTTCCTGAGAAGTAAGGTCATCATTAACACAGTATGCAGTCTGCAACTAGGAAGACTATATCTTGAGACAGAGAAGACATCATGAGGTCAAGAGTGAATCCCAGTCTTTCCAGTAGAGACATAGTGAAGTTGAGATGTGACAGTAGAGTTTCCTGGGATGAGTCCTGGATTAGAAGGTCATACAGTTGAGAGAAAATTTGTATCCCTGGGTTCTGTAAAAGGCAAGGGAGCTGTAGTAATCCAAAGACTAAAACAGAGAACTGAAAGTATGAGAAATTTCCTGCAGGCAGAGTGTATTGGGATGTGCATGTATGTGGCCTTCAGGGCTAAGGTGGCTAGAAAAGCCTAAGAAAGGATCAAGGGAAGTAAGGTCTGAAGAGAGACAAAATGACAAAACTTATAAAAAGGATGCTGAGGTATGACAAATCCAGAATGGGCCTCTATGTTCTCTCTTCCCTCACTTTCAGGAAAAGTCTTGAGTAGACACCTTTTCCTTTATCCTGGGTCCCCTGAGTGACAATGTCTTGAAACAGAGAGGGTGAGATAAGACTGATTGGTAGGGAGAGATGTGAGGAATTCCCTTTGAAGAGGTGTTTCCAAGACCTGAAACTGTCTTGTAAGACAGACAAGACCCATTTACCTGTACTGATGCAGTTCCAGGCTGGGAGGGACAAAGGGACCTGTGGAATGAGGTGGGAGAGAGGAGGCAGAAAGTAGTCAGATAATACTTTTTTCTATTTTTTTGGAAAAAGGTTCTTTTCTGGGCTTTGATTCCTGTTGTGATTTCTTCTGATAATTTTTCTCTTGTTTTTCACCCTTTTTAGGGGACTTTTGTTTCCCTATGGACAAAGGTAGAAAGTTTGGAAGGATCATTTCTTTGATATATATATAGGGACTGATGTACAAAAAAATCTATTTGATATCCTGTATGATTTTGCCTTTTTCCTGCAGGGTTTTGAAATGTTCAGCAGCAGAAGGGCCAAACAAAAATGTTCCTATGAAGTCACGAGTCCAACAGCTTGGCCTTAACATCTTCAGGGTTAGGACAGATGGCAAAGACAAGCACACCTGGAAATGACCAAACTGGCGGCCATAGCCCTGAACAAAGCATCTACAGCACTTAATGGCGTATCTGGCTACTTGGGTAGCATTTTTTATACCCACCTTTATTGAATTATTACTTGTGACATAGGCAATTTTACGCTTATACAAAAGTAATCAAAATATATTAACAAATTGACATTTACTAGCATTACACTTCACATATATTGCTATATATCATATAATCTAAGCAACATTACAGAAATTATTGAGTTCTTGCCCCTTTTTTAAGCAACGAACAGCTTTATTAAACCATCACTTATAACATAAGCAACCATACATTTATATAAATGAAAACAAACCACACCAACACAATTCCTAGTTGCAAGCATTACACGTCACAAACCATATTGACACACTCCCAGTTGCAAACATTATACATCACTTATAATCTACCCAATCATTTTCAGTCAAACATTACATAGCTCATTTAAGTCCTGCCTACTTTTAAACCTCATTCCTCCTCTGTATGCATTGTTCTCACAATTCCCATTTATTCTTATGCAGTTTGCTTTTACCCTTTTCAAAAATCTCAATTCCAGTTGTTTTACCTCTGTTACTATATTCAGTATTTCTAATATAGTTGGTTTATTTATTTATTTTTATTTTATTTTACATTTGTTAACCGGGGGTGTCTGTCTGAGCCGAAAAGGCCCTTTTTCAGCAAAGACCCGGGGAGAAAAGCTCCACAAAGAAAAATTACAGACACATTTAGTTATTTAGACATGATCAGTATACACACAAATTACAGGAGACATGTTTTCACAGTGGTATGCGGCACATAAACAGTTACAGTGGAGAGAACAATCAAAAAAATATTAATTTTAAAAATAAAGGTAATTAATAGATGTGTGGTGTATAGCTGAAATTTGGAACATAGGTAGAATACATACATAGTACACAGGTACAGTACACACATTGTAGATTAGCCAGTGTTTGTGAGTAAGATTGAAAGCTATTATCAAGTGCTCTAGATTTTGTATGCATGTGTTATCCGCTTTCACTAGCCTGGGGAGAAATCATGGCACTGCCAACTTTCCTTGAGATGTTGCCTGATGAGGTCTTTAAAGGTTTAGATTCTGAATTCCATTTTCTAGTAATTGCAACCACCATAATTAGACACAGCAAGGCCTTAACATTTCTAGGCAATTCTGATTATGTATCATAGCTCAGAAAACTCATTTCCCTTGTCACACCAATCTGCCCAACCAGCATTTCCGACAGTGCATCCTGCACAGAATCCCTAAAGTCTGCCAACCCACCTCACTCCCAGAAAATATGGTCCCAATTACCTCCTTCTTCCCTGTCACACCTCCACCATTTGCTGTCTGCCTGAGCAAAGATTCTCTGGAGTCGACTTGTGGTATAAAGATATCCATGTAAACATTTCCAAGCAAAAATCCTACAACTTCTAGATTTTGTTGCATATTTGGGAGACGCACACAGATCCTCCCATTGTTTCTTTGTGAATTCCTTATCCGATCTGTCTCTCTCTCCAATCCTTTCTAACCTCCTCCAATTGATTCTTATAGTTATCATTCAATATTTTATATGCTCTACTAATTATTCCTTTTTTAATGGCAGCTTCTGTTCTAGATTCTACTAAACTACACCAGTGCTGGTCTTTCACTTAGGAACCCTCTATTTCTCTTTGCATATACTCTGATATCAATCCTTGATAGGGAGGGCAATCTTTAACCTGCAGTCCAAATAAATTATTGGCCTCTTCCCATCCTATTACCTTTCCCTCTCTAGTTATTTGCTCCCAATACCTTTGTTCCTTTGCCAGTTTTCTCCAATAAATTCCAGCCCCCTCTTGCCTACAGTCTATAACCCTAATTGCAGTCATCCCTATCGGCAGAATCTCCTTTCTCCATTCCTGTGTTGGCTTAGTTCTTAGAATATTTTCATCTACTTTATGAATATAATATTCTGTATGATTATGATTACGGTTATTCTCCTTAAAGGCCTGCATCCAAAATCCCAGTCTCTACTTGGTTATTGAGCTTCCCCCCTATTACTACATCACCCCTTTCCACTTTGAATTATAGTTGTCTGCTTGTACTATGCATAGTAGCTTTAATTGTGTAGCTCTGAAATACACCTTCAAATTGGTTAACCCCAATCCACCCCGTTCTACTAAAGAATCAGCTTATCCCACTTGACTCTTGCCATCTTCCCCTCCCAAATAAAATCCTTCAGCTCTTTATTGCTATCCACAACTTCTCCTCTGGTTGATAAAAATATGCCCGACCTGTGTACAAGACTAAAGGAACTAAAAAAAAATTGACTGCTTGTTTCTTACTATCCATATCACAAAGCTGCCATTTTCTCAGTTTTTGTATTATGTTTTGTTTAGTCTCATCCCACATATCCTTAGCTGCCACACCAGAATCATTTTAATCCATACTCTCTCATTTTATCATGTCCCCTTAACTACGGATATTGCTGAACCAAGTCATGTGTGGGTACATAATTTACAGCTATTGCCTTTGTTTTAGCTTCATTAATTTTGTATTACGAAAAGATCTGAAATGATCCCAAAATTTTCCACAACACAGTAATGTCTCTTTCTGGCTTTGTCAGGCATAAAATAATATCATCTGCATATATAGCCATCTTTCCTTGACTACCATGCCAATTATATCCTTGAATTTCTGAGTCCCTTACTTTCTTTGACAGTGGTTCTAAATATAAAGCAAATAACAAAGGGGAAAGAGGATACCCTTTCCTGGTTTCTCTACTCAAGCTGAAATTATCAGAGAGGTTCCCACCCACTTTAATTTTTGCCTCCGATACTTAATATATCCTTCCTGATCAACCTTAATTTTTTTTTCAGGAAATGCAAATGCTTCCATTGCCCTGCTCATAATGTCCCAGCTAATTCTGTCAAATGCTTTCTATACATCAAGACCCACTAACAACAATAGTATTTTCTTACATTCTTCTTCTTCCCTTTGGATCATCAATATTCTGTTAATGTCAAATGTTTGCCTAACATCCACAAAACCACAATGATCCAGATCTATCAATGTTAACATTACTTTTGTCATTCGTTTAGCCATTATATACAGTAACACTTTATAATCATGGTTCAGTATTGAAACTGACCTGTATGAAACTGGATCTGATAGATCTTTACCCTCTTTAGGTATTACAGCTACCACTGCTTTCTTCCAGGATGTTGGTACTTCTCCTCTTTAAACACTGTTAAACAAACCCTTGCAGATCTTTATCAGTTTTTTTCCCCTCCTACAGTCCAAACTTCCGCAGGAATACCATCTATTCCTGGGGACTTTCCTGCAGATTGGTTATACATCCCAATTTTTATCTTATCTCCTCCTATCCTAACCATTAGTAATTGAGCCTCATCTACCTCTAACACTGGCATATTTAATTCTTCCGTAACATTCCCATTTGTATCTTTTTTGATTTCCATATTTCTCTGCTTTATACAGACTTTCATAGAATTTCCGAATATTTTTAATACCTCTACAGGGTCTCGTTACCTTCCTTGTCATAGGCTCCCTAAGCTTGGCAACAGCGCTTTCTACTTTCTGTTGCCTGAGTTGTTGTGCTAAAAGTTTTTGCGCTGTACTGCTATTATCAAAAAACAGTTGCTTAACAGCAATCTTTCTAACCTCATGCATATTATCGAGGTAATCCCTTATTTTCTGCTTAGCATTCTGCAGTTGATCCTCTTCTTGTTCTGTGAGAATCCCCCATTCTGCAATACTTAAAATTTGTCAGTCCCTCTAAATAATTAGTTACTTCTTAACCACAGCTCCCATTTTTTTTTATTTCCACCCTGTTTTTAAACTCCACCTTAATTTTATCCTACTCCCTAGCTATATTTTCAGAAGAAATTTCTATCCTCTCTAATAGCTCCTGAATAATCTCCACTACCCATTCCTTAAATTCCTCTCTTTTCAACAGACTGGTGGGAAAGCGCCAGTCTTATTTTTATTTCATTATCCTGTGTTTTTACTTTAGTTATTATTGGTGCATGATCTGAAATAGTTATTGGGTGCTTATCAAGACCTTCAATTAAATGCACATGTTCCTGTGAAATGTAAATTCTGTCTAGCCTAGCCCATTTTTATATCTTGGGGAATATGTAAATTCACTCTGAACTAGTATTATAGAATTCACATCTTCCATGCCAAATATTTTCAAAAATGTCATCAAAAATCTACCCTCCTTTGTTATACTTTCCCTTCTGGGACCCCTGCACATCTTCACTGTTGCAAATCACATTCTATTCCCCACCTATAAGTTGGGTAGCATTGTTGAGCATAGACACATCCTGGGATTTGGGTTCAGAATTCTCAAAATCATGAGTTTTACTCAAGTTTTCCAGGAGAGATAATACTTAGTCATATAGGTTTGGTACTTCAGGGCTCTAAATGCCAGGGTGGGCAGAAATCTAGACTTTTTTGTCATAACTGTCCATTGCCCTACTGTCTCTATTAGACAGTAGCACACTGGATGCAGGGAGGAGTCTAGTGGGCTTATATATTTTGAGAGACAAGACTGAGGGGTCTGCTACAGGATTTTTGTAAAGGAATTTCATCCCCTCTGGGACCTTGCAGAACCCATCTGGTTTCTTGGGTGCTAGTGGCTGTGAGTTAGTAAATGTGGAGGCAAAAGCATCCAAGGCGGCCTGCCAGGACAGGTGAAACAGCTGAAGGTTTAGGTGCCCTTACTTCCATTAATTCATAACACCTTTTGTGCAAGTCAGTGACCTGTTTAGTGTCACACACAGAGCGCTGTATCATCCTGGTGATAGTCTGACTAAAGGAAATCTGCTCAAATGGGGAATCTGGTGATAAGGAATTCTCATCATCTGAGGCCAGTTGTCCTGGAGAATGTATTTAGGAGGAATAAGCCAGTATATCTTCATCTGAATCGGATTCCTCCTCCTCTGAAGAGTATTCATGCTGCCTTTTCAAAAGATGGTGGGGAGAAGGGGCAGCGAGAGAGAGAGAGAGAGTGAAAGGAAAGAGGCTTCAAGGATGGCATTCCTTTTGTATAAGCCTTGGGGAAAATCCAGCCATTCCTTCTCATACATCTGCAGAGAGGAAATGTGTTTGGTCTTTTGTTTCTTGCTCTTTGCTGGGATGTCAGCTTTAATAAACTGAGGTGGCATGGGACCTTGGATAATGCAATAGTGGATCTCTTCTTTAATATCAGAGGTATTACCCTCAGTCCCTCGGAAATAATCACCATGGTTCCACCTTCTGTTCTGCAGCAATGTGAGTCACAGTCTGACATGTGAGCAAGAGGCATTATACTGGTCTCCGGTGGAGCTGCAGCAGCTGGTGTTTTAGAAGAAATTGGACAAACGGTGGATTCCTGCTGCATTTTGGCGGGGACGTCTGAGTTGGACTGGGCAGCCAAAGTATCAGCTTTTCTTGTCTAGTAATTCTTCTTGGGTGCAAGCAGGACGTCAGAGGCTGAGGGTTCCACCTGCCCAATCTTGATGTGACGGTAGGAGTATTGGAGATCCATGCAGCACATCCAATTTTCTGCCATGAGACAATCCTTTTTCGAGTGGTTTAAATCCAGAATCAGTCTGAGGTCCTTTACTTTCTTGAGAACCAAATAGAACTTCAAGTAGAAGCCTGAGCTAGACTGGTCTGGTAGCAATCCTCTCTCTCCCTCAGAGTCGCTTCTGCCTGATTGGGTGGAACATTTGACAATGGCCCGATACAAGAAGGCAGGGTTAGGAAAAATGGAATGCAATAGCCTCTGCCAAGGAAAAGGACAGAGGGAGAGATGTCCACCGACTGCCTCCACAGTGCAGCAGTCGACAGACCTTCAGGGATACCTTTGTTTGTGATCTAAAAAGGGACCACAATGCCCCTGGTTCTATGGACTCCCTCTGCTTCTGGGCTGGCAACAAAAAAGGGGGGGCCACTTCTGCTGTGGCCTCCATTGTCAGAAAGTGAGCTAAACTGCTGACACTGACCTCGTAAACCAGAGAGAGCGGTGCCTCTTTCCTTTTCCTGGAATACAATATCTGTGGGGCCTCAAACTTAGAAAGCTCTGACAGAAGTCATCTTATCATCTTGTTCACACTTTTTATTTCTTTATCTTTCTTTAAATGAAGAACCAAAAACGGATGATTTGACAAAAGGAGCATTAGTAAAGGATGCCTTGAAGTTGTCTGTAAAGTCAAACAGGCGCAGCCATGCCCGCTTTATCATTGCAATGTCTGACCTGGCTGACCTAACCACTCCATCTGCCATGTTATGCATCAGTCATATGGGCAGGGAAGTTATAACATAGTTTTTAACATGATCTCTAGTTGCTTACTAGTGTCTGTTGAAACAAGGCTCTTCAAAACCGACAGACATAGCCTGTTGAGCCAGATTCTCGGATGTATTCATGTGAGTGGCATACTTTGAGCTCATACTGCAAAGCAGCCAGAAGCATACTCCTACTTTCCTAATACATCCGTCGCCTTGGACACTTTCTTGGGAGGATGACTGAAAGCAGAGTCTTTTGAGAGTTCTTGTTTTTGTAGCTGCCACCACAACAATAGAGTCTAAGGCTGGGGATTTGGACCAAAACGGCACATCTTCTGCAAGGCAAAGAATGTTGTCTGGTTTTCTGGGAACTGCTTCTTAATTCTCCAATTCCTGCCATGACCTCCTGACTGTGAGGTATACTAGCTTGTCTGCTGGAGCTACCACCCAGAATGTAGACGGTTTTGAGTCATTAGCCCCCAAAAAGAACAGCCTCATACGTAGAGGGGAGATCTGTAGGCCAAGCACCAAAAAAGGTGTTCCATGGAGGGTATTGTGGGGGAAACTCTAAATTCATAATCCATAGTGAATGCTTCTATATGGGAATCTAGTATCTTCTTCTTGAACCTCTGTTTTTTGGAATGTTGAAAATTGAGTCATCAGATTCCTCAGAGGACCTAGCCTGCCACTGGGCAGGTGTAATGAGACTCATGGCCCACCTCTGATCCAATGGCGCTTGATGAGGAGGTGTCACGACAGAAAGCGAGAGAAAGTGTCTTAGGGTGGAACCGCACCCTGGGGACCCGAGTTAAGGTTCCAGTTGGAGAACCAATTTTCCTCAGCACTTAGAAGGCCAATCCAATCTCAGTCAGATCTGATAATCGTGGGAACTGTCACTTTGGAGAGATGGCTCTAATTCTAAGAGAGGGCTCCAATGAAGGACTGGAGCCAACAAGTCAAGAGCCAAAGTCCCTGACAGGAGCAACAGAGCTGAAGACAGATCCGAAGTTGGCTTTGAGACCATCACATTTGCTCCTCAGTCCTGAAAATATATCAGTTTCTGAAACTAGCACCAAGAAAGTAAGGTATTTAAACCATGGAGCTGAAACCACTGGAGGAATCAGTAAGAGAAGAAAGACCACTGGGAAAGTATTGGATCCAACAGCACTGCGGCCGATGCACTGACTGATAAAGGAATAAACTGCCTTTGGAGCTGAAGGGGGCATAATGACTCCTCATCTCTGTGTCCTAAAAACGTATGACTCAAGTGGTCCAAACCGGTTTCAGAAGTATTCCCTAGGATCCAAAGGATTTGCCTGAAAGCGCTGATGAGGGCCACGAAAATAGGGTGCTGTTTAGTCCTGTCTCAGAGTTCTTTAACATGGGCGTCATGAAGAATGATGGGATTCAAGGGCATCAGATCGGGGGGGGGGGTAAAGTCAGACGTTGCAAGACGTTGGATCCGAGGACCTCTTTTCTGGATCAGAGTCCTTGACCTTCGGAGGTTTGTCACAATGATTTGTGGGGCTTGGAAGCCTCCAGATCTGGTGGAAGTAGGCCATTAGGAAAAGTTTATTTCTATGGTCTGCCAAAACCCTATGGCTGAAATGCTTGCATATTCTGTAGTCAACCCATAAATGGGAGACAAACAAGCAAACTACACACTGATTGTAGAGATCCTGAGGAGGGATCCAGTACTCAAACATTAAGCTTTGTTTGAGGCTTGTTTGTCCATAACTATGCAAAAAATACCAACACCACACCTGACAACACTTTTGGGACAAATGTTTTCCAGCTGGCAAAACTGAGCTACACAACTCAGTTTGACATTATGATTTAATTGGCAGTGCAGTGGTGCAGGTGTTAGCATTGTCACCCTCAGAGCAAGAGGCTTTTCGGTTCGATTCTCGGCTGGGGTGCCGTCTGTGTGGAGTGTGCATGCCCTCCCTGCGTTCACGTGGGTTTCCACTGGGTGCTCTGGTTTCCTTTCACATTCCATAGACATGCGCCTGCAGCTTTTCTCACAGGGCCTTCGTTGAAAATGAGGTCTATCCCAGTTGGACTTTCCTGGTAAACAAATATTATATAAACAAATTAAATACATACATTTTTGTTCAACTCTTTTAGGTGGGCTATGAGCTGGGAAACTTAAGAAATAATACTTAACCTAGTTTCATTAAATTGTAGATAAATTCAATGGTCCAAATAAGTTACCTTGTCTCTTCCCTTTCATCTCATCTCAAGGCACCTGCTAAGGATGCCTTTTACCTACAGCTTTATTTATTTTAACAGTGGGATTTTTGGCTGTGTATTTCTGTTCATAGGCAAAAAAACATGGAGTGTTCCCAGTGACAAAGAACAAGGTTCTTACTTCTAGCTGGTTTGTGGAGGACTGAAATTTTTTTTTCTCTAAGCTTGTTTCCTCTGCCTTTCCTGTAAGTCGTCTAGTCCAGATACAGATGTGATGTATCCAGGACTGTTTGTAAGCTTCTGGGCCCCCAAGCCTTTCTGTGTTGGAGGGAAGTCTTCTAGCTTAATTTTGTTTCTTAGAACTAGCCAGTTTTCTAGTTTCAGCACTCAAATCTGTTTCTTTGAGCTCAGCACTTGTTCAGAACTCATTGTAAGCACTAAATAAGCTACAAATTACTACAGCACTCAACTTTCCTCACTTGTCTACAGAAAAACTGTTTTTAGTACTCAATAAATTAGCACCTATCCAGGCATGTCTAAGGGTCAGCTCCCGGTGTTTTCTCCTGTCTACCTGATGAATCTGGGTACCTTGGGGGCAATGCAACAATTGCCTCTTGTATACAGACAACCCTCTCCCTCCTACCACCCAACACTAAAACCTGTGAGAGATGCACTTATATAGCCAAACTGGAAGCAAAGCTCTCTTCACCCAAGACTGGGCTAGACAGTGAGGAGGAGAAGGTAAACACTTGCACCACACCACACTCATCACATAGTCCCTCAAATCCTACACCACCAAAACACACACATAGAAACACAAAAAACACATTCGCTGAGGCTATCAAAAAAAATCTACCAAGCAACAGGGACCTCCAAAGCAGAAGCACAAGCAACCTCTACCCCCCCAACACAACCCAAATGAGACAAAGCCCACAAACTCAGTGTGCCACTCAACCACAGCCCATAACGCATAACAACGTATCCAACACTCTAGTCATAGGTGACTAAGTCAGGCACACTGATGTTCCACTCACCAGGCTAAACAAGGAGAAAGCTACTGTAAGCTGCCTGTCGGGTGCCATGATTCGCCACATAACGCATGCACTCAGGTCACTCCACAAGTACAAATATGACTGTCATTGTCCATGTTGGTGTGAATGACCTGAGATGTACCTCCCTGGACTACATGAAGAGAGACATGGAGGAGCTGTCTGATCTTGTAGCCCAGGCAGGTATGACTCTAGCCCTGAGTAGCATCCTGCCATCACACAGAATGATACCAAAGTACAAGGACAAAATGATTGACTTCAACAATTTGCTAAGCTTCTGGTGTCATTCTAAGGGGATCCAGTATCTGTCTGCCTGGGATGACATGATCGACAAACCACGATGCTTTGCCAGACATGGCCTGCACCTGCCGCCCTTGGGATTCCGGATACTGGCTAAGGCTCTTGCCACCCCTATAGTGCCTTTTTTAGGCAAGATTCAAATGACAAATTCACCACCATAACAGGTACAAGCAAGCAAAATCTGAGGGTAATGCTACTTAATGCTAGAAGTCTAAACCTCAAAATGCACTCACTCGAGGCACTCCTTAAAATGGAGAACACTGACATCTGTGCAGTGACAGAGGCCTGGTTCAAGGCTCCAGAGAGCACCTCTGCATTACCAGGTTATAATTCATACCGCACCTTTCGACCACCTAACCTGGACCGAAGCACTGAAGGTAGAGGAGTGTCCATATTCATTAAGGATATCCACACCTCTAGGCTAGTTGCTCAGCATAATGCATCTGAGATTATCCAAGTGCAACTAACTCTGGGCAAGACCGCAATCCAAACTGTAGCTTGCTACAGATCCCGCACCATACTCCAGGATTCCCACTCCTCATTTCTTGATACACTGGAAAATATTAGGGTACAACCTAACACCATAATAATGGGCGATTTCAACTACACCACCATTAACTGGGAAAACTACTCATGTACCAACTCTTGTGCTCAACGTTTTCTGGAATTCATAAATTCGAACGCCTTGGATCAACTTATCCACACCCCCACCAGGGGCAGCAATATCCTAGACCTGGTCATTACCAACATGGGCAACTGGTGTTCCACACCAGAGGTCAATTCCTTGTTGGTCAGATCCAACCACAAGCAAATCACCGTAGACATGCACATCCCACGTCCACCCCCATTAGGGAAACCACCATAAAAAATTTCTCCAAAGCCAACTTCACGCTTCTTAAGATAGAAGGGGCAAACTTCACGACACCCATGCTGACGGACAATATAGGTACGACTGCTGAATCCTATACAATTGCACTTTATAAGCACTTACACGAGTGCATGGATCATGCAATCCCTAACAGAACCAAGATGCTATCCTCCAAAAAAAGGAAGCCAATCTGGTGGTCCCCTGCCATAAACAAACTCTACAACAGAAGAAAAAGAGTAAAATCCCACGATTGGAGGAACTCCGTGGTCAGTCTCAGTAAGAAGCTGAGATCCCTCATAAAATCCTCCAAAGCTAGTTACGAAAACAAAATTGTCACTGATTCTAAAGACAACCACAAAGCATTCTATAGCTATGTCAAGAATCTCAATGGCAACACTCAGATCTGTCACAACACAATGGCACTAAATATACAGAATCAACTGATATTGTCAACATCCTGGCAGACAGGTTCAGTGCTAACTTTACCCCTCTCTCATCCCCTAAAGGGCCCATCTCTATACCGGAAGAATGCAAAGCTATTGTAATCACGGCTGGACAAGTAAAAAAAAACACTCTCCAAAGCCAAGAACACAGCATCCATGGGACCTGACAACATCCCAGGCTGCATTCTACATGAACTAAAATCATAGCTTCACCTCAGGCATTGTGTCCACTGACTGGCGCACAGCAACAGTTATCCCACCCCACAAAGGGGGAGCCACCACGGACCCCGGGAACTACCTCCCCATTAGCCTGACGAGCCTGGTCTGCAAGGCTATGCAACGTATCATCATATAACTTATAAACAATGACATTGGTAATCTCCAAACTCTGGACCCTACCCAGTTCGGGTTTGTAAAAGGCAGATCATGTCTCCTAAACCTGATAGACTTCTTTGAAGCGGTAACCAAAGCCGTAGATGAGGGTAAGGTAGTTCACACAGCCTATCTAGATTTCGCCAAGGCTTTCGACACCATCCCCCACACTGGAATTATAGATAAACTCATTAAACTAGGTATAAATCCCTATGTCACAAGATGGGTTGCCAACTGGCTCATTTTGACGGAACCTACACTGTGAAAGTAGCAGATTCTAAATCCAACTTCAGACCAGTGACAAGTGGAGTACCACAAGGTTCAGTCCTAGGTCCTCTCCTGTACTTCTTTGAAGTACAGGCTAAAACAGAAGGTCTTTGGCTAACAAAATTCACAGATGAATGCAAACTAGGAGCCATAATCAAAACTCCTAACGATGTGGACATCCTACTAAAGGGCCTCGCTGAGAGAGATGCCTGGTTTCAAAGCCATGGCCTCAAGCTCAATGCCAAAAAGTGCATAGTCATCCTTTTTGGTAAAAACTCTGTACCCATGAACTACTGCATAGGCGGTAGTCTACTTAACACCGAAAGTGTGATAAGAGACCTTGAGACACAGGTGGACAGTAGTCTCTCCTTTGATAATCACATTGCCACAGTAGTCAGGAAATCCTTCTACGTGGCACACCTCATCACAAAAGGTTTTTCATCCAAGAAAAAAGAGATCATTGTTCCCCTCTACTCATCAGACCCCTTAGAGTACAACACCCCTTTTGGTATGTACCTCACAAGACATCTACAACAACTGGAAAGACCACAGAAATACCTCACAAAGAGGATTACCAGCCTCAACCAGATGCCCTACGCAGACTCTGTCAAAAAACTTCAGCTTAACTTGGTCGCATATCGCCTACTCATTGGCGGTCTCTGCCTAACATACAAAGCTATGTCAAACCCAGAGCTGTTGGACATGCTCCACTTAAAGAAATCCAAATCCCTCAGAGCTACATGCTCTAAGGACCTAAACCTTGGCACTACAATAAACAGAACATGCTGGAGGGATATGTCCCAGAGACTTCCCATACTCTGGAACAAACTACCTATCTATATCAAACAAAGCTCCTCATTAGCACTCCAAGAAAAATCTTGATGATTGGATGTTAGATAGGAAATTCACCCTGGGGATCACTTCTGCGGCTCTGCTTGACAGTGGTACAGGAAAATAATTTTCTTGGGTGGCAAAAGCCAGGGTACTGTTTGGCTAGGCTTATATAGGCCCTAGGGTTAATAGCCTAGTACCTACCTATGAACCTATTATGTGCGTCTCTAACCCTCTTTAAAATCTACCTGGCTTCTTAGAGACATTACAGAACTTTATGAGGGTGGTTTCTAGTTTAAAGTATGACTGGACGGAAAAATAGCTTTTACACCCTCAATTCTAGAAGTCAGCAGTTAAAGACTTATTTTACAAGGTTTCCTTTCAATAATTCACAGGTTTAAATTATTGTGCTATCTAGCTACCATCTACCACAGCAGACACATCAAGAGAACTTACTCCCTTTGATAAAGAAGTTCAGAATTCCAAAATCAATGCTGAAACCATTCACTGCCCTACCTGACAATGGTGATTATTCTTGAAATAATGATATTGTCCAAGGTGCTATTCTACTTTGTGCCTCTGGTGGGTTGGATGACTGATTATACAGCCAAGTTGCAAAAAAATATTACTGATTCTCCCTGAGACTCAAAGCCTTTCTGGTTTGGAATAGTATGTAGCAGCAGCCTATTTTACCCAGAGTCACCTGAAAGAACCCCTCAATATGGAGAATACCTGAGATATAGCTATTACACAATCACCGGCCACTGTTTTTATGAATTAGAAAACTAATCCAGAGTTAATGGTGTTAGGCAAAATGTGGGACTCGAATGACGTGATAAACCAAGGAGTATTGAGAACATTTATGCATACAGGACACAAGGCAGTTGTACACACAGAGTGATCCATATATCAAAGCTAAAAGGAAAGAGTTACAATATAGGCAATACTTGCATTTACAGTGTCTGTTTAAACTTTCTGGATCTTGGGTCTGAGCCCTCCAAAAGTTAATTCATAATGCAATAGGATATTTCTTGGTTCTCTCAATTAACTGTAACCAAGTCTATGATTCAGTACTCCATAAGGATCTGTCGTCCTTCAGATGAGATGCTAAAATGAAGTCCCAACTGCTTAAGCTGGTGGTAGCTCATGTGAATGCAAAAGATCCCATGGTCCATGACAAAAACAGTTGATTCCCCGATGACCTGGACACACTTCCCCTAGTAGTATAAATACCACCTTGGGTCTCCCATAAAAAGAGGTCACTAGCTTAGTGGGACTAACCTGGTCAACAAAGGATGGATAAATAAATAAAATAAGTAATAAAACATCTGATTACATCTCTCAATGGAAACATTCAACACTCTTGTCAGGAATGGAAGTCCTACTTCCATCATTCTCTGACCCCTACTCAATAAACAGGGGTATTAAGTGGAGGAAACTTTTGCAAATTCCTGCAGTGTTACTTTATCATATTTAAATTGATCAAAAAATGGAAATGTACACAAAGATTTACAAAGGGGAAATTATCTGGGTCTAATCAATGACAGAGATTTGCCAGCATCCCTGTGCTACATACTTTTGCATAATATGGTCTTGGCTTAAACAACAGGAAATATGGCAAAAATTATGAGGCTCATCTAACGTACGAGATTGTAAATCATTCCTTGGAACACTGTGTTTTGGATGCTCTGTCTTGGAAGTGCAAGACCTAATTGCTGAGCGTTCCACCACTTTAAAAATGTAACTGATTCCTAAGAAAAAAAAAAATTCCCCAAAATTTTATAATTCAGCTTTAAAGTGCTTTTTTGCATGGTGACTTTATTCACCCCCCCCCCCCTTTTATTTATACATACAAACTCCAAGACTGCAATATTTTGGAGAAGGGGAAATACTTTGAGATACCATCATATTGGAGTTAGTTTCTTAATCACAATTTTCACTTTTCTGATGATTGCACTTAATGCACTCAATCTTGACGCAGGCACACACATTTTGGACCATGGGGAGAGTGAAAATGAAGTTATTTACCTACCATAACGTTCCATGCTAGTTGTCTTCATCTCACCTTCTTTCTTGCTGGATGGGTTCGGAGCTGATCCTCGGCTCTGACTTGGCCTTTTTCTAAAGCTCGAGAGCTATTTACCAGCTCAAGGCCTCCCCTTATCCCACAATACTAGGCGTCAGATATCCAGATCTCGTTTGGAAAAAACTAACACCATGGAAAACAACCCACTAGTTCCCACTAAAGGTCTGCCTACAGTGCTACAAACAGAGGAGGAGGACGTAATCTAAAAACAAGGCCAACCGTAGGAAGAAGGCCTGAAAAGGGATTCTTCTCGGTCCTAGCCAGGCTAGGGGGATGGAGGGTGGGACGCAAGAAAGAAGGCGAGATGAAGACAACTAACATGGAACGTTATGGTAGGCACATAACTTCTTTATGTCAAGTTGTCTATCTCGCCTTCATTCTTGCTGGATGGGACAGCGTCCCTAGCACCTTAGCCCTGGGTGGCTCATCGAAACAGACTCTTGAGCACAGTGGAACCAAAATCAGAGGTCATATCCAACTTGTAATGCGAAATGAAGGTATGAGGAGTGGCCCATGTTGCTGCAGCACAAATAGATTCCATTGGAAGTCTAGCCTGAAAAGCTATTGACGTAGCCAATGCTCTGGTGGAATGAGCTTTTGGTTTTGAAGGAGGTTCTTTATGTCTCAGTTGGTAGATCAAGGTAATAATAGAGGCCAACCACCTGGACAAGGTTACCTAAGAAACTGGCAGGCCCTGCTTCCCCTCAGCATAGGACAGGAAGAGTTGATCTGATTTTCTTGACTGGTCCTATCCAAATAAAAACGTAACTGCCTGTGAACGTCCAAATAGTGTAACTTTTGTTCAGCTCTGTTTGAATAATTAGGAAAAAAGACAGGAAGATCAATAGCCTGATTGAGATTTGTCTCTGAGGGTATTTTGGGCAAAAAGGAAGGATTAGTCCTGATTGAAACTCTATCTTTGTGAAAAATAAGATAAGGAGGGCGAACACAAACGGCTTGAAGTTCTGATACTCTTCTGGCCGAGGTGATGGCTACTAAGAAGAGAGTCTTCCAGGAGAGTAACTTTAAGGAACAAGAAGCTGCAGGTTCAAAAGGAGGGAGAATCAATGAAGTTAATATCAAGTTCAAATCCCACGGAGGAGGGGGATCTTTAACCGGGGGTCTAAGTAACATAGCCCCTTTGAGAAAAGCTTTACAAAGTTTGTGGGACATGATACTGGACTCTGATAGGCTAACGTGAAAATTTGCAATAGCAGCCAATTGGACCCTAATGGTGGCAACTGAGGAACCTGCTCGAAAAAGTTCCGCCAAAAAATCTAGAACATTATGGACAGGGGCAGTAAAGGGGTTTATCTTCCTAGCCTCTGCCCAGAAAGAAAAACGTTTCCACTTACCAGCATAAGTCTTTCTAGTAGAAGGTTTGTGTGAAGAAAGTATGATTTCGCGCACTGGCTGAGAAACATGTGGAAGCCTGGCTAAGGTTGGAAGTGGAGCAACCAAGCTGTGAGGTTGAAAGAGTGAAGGGATTGGTGCAGCCTGCCCGACTGATGGATCAAGAGGTCTGGCACTAGGTCCAGATTCCAGGGCTGCTCCAGCAGGTGACGATGCAGGAATGGGAACCAAATTTGTCAAGGCCAGTAAGGAGCAATGAGGATCATCCTGGATCCCAAAGCGGTCGCTTTCTGAATCAGTTTTGGAATTAAGGGAAAAGGAGGGAATGCACAGAGCAGACCCTAAGTGGGGTCTAAAGGGAAAACATGATCTAATAAACTAATATATAAGAAAAACTAAAAATAACAACAACTCTGAGAGTAATATAGTAGTAAAAGAAATATACGACCTGGAGCCGGTAAAAAAACGCAACCTCGTAGCTGAAGCGGCAAACGAGATCTGGGTATCTGCCGCCTGGCATTGTGGGATAAGGGGAGGCCTCGAGCCAGTAAGTAGCTCTCGAGTTTTTGAAGATGGCCGAATTGGAGCCAAGGATTGGCTCCGAACCCAACCAGCAAGAATGAAGATGAGATAGACAACTTAACATCTGCTTTTGCTTCGGGCACCGTGCGACAAGAAAGACTGAAGAAAATGGCGTCGGCTGCATCTTATATACCCCTGGCGCACTGATGTCAGGGAAGAGGCGACAGCAACCGATGCCGGACCAGGACTTTGAAATTCAGGCAGACTGCGGGTAGCCTGCCAGCAGGATAACCCAAGTGTAATGACTAACAGTGAAACACGATGAACATCTGTAATATGTTCTGTGTTTCACTGTTGCAGTCCTGGACTGAGATCAAGTAGCAGAGAGGATTCCTACAGGACTGCAGAGGCAAACCTGCTCTGGATTTTGAGAAAGCTGGCAGGTGTCAGTGTCTTGTGAAGGTATGCACAGAAGACCAAGTGGCTGCTTCCAGAATGTCTTTGGTGGAAACCCCCTTAAGGAAAGCTGTAGAAGTAGCTGTAGTCCTAGTAGAGAAAGGTCTAACCAAATCAGGGTGTTTCTTGCCAGGATGGCTGTAGCAGAAAGAAATACAGTGGGAAATCCATTTGGAAATGGTCTGTATAGAAGAAGATTTCCCTTCAGATCCAGCGGCAAAGGTTATGAAGAACTGATCTGATTTTCTTAAGGATTTTGTTCTGTCTAGGTAGAAGCGTAACATTCTGTGCACATCCAAGAAATGCAACATTCTTTCACCCCTGTTCTGAGGATTGGGAAAGAAGGTAGGCAAGATGGATGGCTTGATTCAAAGACAAATTAGTTAGCACCTTAAGCATAAAGGAAGGATTAGTCCTGAGGGAAACCTTGTCTTTATGGAGGAAAATGAAAGGTTCTACTGCCATTAGGGCCTGTAACTCTGAGACCCTTCTAGCCAAAATAATAGCTAAAGGAACAGCAGTCTTCCAAGTGAGAAATTTTAAAGAAGCATTAGTTGCAGGTTCAAAATGAGGCTAAGTTAATTTTTCTAGCACACAGTTGAGGTCCCAACAGAGGAGTGGGTTTCCTTCTAGGGAGCTAATGTGAACAGTTTCAGGAGGGGGGTGTGAGAAAATTGGAGGAAGACATGAATGTGAGCAGAAATGGTTGAGGCATGCATTTTTATAGAGGAGTAGGAAAGGCCTTTACCCACAAGACTGTCCAGGTACTTTAGGATGGTGGAAATCCTAACTAAGTTGGCTCAAGGTGGTGCTTCTGGCAACAAATAGAGAATCTTTTCCATTTGACTGAGTAAGATTTCATAGTGCTAGGCCTTCTGGATTCCTTTAGAATGTTTTGCACCTGTTGACTTAAGCCAGTGTAGCAGTTTGATGCTATGAAATAATCCAAGCTGAAAGATTTAGAGTCTGCAGATTGGGGTGCAAAATCCTCCCTTTGTACTGGGTGAGGAAGTCTATCCTCTGTGGTAACTGCCAAGGATTCTAATTGGTAGCCTGGAGGATAAGTGAAAACCACCGTTGTCTGGGCCAGTCTGGAGCTATCAGAATGGTCCTAGGGCCCTCTTTTCTTATCTTTAGAAGGACTCAAGGCAGAAGTAGGGGGGAGGGATGTGTAAATGAAGAGGTGAGTCCATGGGAAGGAGAAGGCATCCATATCCATTCTCCATGCCGATATTTGTCTTGTCTTGGTACAGAATTTCTCCAGTTGAGCATTGTCCTTGCTGGCAAAGAGGTCCATCTGTGGGATTCCCCATTTTTGAGCTATGCTGAAAAAGATATCTTGGAATAGGTGCCACTCGTGCGGGTCTGTCAATTTTCTGCTGAAGTGATCTGCATGGGTGTTTTGTTCCCCATGGCAGATATTGTGCTAGGAGGTGAAATCCCAGAGTGTGTGCTGTCTCAAAGATTTGCATGGCTAGACGGCACAGGGTGCAGGAGTGTGTGCCTCCTTGTCTATGTACCACATGATTGTGGAGTTGTCTGTTTGCACTACCAAAACCCCTGGTATCCACTTCTCTTTGAAGGCCAGTAAGCCTTTTTGTACTGCCATAAGTTCTAATTTATGTGCTTCCTCTTTGTCTGGGTATCCTATAACCTGTGAATTTGAATATATTGGGTACGTGCCCCCAATGAGGTGTCTGTGGTGAGGGTTTGGCCCTGAGGAATGATTTTGAAGGACAAGTCATGTGATTTCTTGCTTGAGGCAAGGTATCAGGTGTATTTTGGTGTCAAGGGACTGAGAGCTCTGGCACCACACATTCTTTAGAAACCACTGAAGCTTCCTCATGTGTAGCCTGGCTAGTGGCACCATGAGGATACAAGATGCCATGTATCCCAGAGCTCTAAGCAAGTCTCTGCCTGTTATGCACCATTTGTGCTGTACGTTCTGGAAGTAGCTGGTCAGAAAGGTGACTTTGCCTGGGGGAGGAAGGCCTTTTGGAGTGAAGAGCCCAGGAGTGCCATTAGTAAATCTGTTTGGATGGCACAGTGATGGACTTCTTTGGGTTTAACGTGAACCCTAAGGAGGTTAGGTGGTCATGTGTGAATTTCAGGTCTTTGAGAATCTGTGAAGGGTCTGAGGCCTGTTTTAGGCAATCGTCCAGGTATGGGTAAATCTGGACCCCTTTGGTGCTGCAGAAGGCAATGACAGGAGTTAAGCACTTTGTGAAAACACTTGGTGCGTGCAGTAGACAGTCCAAAGGACAGAGCTGAAAACTGACAGTGACCGCAGCTTGCTCTGAAGTGAAGAAAGCTTCTGTGCGATTTTGATATGGGGATGTGCAGATAGAAGTCTTTTAGGTCTAATGAAACCATGAATGTCTGAGGGGCTAACATGAGTAGCAGTTTCTGCAGGGTCAACATTTTGAATTTTGGTACCTTGAGAAATAGATTTAAGTTGGAAAGGTCCAGAATTGGATGCCAAGACCCTTCTTTTCTGGGAAATAGAAGAGTCTTGAGTAAAATCCTTTCCATTTTTGATCTTCTGGCACTGCTCCCTCAGAACATAAAATTTGATTTGTTCTAGAGAATAATTTTTTTTTATTTTGGGGTACATCTGGGTAGCCTCAGAATCTTAAAGGCTCTTTGAAAGTGAGTTTGTAACCATTGGCAATAATATTTAGAACCCACTTATCTAAAGTAGTGTGGGTCTAGTTCTGATAGAAAAGGGATAGCCTTCCTCCTAGCTTTGGGGCGGGGTTGGGGGGGGGATAGTAGCAGGGAGTCATAATTGCTCTCTGGCAGGGGCAGGTGTCCTAGAACTTCCTTGCCTGTTAGTCTCCGAGGTGGATTATGCCCCTTCCCCAATACTGTGTGATCTTAGAGCTAGTATATATAATTAGCTGGGGGTGTGGGGAGTGCAGTCTCCCACGAGGCTTGTCCTGTTGCAAATAATGTTTTTGTTTAGTTTTTTAAATTTTACTTTTTGCATGCTCTGAAGTTGGTGCTTAGTGCATGCAGAGTGGCATGTCACCCTTTTCTTGATGTTTGGGTCTTTCAGCTATATTCAGTAAACATATACACCTACACCCAAACATATATATATATATATATATATATATATATATATATATATATATATATATACATATACATATACATATATATATGTGTGTGTGTGTCTATATATATATATATATATATATATATATATATATATATACACATACATACATATATATATATATATATATATATATAAAGAGAAGAAAGGGGGATGGAGGGAAGGAAACCAGGACTGCAACAGGGAATACACTCCTACATCTACATTTATGGTAAAGTGTACACAACCATACTATGTTCTTCACGTTTCACTGTTGCAGTCATCACATTTGGGTTGATTCCCAAAACTGAGAAAATGGGTGGAGGCATTCAAGTAAACTAGGGGCTGGCTAGGATGCCCTGCAAGACGGCAGAGGCAAACCCTGCCCTGGAGAAGAGAGGCAGATGGTAATGTTTGGTAAAAGTGTGAACAGATGTCCAGTTGGCAGCCTCCAGGATGTCCCTGGTGGGCACTTCTCTGAGGAAAGCTGCAGAGGTGGAGGCAGCTCCGGTGGAGTTAGTCCTGACCCCCTTGGGGGAGGCTTTCCATGTTGTTTGTAGCAGAAATGGATGCAGTGTGCTATCCATTTGGAAATGGTTTGTTTGGAAATGGCGTTGCCTTCTGCCCTTGTAGCAAAGCTAACCAGCAATTTTTCTGAAGGATTTAGTCCTGTCTAGATAGAATCTGAGCTGTCTGTGCACATCTAGAGAGTGCAGGACCCTTCCCCCCGTGTTCTGGGGATTAGGAAAAAAAGGTGGGCAAATGAATGGATTGGTTGAGAGCCACACTAGACACCACCTTGGGCATGAAGGATGGATTAGTTCTGAGGAATATCCTGTCAGCATGGAATATGATGAAGGGTACCACAGCCATCAGCGCTTGCAGCTCGGAGACTCTTCTGGCTGAAGTGATGGCCAGAAGGAAAGCTGTCTTCTAGGAGATAAATTTTAGCTGTGCAGAAGAAGCTGGCTCGAAAGGGAGCAGGGTGAGCTTTTCTACCACAAAGTTAAGGTCCCAAGCTGGGGTTGATGCTCTTCTGGGTGGCCTCAAGTTGCTAGCCCCTCTTAGGAACTGTTTGATCAAAGAGTGTGAGGAAAGGGGCTGCTCAGTGGGGAAATGAGCAGAGATAAAGACATGGATTTTTACAGAGGAAAAAGAGAGGCCACTGTGTAGTAGGTCAGCTAAGTAATCCAGGCTAAGGAGGAGGGCTGTGCTGAATTGGCTCCCTTAGCCTGGATCCAGGTGCAGAACCTATTCCATTTGTCAGCATAAGACTTTCTAGTGCTAGGGCATCTGGCCTCACGTATAACATCTAGAACCTGTTTACTGAGGTTGGTAGATTGATCCGGGGTTAGGGAATAAGCCAAGCTGCCAAACTGAGTGTCTGCAATTGAGGATGCATGAATTCCCCTTCCCTCTGGGTCAGGAGATTTGGAATCTGAGGCAGATGCCAAGGTGGCAGTGGGGACAGGCTGCGCAGTAAGGGGTACCAGTGTTGGCGAGGCCAGTCTGGAGCTATAAGAATTGCCCTTGATTTTTCCTCCTTTATTTTGAGCAGTACCCCGGGGGATGAGAGGTAGTGGAGGAAAGGCATAGACCAATAGATTGACCCAGGGGAAGGACAGGTCATCCACTTTCCAAGCCATGCAGTGATGCTCCCTGGTGCAGAACTTGAGCTGATGGTTGGTGTGGGAGGCAAAGAGGTTGACCTTCGGGGTGCCCCATTTCTGAGTTATTAGGGTGAAAGTTCTTCTATTGAGCTGCCACTCTTGTGGGTCCAGAAGATTTCTGCTTAATTGGTCTGCCAGAGAGCTGAGAGAACCTGTTAGGAATTGTGCTAACAGGTGCAGAGAATGTGTGCCAAAGGGTCATGGCCAGCCTGTATAGAGGGTAGGAGTGAGTCCCTCCCTGCTTGTTGATATACCACATCACAGTGGTGGTGTCTGTTTTGATCAGGAGAGCCCCTGAGGAGAGAAGGGGCTTGAAAGCCATCAAGGCATGCTGGACAGCTATCATCTCTTTTTGGTTGATGTTCAGAGAGATTTGCGGCGGGCTCCATTGGCTCTGTATGCACCTCCCTCCAGGTGTGCACCCCAAGCATAGTCTGATGCATCTGTGGTGAGGGTCTGGGTGGTGGTGAGAAAGATAGTCCCTTGTTGTGGGAGCATGCTGTTGCCCCCAAAGAAAATCTTTTCTGAGGCAAGTAATTATAGGTATGAGAGTCTCCAGGTTGTGTTGACACCACAGGCTTTTTAGGTACCACTGAAGTTTCCTCATACGTAGTCTGGCATATGGAATGAGTAGTATGCAAGATGCCATGAACCCCAGAGCTTGCAGGATCTTCCTTGCAGATATAACTGGGGTCTGGTGGCTAGTTGAGAGGAGTAGGCTGTCAGGAAAATTTGTTTTTCTGGTGTAAGGAATGCCATCTGGGATGCTGTGCCCAGGCTTGCTCCCAGGAAGATAATCCTTTGAGTGGGGACCTGTTTGGATTTCGTTTTATTGATTGCGTACCCTAGGGAAGTTAGTAGGGTCTTTACAAAGGCCAGGTGCTTGAGCAGCTTTTCCTGGCTGTCTGCCTGAGTAACAAAGTCTAAGTATGGGTAAATCTGGATATTCCTTTGTCTGCAAAAGGCAATGGCCAGAGCCAGACATTTTGTGAAAACTCTGGGAGCAGTAGATAAGCCAAAGGAAAGTGCAGAAAACTGAAAGCGTCGAGATCCTGCCCTGAAAAGGAGATATTTCCTGCATGATTCCCTGATAGGAATGTGGAGGTAGGCCTCTTTTAGATCTAGGGTGGCTAGCCAAGCGTCCTTGAAGAGCATGGGTAGCAGCTGCTGGAGGGTGAGCATTTTGAATTTTGGGATCACCAGGAAGCTGTTTAGATCGAGGATGGGGTGACAGGTGCCCTCTTTTCTGGGCACCAGAAAAAGTGTGAAGTAGAACCCTTGGTAGAAAGCAGGGAAAGGATTTGCTTTTGAGCCTCTGCCCACTGGTTTGGAGGCAGATCTGGGAACTCTTCTGGGGTTGGAAGGATGTGGATAGAAAATCTGTATCCCCGAGACACTATGTTGAGAACCCAGTGGTTGTTGGTAATGGTGGCCCAGGTGCTTGCGTGAAAGGAGAGTTGTCCTCCTAGGGGTAAGTGAAGGTGGGCAGAGGGAGGGGGTGGGGGAGGTGAGTCATTGTGAGTTCTTACCATAAGAGGGTGGCTTAGAACTCCCTGGTTTTGAAGTGGAGGTAGTCCACTGCTTAGATCTCTGCATTCCCTGTGGCTGCTGTCTGGGGGGTCTGGTTCCCTGGGGCCTGGGCTGGACTGGCTTAGTGGGAGCAGGAAAGGACCAGTGCTTGGTGGGACAATTCCTGCTGAACCTGGGTGGCTGGACCTGTAAGAAATTCTTAACTGACTGCAAAGATTTTGCTTTTTCTTCCATTTTTTTTAAGACATCTTCTGCCTTAGTGCCAAATAAGTGTCTGTGCAAGGGGACATCTAACAATTTAGATTTGACATGGCCTGGCAGGGGCTGTTCCTTAAGCCATGCATGCCTTCTAATGACAGATCCAGTGACTGCTGCCCTGCAAGAACCTTCTAGGACATCAAAAAGTACAGCTGTGTACACCTACCATAAATGTAGATGTTCGAGTGTATTCACTGTTGCAGTCATCACATTTGGGCTATCTGCTTGCAGAAGCCCTCAGTCAGCCTGATTAAAGTCTTGGGTCCTGCGGTTGCTGTCCCTTCTTCCATGATGTCAGGTCGTCAGGGGTATAAAACATGCAGCCGAAGCCATTACATCAGTTTTTCTTACCCCGGATGTCAGGTGCTTCCCTAATGGGAAGCAATTAAATCTATAAATATACAAGGTTATACCTCCAACACAAAAGCAAATACACCAAAAAGCTTTTGAGCATAGTAAAGGAGAGTAGCCAAAAGATGAAGGGGGCTGGAGGGAGGGTAACCAGGACTGCAACAGTGAATACACTCGAACATCTACATTTATGGTAAGTGTACACAACTGTACTATGTTCTTCGTGTTTCACTGTTGCAGTCATCACATTTGGGTAGATTCCCAAAGCTAAGGATGGGAGGAAGAATTTAGATAGCATTAGGACCAGCTATAAGGCCCTGCAAGACTGCAGTGGCAAAGCCAGCTCTGAATTTAGAGAAAATTGTCAGATGGTAATGCTTGGTGAAAGTATGTGCAGAACTCCAGGTAGCAGCTTCTAGGATGTCCCTGGTAGGGACACCTCTGAGAAAGACTATAGAGGTATTTGCAGCCCTGGTTGAGTGGGGTCTGATCACCTGTGGGATAGGTTTTCCATGGTGCTTATAGCAGAAATGAATGCAATGGCCTAACCATTTGTAGATGGTTTGCTTTGAAATAGCCTTCCCCTCTTCTGCCCCTGCAGCAAATGCCCCCAGCAGTTCCTCAGATTTCCTTTGAGGTTTAGCCCTGTCCAAGTAGAATCTAAGTTGTCTATGTACATCTAAGAAGTGCAGTATCCGTTCCCCTTTGTTCTGTGGATTAGGAAAGAAGGTTGGCAAATGAATGGACTGATTAAAGGCCACACTGGATACCACATTGGGCATGAAGGAGGGATTGGTCCTGAGGGACACCCTGTCCGCATGAAAGATGATGAAAGGCTCCACTGCCATAAGGGCCTGTAATTCAGACACCCTTCTTGCTGAAGTGATTGCTAAAAGGAAAGCTGTTTTCCAAGAAAGGAATTTTAAGTCTGTAGTAGCAGCTGGCTCGAAAGGAGAAAGAGTGAGTTTCTCCAATACAAAATTAAGTTCCCAAGCTGGAGTTGGAGCTCTCCTGGGTGGTTGTAAATCTCTGGCCCCTCTGTGGAACTGCTTGAGCAGTGGATGAGAGAAGATGAGAGGTTCTGTGTTATGAGCTGAAATGGTTGAGGCGTGAATTTTGATGGAGGAGAAAGACAGGCCCTTGTGAGGCATCTCAGTTAAGTATTGCAAAATCTGAGATAAATTGGGCACTGCTGTGCTCATCCCTTGAGATTGGTTCCAGGCACAGAATCTTTTCCATTTTTCAGCATAAGATTTTCTAGTACTAGGCCTCCTTGCCTCTAAAATGATATCCATCACTGGTTTACTGAGGGATGGTAAAGGAGAGATTCGGTAATTAGCCAGGCTGCTAGGTTTAATGTTTGAAGCTGAGGGTGCAGAATCTGGTTCTCCTGCTGAGACAATAGGGTAGGAGTCTGAGGCAGGTGACATGGGGCAGAGAGTGACGCACTACCCAAGAGGGGGTACCACTGTTGGCGGGGCCAGTCTGGTGCAATCAAAATCGTCCTTGGTTTGTCTTGTTTGATCTTTAGTAGTACTTTGGAGACATAAACTGATACAGAGCATCCAGTTTCCAAGCTTGTTTGTGGGGAGCCTTGTGCAAAGTTTGTCCAATTGATAGTTCTGGGGGGAGGCAAACAGGTTTATATCTGAGCTCCCCCATTTGCTTGTCAACATGTTGAAAATCCTTGGTTCCATTTTCCACTCGTGTGGGTCCATGAGGTTTCTGCATAGTTCATCTGCCAGTGTATTTAGTTTTCCTGGCAGGAATTGAGCTTGTAGATGCACTTGGTAGCTCAGGGCTGTGTTCCACAATGCCATGGCTAGTCTGCAGAGGGGGTAAGAATGAGTACCTCCCTGCTTGTTTATGTAAAACATAGCAGTGGTGTTGTCCATCTTTACCATTAATTGTCCTGGAAGAATGTGGTCCTTGAAGACTGTCAGAGCATTCTGTACAGCTAACATTTCGTTTTGATTGATATGTATGTGCATTCGAATTGGGTTCCATTTTCCCTGAATGCACTTCCCTGCCAGGTGAGCTCCCCATGCATAGTCTGATGCGTCTGTTGTTAAGGTTTGGGTGGCAGGGGGTAGTGTGACTGGAAGTCCCTTGTTTTGGAGGCAGGCCTCTGCCCACCAAAGGAACTCTAGGTGTAGATAAGGTATGATAGGAATCATTGCTTCTAGATCCGGAGAATGTTGACACCATAGGCTTTTTAGATACCATTGTAGTTTCCTCATATGCAGTCTTTCATATGGAATTAGAAGAATGCAGGAGGCCATGAACCCCAAGGGTTGTAATATTTGCCTTGCAGATAGCAGGGTTTTTGTGGCCACTTGTTTAAAGTAGGTTGTCAAATGAATTTGTTTCTCTGGCATGAGGAAAGCCATATGGGAAGTTGTATTCAAGCTTGCTCCCAGGAATATAATTTGTTGACAGGGTACCAGGTGTGATTTACAAAGGTATGTCCTGGATTTCTGCCTGAATTAGACAATTGTCCAGGTATGGGTATATTTGAATATTTCTTTGCCTGCAAAATGCAATGACTGGAGCTAGGCACTTTGTGAATACCCTGGGCACAGTAGATGAACCAAAGGGCAGTGCAGAGAACTGATAGTGCGTGTAGCCTGCTTTGAAGCGTAGGTAACTTCTGCAAGATTCTCCGATTGGGATGTGCAGGCATGCTTCCTTTAAATCTAGTGTTGCCAACCAGGCATCTTTGCCTAGCATAGGGAGCAACTGGTGAAGAGTCAGCATCTTGAATTTTGGAATCACCAAAAAGGTGTTTAGAGTAGAAAGGTCCAGGATAGGATGCCATGAATGGTCTGTTCTCGGTACTAGGAAAAGTCTTGATTATAAACCTTGCCTAGGGAATACAGTCTTCAGCATCAGAATCCTGGTCATCAGAGGAAACAGAAAATTCAGAATCCTGGTCAGAAGTATCATAAGCAAACTCAGTCCTAGGTCTCTTAGAGGGGGAAGGCTGGCTTCCCATGATTAAAGTAATAAGGTCTTCCAGCCTTTCTTATAATTTGTTTTTTAGGCATAGAGGCCTGACCATGTGGTCTGGGCGTCAGTTTTCTAGGCATGGTTCGAGTTTTAGGCCTTGAAGAAGAAGGCGGCATCGGTTTAATAGGCAAGTCAGTAGGCCTGAAATACACCCTCAGAAGCCGGTGCCTGTACAGCAGCTCCGGACCCATCCAAGGTAGAGACATCCGCAGGTTCCACAGCTGAAGCATCTCGTGGCATTCCGGACTCTGAATGGGTCTCAGTAGAGGCATGCGAATCTGAAGCAGTGAGTATCAGGGGCTGCGAAAGCGCCTCACTGAGTAACGGCAAACTCACTTAGGAGAAGCGTCGTTGGCAGCTTTGGACCTAGGCAGCCTGTCTCTGTCTATCTTTGCGTTTTTCAGGAATGTCGGTAGTTGGATAACTTACAGAAGACATATCAGGATAATCGAACTGAGCACCAAAATATTTAGAAGTGAAAATATACTGACGATGGATAGTTCGTGGTTTAAATAAGGCACATAACTGACAGCGAGGTACATCGTGGTCAGGGCCTAGGCAAGGAATACAGTAGAAATGAAAATCTTTATGAGGTATTTGCTTTCCACAAGTAATGCAATTATTAACTTTTACTGACATCAGTACGGAGCAAGAAAAAGTTTCCCCAACGGGGTACTTAGCTTTTAGTTGAAGACTTTGGTTTTGAAACTCGAAAACAAAAATTTCAGGATTCGGCCGACTGGCACTTGCGAACTGCTTCTGCTTCAGGCACTGCACGGCAAAAAGGACTGATGTAATGGCGTTGGCTGCATGTTTTATACCCTGACGACCTGACGTCACGGAAGAAGGGACAGCAACTGACGCAGGACCCAAGACTTTGCTAATCAGGCTGACTAAGGGCTACTGCAAGCAGATAACCCAAATGCGAGGACTGCAACAGTGAAACACAAAGAACATCCACAGTGCAAGGTGGGTTTAGTTACTTGACTTGCAGAATGCATTAACTCTTGCAGCTCTTTAGATTCTGCACAAGCAGGAAAGGAAGACATTTTTTGTTTGAGGAGTTCCAGGGCATGTTGCTGAAAGTTTACCATATGGAACTCACAATTTAGTGCCCTGACAGCATGAGTAGCTGAGGTGTATACTTTTTTACCCCATCTGTCTAATGCTTGGGAATCCCTATATGACGGGGTGTGATTCTTAGCAGAGGTTGCTTTAATCCCTTTAGGCCCTTGAGAAATTATCTCAGGGCCAGCAGTATGATTTTTAAAAAGAAATTTGTATGAGTCAGGGACTCTATACTACCCATCTGGTTTTCTGGGTGCTGGAGGGAGGGTGTCAGCAGTCAAGATGGATTCCAGGAAAACATCCTCCACAACATCCAGGGCTGGGGGATGGCCAAGGTTCTGTGCTGTGGAAGATCTAAGAATTCCCAGAGTCTCTTTTTAGACTGGGGGTAGTCTTGACTCTCCCATTGGAAATGCTTCCTTAACTCATTCACTCTGGAGCAGCTCAGAAAATGGTGTCTGCTTACTTCCACCATAGGAACAACAGTGCAGCCTCAGCTTATTTTCAGATAATCCATTTGTAATAACATACAGAAAACAAATGTTCATAACTCCTAAACCATAAGAGCTACACTAAAAATATAAATGCAAAAGTTGTTCAGCAGACACTGACCTTTGCAAAAGTGTAAATGTTGATAGTGTGTATCTAAGTCATTATTAAATATTTGCCAAGGAATGCTGATATTATGCATATTTTTTACCTTTTTGGTAAAACACATCACAATATCTTGGTTAATGCATCATGTAGACCGATACAATTTGTAACTGCATTGTTTGTATGAATGGTAGCTTTAAAACGATACCGTGACCATTACTGTGTGATGCTTCGTTACGGAGATATTCACAGAAATATGACTATTATATTTCTCATAATTGATCAACAAAGCATAATATCTCATCACGTGTAACAGACAGAGGCTACATATCAGTGTACAAATTGTGTGGCTCAATGTCGGCTTCAAAATGATACATCATTTGTGTCGTCACCATGCTCCCTTGCAAAGATATGGGCATAATAATGAGAAATATGGCAAATGTATAATTTTTCATGAGGTATCACTTGGCACACAGACATGCTCCTTCGCTAAGTTATTTACCAAAATATGAAAAAAAAATCATAATTTCCATAACCTAAGTCCTAAACAATCTTTGATATCTGTACATGTGTACAGCATACAGACCATCTTTTATCATGTTGTAGCTATTAATACTGTCTTCAAAATGAGGTATTACTTAGCACACTATGTTCCCTCTCAAAGTTATTTACTAAAATATGAAACAAATTCATAATTTCCATAACGTAAGCCCTAAACAGACTGTGATATCTGTACATGTGTACAGCACATGGGCACAGTTCTTTTACTACGTTGCAAGGACTAACACTGTCTTTAAAATGAGGTATTACTTAGCACGTTGACATTTTCCCTAGCAAAGTAATTCACTAAAATATGCAAAAGTGTTAACATTAGTCCTAAAAAATGTCATATTTGTACATGTGTACAGCATACAGACACAGTTCTTTGATCATGTTGTAAGGAGTAATACTGTCTTCAAATTGAGGATGTACTTAGCATGTTGGCATCTTCCCTAGCAAAGTTATTTACCAAAATATGAAAAAAAATCATAATTTCCATAACCTAAGCCTGAAAAAAAAACTGATATCTATACATGCGTACATCATACAGATACAGTTCATTACTATGTTGCAAGTGCTAATACTGCCTTCAAAATGAGGTATTACTGAGCATGCGGACATGTTCCCTGGCAAAGTTATTTATCAAAATATGAAAAAGTATTATACATGTCATAACCCAAGTCATAAACTGTGATATATGTATATGTGTATAGCATACAGATACTGTTCTTTTACCATTTTATAAGTGCTAATACTGTCTTCAAAATACAATCTTACTCAGCATGTTGGCATGCTCTGTACCACAGTTATTTCCCAAAATATGAAAAAAAAATACAATATTCATAGCCTCAGTCATAAACTGTGACAGCTGTACACGTGTACAGCATCCAGATAAAGTTTTTACCATCTTGTACATACTAATACTGTCTTCAAAAGTAGGTCTTACTCAGCATGTTGAAATGCTCTGTAGCAATTTACCAAAATATGAAACACGCAAAATAAATTTCATAACCTAAGTAAAAAAAAAAAAAAGATATATGTACATGTGTACAGCATAGAGATGCCTTCATCTGTATCTTACAATAGACACAACAATAAAAAATGAAAGAAACTCAAAGAAAGAAAGAAAGAAACTGAGGGGGAACTTCTGCATGACTCCACACTGGCAGAAACCAAAATCTGGCATGTGCATTCATTGATGTGATAACTTTTAGTAATGCGAATAACAGTGACAGCTGATGGAGGTTTTACCTGACAGGTGATAATGACCCAGTGTTATACTGCAACTTTACATATTGTAAATGAATAATGTGCGAATGACTTGCATTGCATTATTGAAAGGATCTGCATGCTCAGACAAAGGTGAAAATTGCTGCATGTAAAACCTGTTGAGTAGATATTCATTACATTCCTGGTGCAGGTGTAATGCAAGACTGAGTTGTCATCATCTGTTAGGAAAAGACCAGAGTAATTCTGTAAAAGTAGTACAACAGTTATACATTACTGAGTCCATCCTGTACGCAAACACAAAAAGATAGAAATACTGCCCTACATACTGAGTTGCCAGAACTAGGTAAAAGCAGTAATACAATTTATATAACATTCATATCACTGAGCCCATCCTGTCACCTAAACTGTACACATCAATGAAAGAGCCAAAAGTATTGGCCAAAAGTTTTGTTTGACCCATAACAGAACTACTGTAAAAATAGTAACATTTATCTCTCTCAGCCATTTCTGGGATTAGAATCAGGTTATTGTACAGCATATCTGGTTGAGCAATGCCAGGGATATTGTAAAAGCAGTAAAAACATTTAAATCCTTGAGCCATCCCTTTCACATGAAATGTACACACAAACAGAGCAAGAAGTAGTGCCCAAAGTATATGGTTGATCATGGCCAGCATTAATGCAAAATTTGCCCTCATCTGAACCGTCCATACAAATAAAGCCACTCCCCCTGCCCTCCCAAAAAATGGTTTTAGCTACATTTTTGAGGTATACACAAATAATAGTAAGTATAACTTTCAAATCTTGATCATTCACATTAATATCTTTCTTTGATGCATATATTTGTAAATCAGTAGAATACACAGACTTATGTAAAATATTAAATATAGCATCATAACTATAATAAGCAATACTTTTAGTCTTAATTCAAACTTTTCACAGTTATTTTTTCTATAGTCTCTATAAAGGAGAAGTTGAGTTCAGTACGAGTCAGGATGTCCAAACACCCTACAACAGTAAAGCAGTATGGCAGGAATACGACAGATGACACAATCCTTTTTACTGTCTACTTTCTACTGCCTCTCAGCTGTTAGCTGTCCTACTCAAAAGGGGTCAGGTGGCAATCACAGTGCAGAAATAATCAGGGGTATTTTTAAAATATTAGTATTAATTTAACCTCAGGCATTGACAGAACACAAGAATATGAATTAATGTACATTTTCTAAAATAAAAAAAGTCCAATCATCTAATTATTTGCATTATTTATTAAGCAAAATTATGCAGCACATTTTTTCCCCAAAAGTTACTAGTTTTATGAGGGATTAAGAAGGACATGGCAAAAATTTGATTACAAATCGGGGACAACTGAGAGGTATACCTTCCCCTGGACAAACTGTTCAAATCATACCCTAGCCGTGCAAAAACATGCATAGTAATCCCTACTTGCGGCTCAGTATACAGCAAAGATATTGCATTTCACTCATACCAGTCACAGAAACGCTACAATAATGGGGCCACCCACATTTCCAGTTTCATATTACTGAATCCACATGATGGAAAACAAAACAGAATCCTTTCTTACACTACGTCACTTCAGCACCAACTCCGGTTCAAGTCTGAAGCCAATGGAGTTATGATCTTGTTTATGTCAAGTACTGACTGAGTCACTGTTATGGCTGCCTCCTGTCAGTGTGCACTAACCATGCATAAGTCACCAATCTTTCAAATAATCACACATTTTCAATGTATTTCTGTAAATAAGTCTTAGGTGTTTCACCGGCATGTTTTTGCCAGAGTGTTGCACCAATATGTTCATTATAGTACATGGAACAGTGTGGTTCAGAAGAAAAGTGCCATGGACTTGGGGAGCAAGCAAGGAATCATTCACCTTACAATTAGTAAAATATTCACAGGGATGACCTGCGGTTTGAAGTCAAAAGTTTTTGTTCAGGTTGCCTCCTGCTGTAATTGCAATAAAAACGAGAGCCAATGTATAAAAAATAAATAAATTAAAAATGAAGATACGGCTGATAGAGAAAATTGTGTTAGATAATTTTGTAATTTATTGGGACAGGTGAAAAGTTTAATGCAGTGTTAAGAATGGTTGATAGGTGTGCCTTGTACCAAAATGCAGCATTATACCTGTTAAACTGTTGGGGTAAATTCAGCACATGCAGCTCTCTCTAAGACACAAACAATCTAAAAGTGAAGAAAATAGTTTCATTGACCTTTAAAATGGCGTCTTTATATTCAGTGATGTAACGTTATTTAAACTGTTAGTCTCATTACTTGTGATTGTTTCCCTCCTCAGATTAGAAGCAGTGCTTTATTTGCCAGTCCTGCTTAAACTATTTTTAATCGTATGTTACTGTAAAGTAAAAAAGTTGCGGGAGAGTTTGAGTTAAGATTTAAATTTTTGTGTTTTAAAGATTCAGTGAGATTCTTTCCATACTCTTTTCAAGATATGTTTCACAGAAGATCAGAGATACCTTTTACCATTTTAATAGGTGCACATAAGTGGTGGGAAGGCATGCTCATAACAGTGAAACAACGGACAGTAAAAACGGTCACTGAAAAGTCTAAGCAGTGGAGTTACATTGCCTTTGTAAACTTAGTTGCGCTGCTCGATGCACTTGGGTGTAACATACGATAGTCAGTGTCTCAGGGAGCGCTCGGATGTAACCTTAGATGTGCCCTGTGATGGTTAATGATGTTAATGAGTTAAAGTGTGAAGAGTTTCCACAAAGGAACAATCCTCTGGGGGAAGAGGCTGAAGGGATGGAATCCTCTGCATCAGAATCCTCATAAGTAGAGAGGGGTTGCATGTCTTCATACTCAGATGCATCAGACAAAAACTACAGCAGACAGATCTCTCTTCCTTTTGGAGAGGGTAGCTTGGCTCCAACTGATCAGCATGATAAGGTTTTCCACCATTTTAAGCATTTGTGATTGAGGCAAGGAAGCAGGTGCCTGAGTTTGGGTCGTCTGTTTCTTGGGTGTGGTTCGTACCCTAGGCCTAAGAAATTAGTTTTCGAAAAAACGGTAGTCGCGAAAGAAGACATCAGTTTGTGTAGAGAATCTGTAGTGTGAAGGACTTCCTTGGAAGCCGGTACCTGCTCAGCAGCTCCAGACCCATCCAAGGTAGAGACGACCACAGGATCCTTGGTTGAAGAGTTTTGCGGCATACCTGACTCTGAAAGAGTCTCTGTAGCAGCCTGCAAATCCACAGAAGTGGGCATCAGGGGCTGCGAAAGTGCCTCACGGAGGACTGGAGAACGGACGACTAGCTTAACAGAAGCATCGTCGGTAGGTTTGGACCTGTGCGGTCTGTCTCGGTCTTTATCTTTACATTTTTTCAGATCATCTGCTATCAGGTGGCTTGCCGAAGCCATATCAGAATTCGAGGACTGTAAGAGAAAATATCTAGCTACAATAAGGACCCGAAGATGGACAGTTCAGGTGTTGAACAAAGCACAGAAGTGACAACGGGGGACGTCATGGTCTGGGCCTAAACATGTGACGCAGTAAGAAAGAAAGTCTCGGTGTGGTATTTGCTTTCCACAGGCAAGACAATTATTAACTTTTTCTGACATCTGTTAGTGCAAGAAAAAAGGATCCCCAATGGGGTACTTAGCTTTAGAAGACTTCAACTTCAATTCGTTAGATGAAACACAGGTAGCGGCCGAAAGGCACTCATGAACTGCTTCGGGCTCCATGGCAAGAAAGACTAATGTAATGGCATCGGCTGTCTTACTTTATACTACTGACGACCTGACGTCAGTCCTGAAGTGACAGCAACTGACGCAGAAATACCAAGCCTCTGGTATTCGGGCCTACCAAGGGCTACCCTGGCAGGGATAATCCAAATGTGATGACTGCAACAGTGAAACACGAAGAACATGTGGGAGTGGGGATGATGACTGGAAAAAGGAAACCCACCCCAACTTAAGGTTAGAGAAAAAATTGAGAGAAAGAAGGGTGGGAAGGGCACTGCAACAATGACCTACTTCAACAACTGCAATTACAGTAACACTGTAGTATGCTCATCATAGTCAGTGTTGCAGTACTGAATCTTGGGATAGTTCCCAAAGCTTAATGGGAAAGCTGAAAAGAGTTTTCAGACGGCAGGCTCTACAGGATAACATAGGCAAACTCTGCTCTAGCTCCAGAAATGACCCCAACATTGAAATGCTTGGTGAAATGTGTACAGAGGACCTGTTGGCTGCTTCTATTATTGTCTGAGTGGGACAGCCTTTCATAAACTCTGTGGTTGTGGCTTTTGCCCTGGTGGAATGAGATCTAACCCTGCTGGGAGTAACAGTAGCAATTCAAAATCCATTTGGAGGCAATTTGCTTACTTACTGGTTTTCTATATTTATCTTCTGCAAAGGCCACTAAAAACTGGTCTAATTTGTAGGGACAATTATTTCTGTAGAGGTAGAAATCATAGCTGTCTGTGCACGTCCACAGAATGAAGTATTCTTTCTCACTTGCTCCGAGGGATTTGGAAGAACACAGAGATAGCCCCATTCAAAGAAATTTCTGGTTCAATGGGGGTTGAATAAGTTTCTCAAACACACAATTTAGATCCAAGGAGGGTGATGCTTCCCATCTGGGTGGTCTGAAGTATAGCAGCCGTTCAAAAGGGGGGGGGGTGAGCATAAACTGGAGGGGACATGGGCTGGCATGTGGAGACAGCAGACGTGTGAACCTTAATGCTAGAATAGGATCTCTCTCCAGAGGCTCTTATCCTGTATCCTTCTTCCTTGAAATTGATTTGTCCCTGCACTGTCTTAAGGTATTTGAGGATACAAAACTTGATGGCTCAGACCCCTCATGGCCAGAGTGGCTGAAATGTCAAGCAATATAATTTCCTTGGCAATGGATTCCTGGATTCTTGCCCACTAACTCCTTTGAAGGATTCCACAGACACCATTCCAGGATCCGTCACTGGGTTTTTAAAGAGATGCTTGTGGGATTCAAGCACACCATAGAAGCAATCAGGCTTCTTGAGAGGAGAAGAACGGGAGTGCAGCTTCAAGAATATGTCAACAAACACATCATCCAAGAAAAAGTGGACTGGAGATTTGCCAGTGGTCTAGGAGCAGGCAGGTTCAGAAACTCTCTGTGGTGAGCTTCAGATTTAGAGGATTCCAGAGACTCCCAATTGAAGGCTTCTTTCATTCCATGAAGGGTCTCTCTACAGGATAAATTCTCAGGTGACAAGTCAGAGGATAGGGTGATAGGCAGAAACAGCAGCATGCAAAGGCCCAGCTGTATTTGAATCTAAGTCCTGATGGAGGGAGAGATTTGTCCCTGCCCTCATAGCCTTATTATTGAACCAACCACAGAATTGGCAGCTAGGAACACTGTGATGAGACCCTAAGCAATAAAGGGCAGTACAAATGGAAGTCTCTGTGGCAGATTTACATTAACTTTATAGCCCAACAACTAACTAGATACAGAAGTAAGTGTCAGGTGGGTGCAGCTAGTGTAGCAAGGAAGAATTCTAGCATCTACTATTATGGTGCTACACTATGTAAATCCTTCTCACTGCTGCAGAAGCCTTTTGGCTATATGAACTGATTACCAAAGCCTAGCCAACGTGGGAGGAGGAAGGATAAGGATTCAGGAGTCCCTGGAAAATGTTCCTAGCAAAGCCAGTCCTGTACTGGTATGGATTCTAGTTTGCATTGCTTTGTAAAAGTATGCATTGCTTTGTAAATGTATGTCAAGAGAACTAAGATGGCATCTCTAGAATGCTTCGAGTCCACCCCACCTCTGGAGTATGAAGAATACTTTCTCACTGTTTCTGAGGATCTGACTAGAGCCACAAGGAGATGGATAGTTTGAGTCAAATAAACTCTGAAACAAGTTTAGGCATAAAAAAGGGATTTGTTAATGTGGCTCTACCTCTATGGAAGACCAGATGGGTCTCACCAAACAGTGACAGGCTTTCTTGCCTCCTTTAGTACCTGGTGCACATCCTCATGAGAGAGGTCCTAAAAGGTATCAAAACTGAATCATCCAAGCAGTTCGTTGAACTTGTTTGAGACTGGGGAGTATCAAACCTCCTATCTTGTGTAAGTAGGTCTAGTCTGTGAGGAAGCTTGTGGTAGCTACCTTTGGCCATCCTCAGTGAGATGTTTGTCAGGCCTTTGTACCAAAGACCCTTCATAGCAGTCTGTCCTACATTTCTGTTTACCTAGAGGACCAACGTCTAAAGTTACTTGCAGAGGAAACCATGGCTACTGAATCTGCCCATCTGGACATTCAGCCACCTCTTAAGGAGGAGTCGAAAAAGATTTATTTAGAGATCTCTGCTGTCAAGCCTCAGATGGATGTCCTCATTGGGTCGGATGAAGAAAGTACAGTTGTGTACACTTAACCATAAATGTAGATGTTCGAGTGTATTCACTGTTGCAGTCATCAAGATTTAGGGTATCCCTGCCAGGGTAGCCCTCGACCGGCCTGAATACCAGAAGCTTACTATTTCTGCTTCAGGACTGATGTCAGGTCGTCAGTAGCATAAAGTAAGGCAGCTGACGCCATTACATCAGTTTTTCTTGTTCTAACCTGTCAGGAGGCCCCAACTGGGAGCCAGGTTCTGGTGGAAGAACCCCACCAGTAGAAAGTAAATAATATGTCCCTTGTAAGGAAAGAGAAGAAAGAAGAGGGGGATGGAGGAAGGGAAACCAGGACTGCAACAGTGAATACACTCGAACATCTACATTTATGGTAAGTGTACACAACTGTGCTATGTTCATGTTTCACTGTTGCAGTCATCACATTTGGGTTGATTTCCAAAGCTGAGGAAAAGAGTGGAGGCAATCAAGGAACTAGGGTCTGGCTAGGATGCCCTGCAAGACTGCAGAGGCAAACCTTGCCTTGGGTTTGGACAAGATAGGCAGGTGGTAATGTTTGGTGAATGTGTGAACAGATGTCCAGGTGGCAGCCTCCAAGATGTTCCTGGTGGGGACTCCTCTGAGGAAAGCTGCAGAGGTTGAGGCTGCTCTGGTGGAGTGAGTTCTGACCCCAATGGAGGGAGGCTTTCCATGTTATTTGTAGCAGAAATGGATGCAGTGCGCTATCCATTAGGAGATGGTTTGTTTGGAGATGGCTTTGCCCTCTGCCCCTGCAGCAAAGCTAACTAGCAATTGATCAGACTTTGAAGGCTTTAGCCCTGTCTAGATAGAATCTGAGCTGTCTGTGCACATCCAGAGAGTGCAGAATCCTTTCCCCCTTGTTCTCTGGGTTAAGGAAAAACGTGGGCAAATGAATGGATTGGTTGAGAACCACACTGGACACCACCTTGGGCATGAAGGATGGGTTAGTGCTGAGGGATACTCTGTCAGCATGGAAGATGATGAAGAGTTCCCACAGCCATGAGTGCTTGCAGCTCGGAGACCCTTCTGGCTGAAGTGATGGCTAGAAGGAAAGCTGTCTTCCAGAAGAGAAATTTTAGCTCTGCTGAAGAGGCAGGTTTGTAGGGGGGGAGGGTGAGCTTTTCCAGCACAAAGTTAAGGTCCCCAAGCTGGGGCTGGTGCTCTTCTGTGTGGCCTCAAGTTGCTGGCACGTCTTGGAAACTGTTTGATCAGAGGGTGTGAGAAAAGGGGCTGCTCAGTGGGGAAATGAGCAGAGATAGCAGAGGCATGAATTTTAATAGAAGAAAAGGAGAATCCACTGTGTAGCAGGTCAGCTAAGTAATCCAGGATGAGAGGGAGGGAGGGCTGTGCCGAACTGGCTCCCTTAGCCTGGATCCAGGTGCAGAACCTTTTCAATTTGTCAGCATAAGACTTTCTAGTACTAGGGCATCTGGCCTCACGTATAACATCTAGAACCTGTTTACTGAGGTTGTTAGATTGATCCGGGGTTAGGGAATAAGCAAAGCTGCTAAACTGAGTGTCTGCAATTGGGTATGCATGAATTCCCCTTCCCTCTGGGTCAGGAGGTTTGAAATCTGAGGGAGATGCCAAGGTGGCAGAGGGGACAGACTACGCAGCAAGGGGTACCAGTGCTGGCGAGCCCAGACTGGAGATATAAGAATTGCCCTTGTTTTTTTCCTCCATTATTTTGAGCAGCACCCTGGGGATGAGAGGTAGTGGAGGAAAGGCACAGACCAATAGATTGACCCAGGGGAAGGACAGGGCATCCACTTTCCAAGCCATGCAGTGATGCTCCCTGGTGCAGAACCTGCTGAGCTGATGGCTGGTGTGGGAGGCAAAGAGGTCAACCTTCAGAGTGCCCCATTTTTGAGTTATTAGGGTGAAGGTTCCTCTGTTGAGCTGCCACTCGTGTGGGTCCAGATTTCTGCTTAAGTGGTCTGCTAGAGAGTTGAGTGAACCCCTTTAAGAATTGTGCTAACAGGTGGAGTTGCGTGGCAGGGGCTGTGTGCCAAAGGGTCATGGTCAGCCTGCATAGAAGATAGGACTGAGTCCCTTCCTGCTTGTTGATGTACCACATCACAGTTGTGTTGTCTGTTTTCATCAGGAAAGCCCCTGGGGAGATAAGGGGTTTGAAATCCATCAAGGCGTGCTGGACAGCTATCATAGTGGCCTATCTACCCACCTACCTCAGGAAACCATTGTGTTAGGTGACTTTAATATAGACTGGGCTACCTGTAACTCCCCCAATCCCATCAACCACATAAATCTTTATGGTTTCTCACAAAGGATAACCACTCCTACTAGAACCCACAAAGAAAGTGGTAAAGAAACCACACTAGACTGGATCCTCATAAACAGTCACCCTAATACTTATAAGCCAGGAACCCTTCCAGATGACATCAGTGACCATGCTCTAACCTATATAATTAATCAAAAACTTCATAGCCCTAATGCTACTATTTTCAAAACCTCCCGTTCTAAAAAAAAAAAAAAAACTTCATCCTGAGAACTTCCAAACAGAACTAAAAGCATGTGACTGGTCACCACTGCTCCATCTTCAACTTGATGAAGCAGTGACCTATTTTAATACTAGATTCCTTCAAATTCTAGACTACCACACCCCCTATCGCTCTTCCCGAATAAAGACCAGAAAGTACAGTTGTGTACACTTCCCGTAAATGTAGATGTTCGAGTGTATTCACTGTTGCAGTCACTACATTTGGGTAATCTGCTGGCAGGTTGCCCTCAGTCGGCCTGAATAATAAAGTCTTGGGTCCTGCGTCGGTTGCTGTCTCCTCTTCCATGATGTCAGGTTGTCAGGGGTATAAAACATGCAGCCGACGCCATTTTATTCAGTTTTTCTTGCCCCAGATGTCAGGTGCCCCCCCCCCCAAATGGGGAGCAAAAAAAAAAAAAAAATATATATATATATATATATATAAACAGTAAATGCACTTTTAGAAACAAACTTTACGTTCAACTAAAAGCGAATACACCACAAAGGCTTTTGAGTATAGTGAAGGAAAGAAAAGGTATAGAAAGGGGGATGGCGGGTGGGTAACCCAGACTGCAACAGTGAATACACTCTAACATCTACATTTATGGTAAGTGTACACAACTGTACTATGTTCTTCGTGTTTCATTGTTGCAGTCATTACATTTGGGTAGAATCCCAAAGCTATGGATGGGAGGATGGAACTAAACAGCATTAGGAGCAGCTATAAAGGCCCTGCAGGATTGCAGTTGCAAAGCCTGCCTTGGATATGGAGAAAACAGGTAAATGATAATGCTTTGTGAAGGTATGAACACAGCTCCAAGTAGCAGCTTCTAGAATGTCTTTGGTTGGGACCCCTCTGAGAAAAGCTGCTGAAGTAGAGGCAGCCCTGGTGGAATGTGATCTGATCCCCTTGGCACAGGTTTACCATGGTGCAAATAGGAGAAACGAATGCAGTCACGTATCCATTTAGAAATAGTCTGCTTTGATATAGCCTTCCCCTCTGACCCTGCAGCAAATGCTACCAGTAGTTGCTAAGACTTTCTTAGAGATTTGGTCCTATTTAAGTAGAATTTTAGTTGTCTGTGTACATCCAATGAATGCAGAATCCGCTCCCCCTTGTTCTGCGGATTTGGGTAAAATGTTGGCAGGTGAATGGTCTGGCTAAGAGCCACACTGGATACCACCTTAGGCATAAAAGAAGGATTGGTCCTGAGGGACACCCTGTCATGGTAAAATATAATAAAAGGCTCCAACTGCCATGAGAGCCTGTAGTTCTGAAACCCTTCTTGCTGAAGTGACTGCCAAAAGAAAAGCTGTTTTCCAAGATAGAAATGTTATATCCGCAGTAGCTACTGGCTCAAAAGGAGGCAAGGTGAGTTTTTCCAGCACAAAATTGAGGTCCCATGCAGGAGTTAGTGCTCTTCTGGGAGGCCTTAAATTTTTGGCCTCTCTAAGATACTGTTTAAGCCGAGATGGCAGAGGCATGGATTCTTATTGAAGAAAAAGATACGCCCTTGTCAAGCATCTCAGTCAAATATTGTAAAATCTGAGGAATATTGGGCGTTGCTGTGTCTATTCCTTGTGCTTGGTTCCATGCACAACATCTCTTTCATTTATCAGCATAAAATTTTCTAGTACTAGGCCATCTGGCTTCCAATATGACATCCATCACGGATTTGCTGAGAGGTGTTGTTTGAATAATTAGTTGATTAGCTATGCTGCAAGATTCAGAGTTTGTAGCCGAGTGTGCAAAATTTGATAGTTCTGCTGAGACAGTAGATGAGGTATTTGAGGCAAATACCATGGTGGAAAGTGAGACATATTCCTTAGAAGCGGGTACCAGTGTTGGTGAGACCAGTCCAGTGCAATTAGGATCATTTCTGGTTTTTCCTGTCTGACTTTTAGTAAGACCTTGGAGAGTAGAGGCAGAGGGGGAAAGGCATAGACTGACAGGTTTTTCCAGCTGAAGGATAGAGCATCCACTTTCCATGCTTTTTCGTGATGAGTTCTTGCGCAGAATTTGTCCAACTGATAATTTTGGGGAGAGGCAAATAGAGCTATGTCTGGGCTCCCCCATTTCTGTGTTAACATGCTGAAGATTTGTGGATTCAGTTTCCATTCGTGCGGGTGAAGGATAGAGCATCCACTTTCCATGCTTTTTCGTGATGAGTTCTTGTGCAGAATTTGTCCAACTGATAATTTTGGGGAGAGGCAAATAGAGCTATGTCTGGGCACCCCCATTTCTGTGTTAACATGTTGAAGATTTGTGGATCCAGTTTCCATTTGTGCGGGTCCATAAGATTTCTGCTTAGGTCTGCGAGACTATTTTACTTTCCTGGCAGGAACTGAGCTTGAAGATGTAGTTGGTAAGTCAAGGCTGTGTTCCACAAAGCCATGGCTAGTCTGCAAAGGGGGTAGGAATATGTACCCCCCCTGCTTGTTTATGTACCAAATAACTGTGGTGTTGTCCGTCTTTATCAGTAGTTGTCCTGGATGAAGTAAGTCCTTGAAGGCTGTCAGAGCATTCTGAGCAGCTAGCATCTCTTTCTGGTTGATATGCAGATGCATTTGGTTTGGGCTCCATTTGATCTGAATGCATCTTCCTGCCAGGTGGGCCCCCCAAGCATAGTATGATGCATCTGTAGTTAGGGTTTGGGTGGCAGACTGAATGACAGTCCCTTGTTTTGGTGACATGTCTCTGCCCACCAAAGAAACTCCTGTTGTAGGCAGAGAATGAGAGAAATCACTGTTTCCAGGCTGTGACAATGTTGACTCCATAAACATTTTAAGTACCATTGAAGTTTCCTCATATTTATTTATTTTATTTTTATTTTACATTTGTTGACCGGGCTAGTCTAACTGGATACATGTCCATTTTCAGTAGAGGCCCGGGAGATAAGCTCCAAGATAGAACAATGAAATTAACAAGATAACAAATAAGGAAGCATTAAACAAAAAAAAAATCATATTTACAATGCATATTACAGGTTATCACAGTAAATTCAGCAGTGCAGAATACAGGCATAACATTGCATGCTAGTACAATCAAGATGTTCTAGAGGGAGATAGTATTATGGTTAATAAGGAAGGAATTACAGTTAATGAGTAGAAGGGGTAGGAAGAGCGAAGTATTAAGAGATACACAACTAGTCAGGCTTAGTACAGGGGCATAACCACTGTGTTCTGAGGAACACTTTCAATTTGTTTTTGAAGCATGATACTGAGGGAAGTGAGGAAAGTTCACTGGGGAGGAGATTCAAGGCTTTTCCAACAATATTAGCAGTCTCATATATGGAATTAGTAGAATGCAGGATGCCATGAACCCCAAAGCCTGCAGAATTTGTCTTGCAGATGACTGGGTTTTTGTTGCCATTAGTTTGAAGTATGTTGTCAGTTGCCTTAGTTTGTCTGGCATTAGGTAAGCCATCTGGCTAGTTGTATTCAAGCTTGCACCCAGGAATGTAATTATTTGAGAGGGTACCAGTTGTGATTTCATTTTGTTTATGGTGTACCCTAGGCATGCTGGAAGCCTTTTTACAAATGCCAGATGTTGAAGAAGAGTGTCCTTGCCCTCTGCTAGAATGAGACAATCATCCAGATAAGGATAAATTTGAATGCTTCTCTGTCTGCAGAATGTAATTACTGGTGCCAGGCACTTTGTAAAGACCCTGGGCACAGTAGATAAGCCAAAGGGTAGTGCAGGGAATTGGTAATGCAAAAAACCTGCTTTGAAGCGGAGGTATCTTCTGCATGATTCCCTTACTGGTATATGCAGGTATGCCTCTTTTAACTCTAGAGTTGCTAAACAGGCATTCCTGCCTAGCATAGGCAGTAGCTGTTGTAAAGGCAGCATTCTGAATTTTGGAATGTCCAGGAACGTGTTCAGAATCAATAAGCCCAGTACTGGACGCCATGAATTGTCTTTTCTGGGTACCAGGAAAAATCTTGAATAAAAACCTTGTCCTTTTTCCTTTTTTGGTACTGGTTGAATAGCCCCCATATCCATGAGGGACATGACTTGTTACTGGGCCTCTGCCCATTGATTTTGTGGCAGATCCGGCCATCCATTTGGAATTGGCAAAGTATGGAAATGAAATCTGTACCCCTGGGATACTATGTTTAATACCCACTTGTCTTGGGTAATTAACTGCCAATTTTGAGCATGAAGTGCTAGTCCCCCCCCCCCCCAAGGGGGCTGCCAAAAGAGAAGTGCTTGGTGATGTTGGAGGAAAGTCATTGAGACTGCTTACTGTAGGGTTGTGCTTTGTTTCCTCCAGATTTGGAGGTGGAGGCACCCCATTGCTTTGACCAGTAAGAACCCTGTGATTGGTATCTGGAGCCTTTTGAGCGCCTAGATTTGCCCTGAGTGGCTCTGTTGGACACACGAAAGGACCAATATTTAGTAGGCCAGTGCCTACTGAACCTGGGTGGCTGCACTTGCAAGAAATCTTTTACAGTTTGCATATATTTAGCTTTGTCTTCCATTTTCTTTAAAACCTCTTCTGCCTTATTACCAAACAGAGTATCATACTGCAAAGGGGCATCCAACAATTTAGCTTTAACACGATCAGGCAGATTTTGCTCCTTGAGCCAAGCATGCCTTCTAATTACAGACCCAGTAATGGTGGCCCTACAAGAGGCTTCCAAGCAATTAAAACCACATTGCAAAGTATGCTTTCCAACCTGTTCTGCTGAATGCAATAATTCCTGTAACTCTGTTTTCCACACAATCAGAATTCAACATCATTTTCTGTTTCAGTAAACCCATAACATGCTGTTGATATTTAAGCATATGGAAAATGGCAGTTTAAAGCCCTGATTGCCAAGGTTGCAGACGTATAAAAGTAGAGTTGTGTACACTTAACATAAATGTAGATGTTTGAGTGTATTTACTGTTGCAGTCATTACACTTGGGGTAATCCTGCTGGCAGGTTGCCCTCAGCCGGCCTGAATTCCAAAGTCTTGGGTCCTGCGTCGGCTGCTGTCACCCCTTCCCTAACGTCAGGTCGTCAGGGGTATAAAATAAGCAGCCAACGCCATTTTCTTCAGTTTTTCTTGCCCTAGATGTTAGGTGCCCCGAAAAAGGGTAGCCAAACATTATGCATATATTCAGAAATACATCAATATAAATTTTACCTTCATCTATAAGCAAATACACCACATAGGTGGTATAAATCAGAGAAGAAAAGATAAGATCCAAAAGAAAAAGGGGGGAAGGCGGGTGGGTAACCTGGTCTGCAACAGTGAATACACTCGAACATCTACATTTATGGTAAGTGTACACAACTGCACTATGTTCTTCGTGTTTCACTGTTGCAGTCATTACATTTGGGTAGAGTCCCAAAGCTATGGTTGGGAGGCTGGACCTAGACAGCAGTAGGAGCGGCTATGAGGCCCTGCAGAACTGCAGTGGTAAAGCCTGCCCTGGATTTAGAGTAGAGTGGCAGATGATAATGCTTTGTAAAGGTATGCACTGAACTCCAGGTAGCCGCCTCTAAAATGTCTGTGGCAGGTACTCCCCTGAGAAAGGCTGCTGAGGTAGCTGCAGCTCTGGTGGAATGAGGCCTAATGCCCTTAGGTACTGGCTTGCCATGGTGTAAGCAGCAGAAATGAATGCAGTGGCCTAACCACTTAGAAACAGTCTGCTTTGAGATAGGCTTTCCTTGTGATCCTGCAGCATATGCCACTAGTAATTGCTCTGCTTTCCTGAAAGCTTTGGTACTGTCCAAGTAGAATCTAAGCTGTCTGTGTACGTCCAAAGAATGCAGAATTTTCTTCCCCTTGTTCTGTGGATTTCCGTAAAAGGTAGGCAGATGGATGGCTTGGTTGAGAGCCACACTGGACACCACTTTAGGCATAAATGTTGCGTTTGTCCTCGGGGAGACTCTGTCTGGATGAAAAAAGTAATTGCTAAGAGCAGAGCTGTTTTCCAAGATAAAAACTTCATATCAGCTGTGGCAGCTGGCTCAAAAGGAGACAGTTGAGGTCCCATGCAGGTATTGGTAGTCTTCTTGGGGGCCTTAAATTTTTGGCTCCTCTGAGGTACTGCCTTAATAAACGGTGAGAAAAAAGTGGTGGCTCTGTACTGTAATGAGCCGAAGTGGCAGAGGCATGAATTTTAAGAGATGAAAAAGATAGGCCTTTGTCCAGCATCTCAGTTATTGCAAAATCCGAGGAATATTTGGTACCGCTGTATCAGCTCCTTGTGCCTGGTTCCAGGCACAGAATCTCTTCCATTTTCCAGCATAAGACTTTCTAGTACTAGGCCTTCTGGCTTCCAAAATGACATCCATCACAGCTTTACTGAGAGGTATTTTTTGTATGTCTACATTATCTGCCATGCTACCAAGTTTAATGTCCCGAGTTGGCTGTGCATGATCTGATTGTTTTGCTGGGACAGTAGTCTAGGTATTTGAGGTAAGGTCCAAGCCGGGTACAGAGATAAGTTCCTTAGTATTGGATACCTGTACTGGCGTGGCCAGTCTGGGGCAATCAGTATCATCTTTGGCTTCTACTGTCTGACCTTTAGGAGCACCTTGGGGAGGAGAGGCAGTGGAGGAAAGGCATATACTGGCAGGTTTTTCCAGCTGAAAGAAAGGGCGTCCACTTTCCATGCTTGTCTGTGATAAGTCTTTGTGCAGAATCTTTTTAATTGGTAATTGAGAGGGGAGGCAAATAGATCTATGTCCGAGCATCCCCATTTCCTTGTTATCATGCTGAAGACTTGTGGATCCAGCTTCCACTCGTGGGGATCCATGAGGTTTCTGCTTAGTTCGTCTGCCAGAGTATTTTCCTTTCCTGGCAGGAATTGAGCCTGCAGATGTGCTTGGTAAGTCAAAGCTGTGTCCCACAAGGTCATGGCTAGTCTGCAAAGGGGGTAAGAATGTTTGCCCCCCTGCTTGTTTATATACCACATGACCATGGTGTTGTCTGTCTTCATCAGTAGTGGTCCCGGATGAAGTAGGTCCTTGAAGGCTGTCGGGGCATTTTGAACAGCTAACATCTCTTTTTGATTGATATGTAGATGCATTTGGTTTGAGGACCATGTGCCCTGAATGCCTCTTCCTGCCATGTGGGCTCCCCAGGCATAATCTGATGCATCTGTCGTTAGTGTCTGCCTGGCTGGAGGTAATGTGAATGGCTGTCCCTTGCTCTGTTGACAAGCCTTTGCCCACCATCGAAACTCCTGTTGCAGGCAGGGAATGAGAATAATGACTGTTTCCAGGCTGTGGCAATGTTGAGTCCAAACACTTTTTAGGTACCATTGAAGTTTCCTCATATGCAGTCTTGCATATGGAATTAGTAGGATGCAGGATGCCATGAAGCCCAAAGCCTGTAGAATGTTTGTTGCAGATAACTGGGCCTTTGTTGCCAGCATTTTGAAATAGGTAGTCAGTTGCCTTTGTTTGTCTGGAGTGAGATAAGCTATCTGGGCAGTTGTATTCAAGCTGGCACCCAGGAATGTTATCTCTTGCGAGGGTACTAGTTTCGATTTCTTTTTGTTGACTGTGTACCCTAGGCATGATAGAAGTTTTTTCACAAACGCCAGATGTTGAAGAAGAATGTCCTTGTTCTCTGCTTGAATGAGACAGTCGTCCAAGTAAGGATATATTTGTATTCCTCTGTCTGCAGAATGCAATTACTGGTGCCAGGCACTTTGTAAAGACCCTGGGCGCAGTAGATAAGCCAAAGGGCAGTGCAGAGAATTGGCAATGCATTGAACCAGCCTTGAATCTTAGGTATCGTCTGCATGATTGTCTGACTGGAACATGCAGGTATGCCTCTTTTAGGTCTAAAGTCACAAGACAAGCATTCTTGCCCAACATGGGCAGAAGCTGCTGCAAAGTCAACATTTTGAATTTTGGAATATTCAGGAAAGTGTTCAGAATAGATAAGTCCAGTATCGGCCTCCAGGCCTTGTCCTTTCTGGGTACCAAGAACAGTCTTGAGTAAAATCCTTGTCCCTGCTCTTGTTCTGGTACTTGTTGAATGGCCCCCCATGTCCATGAGGGATGAGACTTGTTTTTGCGCCTCTGCCCATTAATTTTTGGCAGATCTGGCCATCCGTTTGCCTTTGGCGTAGTATGGAAAAGGAACTTGTATCCTTGTGACACTGTTTAGAACCCACTTGTCCTGGGTTATGATGTGCCAATTTTGAGCAAAAAGTGCTAATTTTCCCCCTAAGGGTGCTGCCAGAAGATACGTGCTTGGTGCAGGCAGGGGGAAGTCATTGGGACTGTTTTCTGCATGTTTGTGATCTATCTTCTCCAGCTTTGGAGGAAGAAGCACCCCATTGCTTGGGCCTACAAGAACCTTACGCTTGGGATCTACCCCTAGGGTGTCTGGTTCTGCCCCTTTGAGGTCTGTCTGACACAGGAAAGGACCAATTTTTTGTAGGCCAGTGTCTACTAAACCTGGGTGGCTGTACTTGTACAAATGGTCTGACAGTTTGCATAGATTTAGCTTTGTCCTCCATTTTCTTTAACACCTCTTGTGCCTTAACACCAAACAAAGTATCATGTTGCAAAGGTGCATCTAGTAATTTAACTTTAACATGAACAGGCAGATTTTGTTCCTTTAACCAAGCATGCCTCCTAATTACAGAACCCGTAACTGCGGCCCTGCAGGAGGCCTCCAAAGAATCAAAACCACATTACAAAGTATGCTTTCCAACTTGTTCTGCTGCATACAATAAATCATGCATTTCCTTGTTTTCTGCACATTCAGAATTTAACAACATTTTCTGTTTAAGCAATCCCATGACATGTTGCTGATACTTAAGCATATGAAATTGACAGTTTAAGGCCCTTATAGCCAAAGTTGCAGATGTGCAAACCTTTTTCCCCATCTATCCAGTGCCCTTGAATCCCTGTCAGAGGGGGTTGGGTTTTTTGCGGTGGAAGCCTCAACTCCTTTTGGACCCTGTGAAATAGTTTCTGGGTCAGCAGCAGGGTTTTTAAAAAGAAATTAGTGAGAGTCAGGAACTCTGTAATATCTGTCAGGCATAACAGGAGCTGGGGTAAGGTATCAGGGGTCAGACTAGACTCTGAAAACACCATCTACAATGTCTAACACAGGTGGAATAGCTAGAGGCTTGTGCTGAGATAGTAAGAGAAAATCCCGGAGCCTCTGTTTAGATTCTGAAAAATCTTGGCTCTCCCAGTGGAAATGTTCCCTCATGGTATGCAAGGTTTCCCCAAAGGAGATGCTGAAGGTATAGATTCTTCAGCATCAGAATCCTCATGCGGGGGGGAAGAGAATATTCCTGATCAGAAGAGGAATCACAAGAAATAGAAACCTGATCTGAAGATTCATAGTCAGTGTCTTGCCTAGGCCTCTTATCAGGAGGGGGATGGGACCCCCTGATCAAGGTAATCAAGTCTTCGGCCATTTTGAGCATCTGTTTTTTGGGCATAGAGGCCTGTCCACGTGGCTCTTGAGTTTGTTTCCTTGCTTTAGAAGGTGCTTTAGTCTTTGCCTTTGATGCTGAAGTCATTTTAACGTAAAGATGTTTAGGTCGGAATACACCCTCAGAAGCCGGAGCCTGCTCAGCAGCTCCGGACCCATCTGAGGGATTAACGTCCGAGGCTCCAATACCTTGAGTATCCAGCAGCATGGCCGACTCCACATGGGAGTCAGTAGCGGCCTGCGACTCTAAAGTAGCGGGCATCAGGGGCTGCAAAAGCACCTCACTGAGAACCGGCGACTGGCTTAGGAGAAGCTTTGTCGCCGGTTTTGGGCCTTGGTTGTTTTTCTTTTTCTTTGCGTTTTTTGTGAACTCCGGTAGTTGGATGGCTATCAGACGACATTTCAGGATAATTAAACCGGCGTCCAAAAAAGTTTAAAGCAAAATCATACCGACACTTAATAGTGCATTGGTTAAATCTAGCACAAAACCGACAACCAGTAACGTTGTGATCAGGGCCTAGGCAAGGAATACAATAAGAATAAAAACCCTTATGAGGTATTTGTTTTCCACAAGAAATACAATTATTAACTTTTTCTGACAACGGTCTGGAGCAAGAAAAAAGTTTCCCCAATGGGGTACTTAGCTTTATTGAAGACTTCGGATCTGAAACTCAAACACGAAAATCTCAGGAGTCGGCCGACCAGCACTTGCGAACTGCTTCTGCTTTGGGCACCGTACAGCAAGAAAGACTGAAGAAAATGGTGTTGGCTGCTTCTTTTACACCCCTGACGACCTGACGTCAGGGAAGGGGTGACAGCAGCCGACACAGGACCCAAGACTTTGGAATTCAGGCTGGCTGAGGGCAACCTGCCAGCAGGATTACCCCAAATGTAATGACTGCAACAGTGAAACACGAAGAACATCCTTACCCAATCCATCCAGCTCCCTGGAATCTCCATCAGAAGGGGTAGTATTTTTGGCTGTAGATGCCTTTACACCCTTGGGACCCTGAGAAATAGTCTCAGGATCAGCAGCAGGATTTTTATAAAGAAATTTGTGGGAGCCAGGAACCCTGTAATATCTGTCTGGCTTACTAGGATCCGGAGGCAGGGAATCGGGATTCATGCCCGAATCCGAGAACACATCAACAATGTCTAATACAGGAGGTATTGCCAAAGGCCTATGCTGAGGAAGAAGGAGGAAATCCCTAAGCCTCTTTTTTGATTCGGAGAAGTCCTGACTCTCCCAGTGAAAATATTCCCTTAAAGTACGCAGTGTCTCTCCAAAAGAGTAATCCTCAGGAGGAGATGCAGATGGGATGGATTCCTCTGCATCAGAATCCTCATAGGGTGGAACAGAAAATTCCTAATCAGAAGAAATGGAAACCTGATCTGAAGATTCATAATCAGTGCCTTGCCTAGGCCTCTTAGCAGAGGGGGCTGGGAACCCCTGATCAAGGTAATTAAATCCTCAGCCATTTTGATCATATGTTTTTTAGGCATTGGGGCCTGAGCACGTGGCTCATGCGTCGGTTTTTTAGTCAAATAAGTTTTTTGACCTTGTTTTTGTTGCTGGCGTCGGTTTAATATAAAAATGTTGAGGCCTGAAAACACCCTCAGAAGCCGGTGCCTGCTCAGTGGCTCCAGACCCATCCAAGGGAGAGACATCCGCGGGTTCAATACCCTGAGAATCTCGCAGCATACCGGACTCCGAATGGGTCTCGGTAGAGGCCTGCGACTCAAAAGTAGTGGGCATCAGGGGATGCGAAAGCACCTCACTGAGTACCGGCGAACCGGCGACTGGCTTAGGAGAAGCTTCGTCGTCGTTTTTGGACCTCGACGGTCTGTCTCTGTCTTTTTCTTTGCATTTTTTATGAACTCCAGTAGTCTGATTGCTAACCAACGACATTTCAGGACAATTAAAATTTTAACCAAAATATTTAGAAGCAAAAATATACCGACGCTTAATAGTGCGTTGGTTAAATCTAGCACAAAACTGAAAGCAAGGCATGTTGTGATCAGGGCCTAGGCAAGGAATACAGTACAAATGAAAATCCTTATGAGGTATTTTGCTTCCTACAAGTAATGCAATTATTAACTTTTACTGACATCGGTAAAGAGCAAGAAAAAGTTTCTCCAACGGGGTACTTAGCTTAAGTTTGAAGACTTCGGTTCTGAAACTCGAATACAAAAATTTCAGGAGTTGGCTGACCGGCACTTGCGAACTGCTTCTGCTTTGGGCACCTCGCAGCAAGAAAGACTGAATAAAATGGCATCGACTACCTGTTTTATACCCCTGACGATCTGACTTCATGGAACAGGAGACATCAACTGACACAGGACCCAAGACTTTGTTATTCAGGCCGACTGAGGGCAACCTGCCAGCAGATTACCCAAATGTAATGACTGCAACAGTGAAACACGAAGAACATCTGCCCCATGGCTCACAAAACAAACTAGGCAAAAAATCCTCCTAAGAAATAAACTTTGGGCTAACTGGAGAGCCTCTAAAAGCCCATCAGATCACATTTACTTTAAACAATTAAGAAATGCCACCAAAAAAGGTCTGCTAGACAAAAAAAAAAAAAAAAACTTTTACCTCCACCTCCAACAAACCCACAAACAAAAACCACAAAATTTATGGTCAGCTATGAACAAACTACTTCAGCCAGGGCACTCCAAGACTCCTACCCCATCAGGAATCTCCCATAATAAATCCTAAACTAATCGCGGATTCCTTTAACTACTTTACAGAAGCCATTCAAACTCTAGGTAATACTCTACCACCCATTAGCACCCTCCCACCTAATACCACAATGAATCTAGTTCCTTCCTTTCACATACAACCAGTACCTACATCCCTCATTTGTAACCTCCTTCAAAAACTCAAGCCGTGCACCCCTTCTGCTGACTGTCTCCCAGCAGAATACCTGCAAATTGCCATTGCCTACCCTATTTCTATCCTTATAGATAGAACTATTACAGAAAGTAAAATCCCTTTTATATGGAAGGTCTCTCACATCATCCCTCTACATAAAGGTGGGACATCAACTGATATTTCCAACTTTAGACCAATCGCCCTACTCTCTCCAATAGCTAAAATAATGGAAAAATGTATCCACCGACAACTACTGGACCACCTTCTACACAACAATTTACTTGCTAACTGCCAACATGGCTTCAGACCATTCCATAGTACAACTGCCCTATCCTTTTCTGACTGTACAAACAAAAATCGTAACAATTCTCTTTCCTCCGCACTATTTATCGACCTTTCAAAAGCCTTTGATATGGTCAACCATAATCTGCTTATTGAGGTACTAAAAGCCCATTCACTGGATGCACAGGCATTACTCTGGTTTAAATCTTATTTAGACAACCGACAGCAAGCAGTCCTTTGGGATAATAAGCTTTCAACTCCCCATCCCTGTAAACAATGGAGTACCTCAAGGCTCAATCCTAGGCCCTCTTCTCTTTTCAATGTTTATTAATGAATTAAATACTAAAATTCATCAAGCCATCTGCATACAATATGCTGATGATTCAACTTTAATATGCTCAGCTAGGTCCTCAACCTCACTCTAGACCCTCACCCAAACTGTATTTCATATTGTGGAAAATTGGTTCATGCAACACTGCCTCCTCCTGAACCCCCCAAAAACAAAATTATTACTCTTTGCTCCTACTCAAAAATCACCACAAATTCACTTCACAATAACCTCTAACAATGGAACCACCATATCTCCCCTGATACTACAACCAGTCTCCTGGGGATAACCATAGATAACAACCTTAGCTATGACGACCATATCAACACTACCATAAAGTCAGTCAACAAAAAACTAGGTTTCCTTTATAGAATCAAACCCTTCCTTACACCAACAGCCAGAACCACTATTGCCCAGACCCACATGATCTCTACCCTGTTCTATGCTTCTGCCATTTATACCAATCTTTCTAAAAACAACCTTAACAAACTTGTTACTAGCTATAACAACATAGCCAGATTTGCCTCTGTCAACTCTTTCAGAACCCACCACTGTCTCAACCTCAAACAATTGGGATGGTTAGAACTGCAGCACCAACTACTCTGTCATCAACTTACTATAACCCAAAAGATACTTTACCACCCTAATAATACCCCAATCCTCAATCTGACAACCCTTTACAAAAACCTTACAACTCTTCGCTCAGCTAATAAGCTTCTAGTTTCCACTATTAAATCTAACAAAGCTTGGGACTCACATTTCCCTAACACAGTAGGAAAGGCCTGGAACCAGCTTCCAAGTGAATTTTCTACTCTCTCTTCCACACATCTTTAAAAAAAAAACATCTTAAAGAATACCTTAAAACTCACTGGCTTTGTCCCTGCACAAACCTTGACTGATTAGCCCCTTTACCCATCCTGCTCTCCCTTTTAGTTCACTTCTCTACTGTACTATGTTGCCTACCTGTACTAACAATTAAGCTAACCTCAAACCAAGAGGTAATATGATCTCTGTCCTAGTACAAAAAAAAAATACTTTGTGTTTTTTTCCCTCTCAAATATTGTTTATTTTCTGTATTTGATCTTAGTTTATTCCCCACTAAATGACTCTGTACACATTATTTTTCTCTCAAATGTTTTCCGTATTTGATCACAGCTTAATCCCACTAAATGAGACCGTACACATTTATCTTAGTACAATCTATATTGTATATTTTGTATAATAAGCTTCTGCCTATACTTGGAGCTTTTCTCCCCGGGCCTCTACTGAAAATGGACTTGTATCCAGTTAGTCTAGATCAGTCAACTAATGTAAAATAAAATAAATAAAATCATCTCTTTTTGATGTGCAGATGGATTTGCTGTGGGCACCATTGGCCCTGTATGCACCTGCCGTCCATGTGTGCACCCCAGGCATAATCTGAGGAGTCTGTGGTGAGGGTCTGGTCAGCATGGGGTGGTGAGAAAAGTAGTCCTTTGTTGAGGGAGCATGCTGTTGTCCACCAAAGAAAATCTTTTCTGAGGCAAGGTATTACAGATACAAGAGTCTCCAGGTCTTGAGTGTGTTGACACCAAAGGCTTTTTAGGTACCAATGAAGTTTCCTCATATGCAGTCTGGCATATGGAAGGAGCAGAATGTAAGATGCCATGAACCCCAGAGCTTGCAGGATTTTCCTTGCAGACAGTTGGTATCTGGTGGCTAGTTGAGAGAAGTAGGCTGTCAGGACGGATTGTTTTTCTGGTGTAAGGAATGCCATCTGGGATGCTGTGTCCATGCTTGCTCCCAGGAATATAATCCTTTGGGTGGGTACCCGTTTGGATTTCTTTTCGTTGATTGTGTACCCTAGGGAGGGTAGTAGGGACTTTACAAAGGCCAGTTGCTTGAGCAGCGTTTCCTGGCTATCTGCCTGAATTAGGTAGTCTAAGTATGGGTAAATCTGGATATTTCTTGGTCTGCAAAAGGCAATGGCTGGAGCCAGACATTTTGTGAAAACTCTGGAACCAGCAGATAAGCCAAAGGAAAGTGCAGAGAACTGAAAGGGCTGGAATCCTGCCCTGAAATGGGGATATTTCCTGTATGATTCCCTGATAGGAATGTGGCGGTAGGTCTCCTTTAGGTCTAGGGTAGCAGCTAACCAAGCAGCCTTGCGAGAGCATGGCAGCTGCTGAAGGGTGAGCATTTTTAATTTTGGGATCCCCAGGAAAGTGTTTAGAATGGGTAGATCGAGGATGGGGTGCCAGGTAACCTCTTTCCTGGGTACCAGAAAAAGTCTAGAGTAGAAACCATGGCCTTTCTGCTCTGTAGGAACCTGCTCTACTGCCCTCATGGAGAGCAGGGAAAGGACTTGCTTTTACGCCTCTGACTACTGGTTTTGAGGTAGATCTGGGAACGCTTTTGGAGTTGGGAAGGTGTGGAAAGAAACTCTGTATTCCTGGGACACTATGTTGAGAACCCAGCAGTCATTGGTAATGGTGGCCCAGGTGTTTGCATGAAAGGAGAGTTTTCCTCCTAGGGGTAAGTGGAGGTGGGCAGAGGGGGTGGGGGAGGAGAGTCATTGCGAGTTCTTACCATAAGGGGGTGGCTTAGAACTCCCTGGTTTTGAAGTGGAGGTAGTCCACTGCTTAGATCTCTGCATTCCCTGTGGCTGCTGTCTGTGGAGTCTGGTTCCCCGGGGTATGGACGGAACTGACCTGGTGGGAATAGGAAAGTACCAGTGCTTGGAGGGACAATGCCTGCTGAACCTGGGTGGCTGGACCTATATGAAATCCTTAACTGTCTGTATACAGTTAGCTTTTTCTTCCATCCTTTTTAAGACCTCTTCTGCCTTAGTGCCAAATAAGTTGTCTTTGTGCAAGGGGGCATCCAATAATTTAGATTTAACATGGTCTGGCAAGGGCTGTTCGTTAAGCCATGCATGCCTTCTAAGGACAGAACTGGTGACTGCTGCCCTGCAAGATGCTTCTAGGGCATCAAAACCACAGTGCAAGGTGTGTTTAGTTACTTGACTTGCAGAATGCAATAACTCTTGGAATTCTTTAGATTCTGCATAAGCAAGAAAGGAAGACATTTTTTATTTTGAAGTTCCATGGTATGTTGCTAAAATTTTAGCACATGGAACTGACAATTTAGTACTCTGATAGCAGGAGTAGAGGAGGTGTATACTTTTTTACCCCATCTGTCTAGTGCTCGAGAATCCCTATCTGAGGGGATGGGATTCTTAGCAAAGGTTGCTTTAATTCCTTTAGGCCCTTGAAATGACCTCATAGTCAGCAGTAGGATTTTTAAAAAGAAATGTGTGAGAGTCAGGGACTCAATACCCATCTGATTTCTGGGTGCAGGAGGGAGGGTGTCAGGAGTCGAGCTGGATTTCAGGAAAACATCCTCCACAACATCCAGGACTTGGGGATGGACAGGGGTCTGTGCTGTGGAAGATCTAAGAATTCCCTGAGTCTCTTTTTAGACGGAGGGTAGTCCTGACTTTCCCATTGGAAATGTTCCCTTAAGGTGTAAAAGGTTTCCCCAAAGGAAAAATCCTCTGGGGGAGAGCCTGAAGGAATGTAATCCTCTGCATCAGAATCCTCATAAGCAGAGAGGGGTTGCATGTCTTCATACTCAGATGTATAGAGTCATCGGACTCCTGTTCAGACAAAACTACAGGGGACAGATCTCTTTTTCTTTTGGAAGGGGTAGCTTGGCTTCCCCTGATCAGCATGATAAGGTCTTCTGCCATTTTAAGCATTTGAGACTAAGGCAAGGAAGCAGGTGCCCGAGATTGGGTTGTCGGTTTCTTGGGTGTGGTTCATAACCTAGGCCTAAGAAACTTGGAGTTTTCAAAAGAACAGTAGTCGTGAAAGAAGTCATCTGTGTCGGGAACTGGTGCTGCAAAGGACTTCCTCAGAAGCCGGTGCCTGCTCAGCAGCTCTGGACCCATGCAAGGTAGAGATGACTGCAGGATCCTTAGTCGAAGAAGGGTTTTGCGGCATACTGGACTCCAAAAGGGTCTCGGTAGTGGCGTGCGAATCCACAGAAGCGGGCATCAGGGGCTGAGAAAGCACCTCACTGAGGACTGGAGAAAGTACAGTTGTGTACACTTACCATAAATGTAGATGTTAGAGTGTATTCACTGTTGCAGTCCTCACATATGGGTTATCCGGCTCCCGGTAGCCCTCAGTCGGCCCGAATATCAAGAGTCCTTACTATATGATGTCGGCTGCCGCCGGTTGTAAAACTGATGTCAGAACGTCAGGTATAAAGGGAGGCAGCCGACACTATTCCCTCTGTTTTTCTTGCCTTAACTGTCAGGAGCCCCCAAAAGAAGGCTAACCCAGGAAAGTAGCACCCTGGACACATCATACAAAAAAATAAAAATATATATAGTCTGTGCCTTAGGAAAAAAGGGGGAATGGAGGGTGGGAAACCAGGACTGCAACAGTGAATACACTCAAACATCTACATTTATGGTAAGTGTACACAACTGTACTATGTTCTTTGTGTTTCAGTGTTGCAGTCCTCACCTATGGATTAATTCCAAAAGCCTCACATATGGATCGATTATAAAGCCCAGAAAAAAGACAAAGGGCGGAGGAGGGATCACAGATTAAGGGTTGGTAAGAAGGAACGGCAAAACCAGCCCTGGATTTAGAAAACAAAGGTAGATTGTAATGCTTTGTGAAAGTATGGACAGAAGACCAAGTAGCTGCCTCTAGAATGTCCCTAGTAGGCACACCTCTCAAAAAGGCTGTAGAGGTAGAGGCTGCTCTAATAGAATGGATCCTAATATCCTAAGGGGGAACCTTCCCATGCTGCAGGTAACAAAAGTGAATACAATGAGCAATTCATTTGGAGATGGTTTGTTTTGAAATAAGCTTTACCCTGAGCCCCAGGAACAAAACTAAGAAACTGTTAAGATTTTCGAAATGATTTAGTCCTAAGTAAAATCTCAGCTGTTTATGTACATCAAGAGAGTGCAAAATCCTTTCCCCTTTATTTTGAGGATTGTTGAAAACTGTAGGCAGGTGAATAGACTGGTTAAGGGTTAAACTGGAAACTACCTTAGGCATAAAGAAGGGATTAGTTCACCCGATCTGAGTGAAAAGTAATGAAAGGTTCTACTGCCATTAAGGCTTGCAGCTTAGATACCCTTCTAGCTGAAGTATTAGCTAAAAGGAAAGCAGTCTTCCAGGACAGAAACTTCAAATCTGCAGAGGCAGCTGGTTCAAAGGGAGGCAGAGTAAGTTTTTCCAGGACAAAACTAAGATCCCAAGCAGGAGTAGGAGCTCTTCTGGGAGGTCTAAGATCACTAGCACCACTCAAACTGTTTCATCAAGGGATGAGAAAAAATGGGTTGCTCAAAAGAACAATGAGCCGAAATTGCTGAAGCGTGAATTTTGATTGAAGAAAAGGAGAGTCCACCATTAAGCAGGCCTGCTAGGTAGTCAAGAATGAGGGAAAGAGAAGGATGAGAAGAGTCTTCTCCTTTAGCCAGCATCCAAGAGCAAAATCTCTTCCATTTATCTGCATAGGATTTTCTGGTGCTAGACCTTTTGGCCTCATGAAGAACTTCAACCACCTGTTTGGAAACATTTAAAGTATTAGCCTGGCAGTTAAATGCAGAGTTTGAAGATGAGGCTGAAGGAACTTTCCCCCTCCCTGAACCAACAGATCTGGTACCAGGGGAAGATGCCAAGGCTGAGCCTGTGAAAGGCTGCGAAGGATGGGATACCAATGCTGCCTGGGCCAATCTGGTGCTATCAGAATAGCCTTTGGTTTTTCGGCCTTTATCTTTAGCAGCACTCCAGGAAGAAGAGGCAGAGGAGGGAATGCATAAACTGAGAGATGTGCCCATGGGAAGGACAACGCATCCATCCTCCAAGCTTTGTTGTGAAACTCCCTGGAGTAGAAGGTCGGAAGGAGATGATCGGTGTGAGAGAAGAAAAGATCCACCTGTGGGGTGTCCCAATGATGAGTGATATGATGGAAAATGCCTTTGTTCAGTTGCCACTTGTGAGGAAACAGAACATGTCTGCTCAAATGATTCGCCAAGGAGTTCAGCCTCCCTGGAAGATACTGGGCTATTAGATGCAAGCCCATGGATGCTGCTATGTACCATAGTCTCATGCTTTGTCTGCACAAGGGGTAAGAGTGAGTCTCCCCTTGCTTGTTGATGTACCACATGACTGTGGTATTGTCTGTCCTGATCAGCAGAGTCCCAGGGTAGAGTAGGTCCTTGAAAGATAGCAAGGCCTGCTGTACTGCCATCAATTCTTTTAAGTTTATGTGCAGATGAATCTGCTGGGTGCTCCAAGTCCCATGTATGCCCCTGCCCTCAAGATGAGCCCACCATGCAACCTCTGAGGCATCTGTGGTGAGAGTCTGGCTGGCAGGTGGTGGGCGGAAAGGCAGACCCTTGTTCTGGGAAAAGGCTGTCGCCCAACAGAGGAACTCCATTTGAAGACAGGGAATCGGGGAAGAATCAAGTCTAACTCCTGTGTGTGTTGACACCAAAGATTCTTGAGGTACCACTGAAGTTTTCTCATATGCAGCCTTGCATATGGGATCATCAAAATACATGAAGCCATGAACCTCAGTGCTTGCAGGAATTGCCTTGCAGAGAGCTGGGTCATGCTTGCCAAGTTCATGAATGAAGCCGAAAGATCTTCTTTCTTCTGTTGAGGGAGGAATACCATCTGGGTGGCTGTATTCAGACTCGCTCCCAGGAAAACAATCTCCCTTGTAGGAACCAACTTTGACTTCTTTTCGTTGAGAGTGTAACCCAAAGATGTGAGAATGTTCTTCACAAAATCCATATCCTTTTCTGGTTTGTTCTGCAGAGTTTGCCTGAATGACACAGTCGTCCAGGTAAGGATAAATTTGAATGTTTCTCTGCCTGCAAAAAGCAACGGCTGGAACCAGGCACTTCGTAAAAACTCTGGGAGCAGTAGATAAGCCAAAGGGCAATGCAGAGAACTGAAAGTGTTGCTCCCCAGCCCTAAAGAGAAGGAACAGCACTCATGCGAACTGCTTCTGCTTCAGGCTCTGCGACAAGAAAGACTGATGTAATGGCGTCGGCTGCCTTACTTTATACTACTGATGACCTGATGTCAGCCCTGAAGCGATAGCAACAGACGGAGAAATACTAAACCTCTGGTATTCGGGCCAGCCGAGGGCGACCCTGGCAAGGATAACCCAAATGTGATGAATGCAACAGTGAAACACGAAGAACATCTGGAGGGCCACTAGACTCCACTGCCAGCTCCCTCTGTTGAAATCCAGTAGGAGGCCAACACAAGGTTGGCTTCTTGCACATCCACCAAGGTTGAGCATACATCTGCTGCAGATAAGATTACACCACAGCTGATTACTTCAGAAGGGTCTAGGAGAATTTCAGCGATGCTTGTTAGAGAAAAGGTCCCCACTTTCCTCACTGAAGTCAGGCAGGGCTCTGAACCTCCTAAACTTGTTTGGGCTGAGGCTCCTCAAGTAAAACCAGAGGTCCAAGCATGTAGCTCCTTTGGCCAAGGATCTTCATAAAGAGTGGCACGATTTCACTCAGGGTCTTTTTATGGACCTTATGGTTTCCGAAGCCCCCCATGAGTATCTGTTCTTTCTGCTGGTCCCTTTTCTTCCACTCCCTCTAAAAGGCTTAGGGATTCTGACTCTCTGGATGAAGATGTGGAGTTGGATTTTGGGGAACCGTCCTTTGCATATTATTCTCAGATCCATTCCCTTCTTACTCTAGGGTCAGAGGATGAGGTACGCTTTCTCTGAATTCTCCTACTGAGGAGGTTTATTTTGGAGAAACCATTGTAAAAATGAAGAAGTGCTTTCAGTGGGAAAGTTCTCAAATTTCTGAAGTCCAAAAAAGGTACACATGCCCTTTTACAAATGGATTCTCCCAGACTTTCTTCAGTTCCTCTTATGTTAGAAGCCCTTCTGGACACCTTTATTGTTGTTTCCCAGGTTACTGATCCCAGCCTCCTGCAGCTAAGAAACCTGATAGGCTTTACAAGGTGCCTGAGGCTCAAGAATCCTCTTCTGATCCTGCAGTCATTTCTATTTCTGCTGATTTTTCCAAATTACTGTATTCTTCCAAACTTCTCCTTTCTGACCAGGACAGTAGGGCTACAGGTAGGTATGGAAAAAATGTACATTGACCACTTTGGCTTTCAGAGTCAAATTACCATTCCCATATGACCTGGTACATGCTGGCACTTCTGTCTAAACTTGCCTGACTTCAAAGCTAAGACTGCTACTTTTTTTATTTTTGCTTCTCAGGTGGCTCACTATTCTATCAAATGCAGTTATGATGCTTAGCTGCATCAAGCCCTGTTTTATGCTGGTATTCTTGGCTTAGGTTGCAATCTCTTCCTGATGATATGAAAAACTAATTTTTGGATTCCCCCTCAGAATCCCAGGATGTGCTCGGTTCTGTGGCTGCTAAACTCTTTAAAACCTTACAAGATAAAGGGAAGATTATGCAGGACCACAAATAGACTTTTCTGTCCTCTACCTCCAAGTTTCAAAGGAATTTTTCTTTTAAGTCTTCCTTTGTGCTTACACAACATAACCCTCCCTTAAGGGGTAAGAAATCTTCCAAAAGGGTGCTTGTGAACAAACCTGCTGAGGATTCTAGGGGGTCAAAAGCCCTCTTTTCCTGACAAATCTGCTTCTATTTCACATTTATCCTTCTCTGCCCCTCAGTAACTCATACAACTATCATACAAATACTGTAAAACCACAGAAACACTAGCCCTGAATGGGTTCTTTTGTTTTGCTGGCACCAATTAAAAATGTTTCGATTTGCCTCTATATCGCTTTCAAGAAGCAGACTCTCTTGTCCCCATTAATATCTGCTGCAAATCCTCAGAAAATAGGAGCCTAAAAGGTGTTAAGACCCTGTTATTCAGCCATTCAGCTACAATTGTTTGGGGTCAGGATGCATAAAAACCTTGATCTTCTGGTAGTAAATCCACTCTGAGGAAGCTTGTGGTAATTGCTCCTTGCCAATTTCAAAATAAGGGCAAACCACTGTTGCAGGGGCGAGAAGGGAATCACCATAATGATCTTTGGGTAATCTCTCTAAATGGGAATCCTTCTGAATCTAGTCTTCACTCTGGAAATCAGTGGAAAGTGCGGAAAAGCATACAAGAACATTCCTGACAAAGGAAAAGTAAAGGCATCTGTCTACCAAGCCATCTTTCAGAGTTCTGGAACAGAATTTTGATAGTTGACTATTTAGACAGGAGGCACAAAGGTCTACCTGAGGCATTTCCCACAGACTGATCAAATCTTGGAAGACCCCTTGATTCAGTTTCCATTTGTGAGGGTCTGCCCTGGTCCTGCTCAGCATGTCTGTCAAACAACTGTGCTCTGACAGAAAGCAATATGCCTGTTGAGTAAGACTGTGCTGCAAAGCTATATATCCCATGCTAACATTGATAATCTGCATGGGGGTAAGATCTGGTTCCCCCTACCTTACTTGTGTACCACATCACTATAGTATTGTCTGTAACCACTTGAAGAGGTCCCGGGGACTACAGATGACTCAGAGCTGACAGCCTTTACAAGAGCTACAATCTTTTATGGTTATGTGCTTTCATACTTCTTGTTCCAAAGACTCTGCACTTTTGTACCCATTAACACTGCTCCCTAAGCAAAGTCTGAGGTGTCTACTGTGAATGACTGCTTCAGAGCAGGAGGGGAAAATGGGAGACCTGAAATCTAAGATTTGATGTCTCCAGCAAAGGGATTTCCTTTTTTGTAAATCCCAGGACTGGATTTGAAAAGAAAAAAGGGGACTGATGCTGGGATCAAAGAGAGTTCAGATACTACTGCATCTTTCTTATGTGAAGTCTTGCAAGAGGTGTCATGAGAATCATGCAAGGACATGAGACCCAAAATCCTGACGTATTCCGTCAATGTGATAGAAATGTGAGTAGAAACTCCGTGGAATATATCTATACATCTATTTTTTCTGAAGGAAGAAAAGCTGTTCATACTGCGGTGTTTAGCAGGCACCCGGAAAACAGTATCAAAATATATTTTTGAATGTTCTCTTGGAATCTCAGTCTGTGTAGTAGGAGATCTCTTACCCAAGTTAGTGATTCCTGACACTTTGGAAAAGTGGCTGAAGCAAGTCATCTAAATACGAAAAATGTGGATACAATGAAGTCTTCAATGGGCTATAACATGGGCTAGAAACTTGATAAACACCTTTGGAGAAGTGGATACCCCAAAGGATAAGGCAGAAAACTAACAACATGATCCAGACACACAAAACCTTAAGAAACACCTGAAATTTGGATTATCGGGATGTGATGATATGAATTTTTTTATATCTAAGGTTACTAGAAAACTCAAATGAGGTAGAAAGGGTAACAGGTTGTGAAGTGAAAGTATTTTGAACTTGGCACTACCACAAACTGATTCAGGAAAGAAAGATCCAGAACCTGTCTCCAGGAATTTTTTTTCACTGGCACAAACATTCTTGAGTAAACACCTTTCCTAAACTGGAGGAGGAACAGCTTCCATTACCCCCTGAGACAAATTATTATACAAGACAGGAGGAAAGAGAAAAGTGTTTGGTCTGACAAACGAGGTGGAATCCCCTAGAGAGGAGGTATTTCCTCCCACTGCCATTTGGACCTTTCATTCAGATCCATTTGTCTGAAACAATCTGCTGCCACAGTGAAAAATGAAGATTCAGACTTTTGCCCAGAGTGGGAAAGAGGGACAAGGTCCCTTACATAGTTATGCTGACTTGTTTGACTGTGCTTTTTTCTGGGAGTGCATCTTACTTTTTGGAATCTCCCTGACATGGCTTTTTGAACATCTGCTTATGAGCATTCTGTTAAGATAGTTTACTTTGTTTCTTGCTAAATTTAGTAAGAGAAAGCAGAAAATTCCTCATAGAATTTGGGGGGGGGGGGGCGCAGAAAAAAGAGATTCAGTGAATTAGCTTACCTCCTTCATCACACCTTTTGATAACCTGCACAAAAGAGGGCACAAAAACTATCTTTATCCAAGGAAGAATTCAAAATGTAATTTTTGACATCTTCTGGGAGGCTCTGAGAATGCAGACTAGCAAATATCCTTAAAACAGTTCAAGTTGCAGCAGTCCTGGAAGTAACATCTACAGAGTCTTAAATACATTTCAAACAATAAGTAGTGACCTGAGAAATAAAGGAAACTAAACTATACAAAGATGACTTTACCTCACAAGAGGAAACTTAAGTCAAGACTTTCCTCATACACTCACAATTATGAGCTTGACAGTTCAGAATGCCTAAAAAAATGCTAGATCTGTGTTGTCTGTCTCAAGCTGGCTCAATCTGTCGGACTTCAGATCTGATTTGGATTGGACACCAGACAATTCTAAAGTTTTTAGCCCATTTGGCTCTGCTTCCCTTACCCATAACTCCCCGCTCCTCCCTCAACTCCCCACATCGAGTTTGCCCCACGAGAGAAATCATAATGAGAAAAACAAAATTCTGGAAATTAACATTTCATAACCTGAATATGACAACCAAGGAGAAAGCAAGACTCCAGAAGGTGGGAACAATTACCTCCTATGTCCAGTTATCTAAGGAGAAAAGACTCACCAATCAATAAGAAGGGCGAGAGGGCAGGAGGGCGGGAAGGCTGAACCAAATGGAGGCAGACAACATGGATCATTATGGTGAGTACATAACTTTCGTATCTGAAGTTGTCTGCTCCGTATGGCTTCAACCTGTGGGATAGAGTCCCCAGCAACGAACACCTCTCAGGAGGAACTAAGGAAGGATATTCAGACAGCCCTTGCTGAATGACTGCTAGGCTTGTGTAGGAGAGTCTTGCCTTTCAAAGAATATGCAAACAAAATACAATCTGGTTGCTTCTTGGACACAGTTATTTTAAACACAGAAGAGACCAGCCTGGATTTTGAAAAGGAAAAAATAACTGACTGGATTTTCTGAAAGTTTTGGTACAATCCACACAGAATCTCAATGAAAGTTTTGGTGCAATCCAAGCAGAATCTCAATTGCCTTTGTACATCCAAACAATGCAAAAGGTTTACCTCTGTTTCAGAAATTGGGAAAAAACACAGAAGGTGCTCAGATGCTACCTTAGACAGAAAGGAAGGGTTCATATGAAGAGAAACCCTGTCATTAAGGAACACCAAATAAGGGGGTGAAAAATCAAGCACTTGAAACTCTGAAACCTTTCTTGTAGAGGTAACTGCCAACAAAAACAAAGTTTTCTGAGACAACAGCTTTAAGTCAGAAGTAGCTGAATGCTCAGATTAAGGGTCTGCAAGGATCAAAGGGCAGATCCAAGGGAGGAAATGGATCCCACACTGGGAGATTTAGTAAAAAAAAGGACCTTTGAGGAATGCCTTGGAGATCTTGACAGAAGGCAAAGGCACACCATCTCTGCCACCATGAAGGTTAGAGATTTATTTATTATTATTTATTTTACATTTGTTAACCAGGATTGTCTGACTGTGCAAAAGCCCTTTTTCAGCAGAGGCCCGGATACAAAAGCTCCAAAACAGAGTTACAAAAAATATAACCATTACAAACACAGTTAACATTATAATCATTCATAATAAAACTTGTAGAACAGTTATCATATATATATGAAGTTACAATTATCCATAAAATGTTATGAAGAATACTGCAGCAGAAGGAAAGGAGATAGTGTTAGGTACAAAAAGATAAAGTAGACTAGTTTAAGTTGTAAATATTTTGGTATAGAGGAGAAATGATGGTAAGACAGAGGAAGTTAGGTTTGTTATTTAGTGAAGGTATATTCAAGGTGGTTGAGAACAGGTACAAATCCAGTGACTTTTTAAGTACTCTTTAGTGGCTAGTTTAAATACTTTAGGATGTGAAAGTGATCTAACTGCTTGTGGGAGTTTGTACCAAGCAATAGAGGGATGGTAGCTGTATGTAATGGCTCCTATTTTGGACTTGCGCTTGTAATTTTGTAAAAGTTCTTGGGTGGAGATCCTGAGTAGTCTGGATGGAACATAGTGGGAGATTATGGTGCCTAGTGCTGGACAATAGGATGGTGAATAAATAATGAAGTGTATAATTTGGAGCTGAGAGAGGAGTAGGAGGTGTGGTAGTTCGAGCCAGTTTAGATGTTTGAGAGAGATACAGTGGTGAGATTTGTAGGTTTGTTGTGCAGCAAATCTGGCTATTTTGTGATAGGTTGATTCGAGTTTGCTAAGTAAGGTGGAGTTAAAATTTGTGAGTATTTGGGAGCAGTATGTTATGCATGGCAAAAGATAACCATGTGTGATTGTAGTTCTAGATTCAGGGGTTAGGAATTTTTTATTTCTGTAGAGAAGTCCTAGTTTTTGATGGGTTTTCCTGAAACATTTATATGGAGGTCAGATTTTAACTGATCATCAAAGGTTACACCAAGGAGTTTAGTACTAGAGACAGCAACTATGAGAGTGCGATTTAGTGATTTTATTTGAAAAGTAGATTTGATACAAGTAACAGCAGTTTTGGGGAGAAAGAGTAAGAGTTTGGTTTTTTTTGGGGATTAAGGATGACCTGATTATTGGTGAGCCAGGTTTCAACAGAGTTGAAAGAAGACTGGGTAGCTGTTAGAAGTTCAGAGGGTGAGTTAGCAATGGTGATAACTGTGGAGTCTGCATATTGGACTAATCAGGATTGTGGACAAGAGGAGTAGAGCGAGTTGAAGATACTGAAAAGTAGTCGTCCAAGGGCGGATCCTTGGGGAACACCCATTTTCACTGGAAGGGGAGATGATAGTGAGGAGTGCCATCTTACTGATTGCTGTTGGTCAGTGAGATAGCTAGAGAACCATGCTATTGTTGTAGTAGAGAAGTTGAGATCAGAGAGTTTATTCAGTAGCAGAGGATGTGAAACAGTGTCAAAGGCTTTTGAGAGGTCAAGGAATAAACATGAAATATGATTATCTCAGCTATAGAAATGGTGCTGAGAAAGGAAAGTCAATCTGTAGCGGTACTATGTTTGGGTTGGAAACCGTACTGAGTGGTAGTGAGGAGTGTGCCCTGTATAAGATATTGTATTACTTGTGTATGTATACATTTTAGACAGAGGGGAGAGGATAGCTACTGGGTCTGAAGTTTGAGAGTTCTGTGGAATTGCCACATTTGTGAATAGGTATGGTGTAGAATTGTTTCCAGATAGCAGGTACTTTAGCTTCAGAGATGGAATGGTTGGTTAAAATAGATACTGGCAAAGCAATAGAGGGAGCAGCAATCTGAAGAAAGAAGGGATAGTGTCAACCAAAACAAAGCATGGTTTTAGTTTGGAATGAAGGGTTTTGATGTAAGCAGTAGGGACCTGCTTTAAGGAAAAAAAAAAAAGAGTTTGCAGAGTTGGCTGTGGGTGGAGGTTCCAAGCAACTTGGAACATTGTTACTGGAGTAGTTTATATTAGGATTGAAATGTTTGGCTACTGATTGAATGAAATGGGCACTGAAGGTGTTAGCAGTCTTTTTGGGAAATTTGTCAGGAGATGGATTAGGTGAAGTAGGATTACCAGGATGAAGTACTTGGTTTATGGCATTCCAGAATTTTTTTGGATCTGATTTTAGGGCAGCTGGAGGGTTATAGTAGTAATCTTTATATTATCTTTATCAATAATTTTTTTGGTCTCATTTCTCAGTTCTTTATACTTTTACAGATCTGCTGGTAGTTCAGGGTGGGTCCAAGTTTTCCAGGCTCGGTCTCTGGATGCTATGAGAGTGTGAGTATTCTTCGATAGCCAAGGGGATATAGTAGCTTTTATCCTTACTTTCCGTAATGGAGCTAGTGAGTTTAAGATATTTAGGAAGGTTGAGTTAAAAGCTTGAACTGCTTCATCAAGTGGAAGCTGGGTGAGGAAGTTCCAATTTATTCCGAGTAAGAGATTATTAAAAGTTTCTGAGTTGAATTTGGATGACAGATATGTATCTATGTGGTTTAGATAAGTGGGAGGTATGTCTAAGTACCTTTATTGGAGAGTGGTCATTAAGGGAGTCAGAATGTTTCAGGACTATGGTATTTAGAGGGATATGAGACAAGAATCCAGTCAATGAGTGTACTGGTAGAATGAGTGTTATTGGTATGAGTAGGCTGGGAGATAAGTTGTGAAAATGCATATAGATTTATATGGTATGTTGAGTTAGGACTGGTGAGTGTTTCCCAGTTTATGTTCACGTCCCCAAGGAGGATCATTTCATTAGGGATGTTGTAGCAGAGAATGCTTTCCAATACGGGAATGTTGTCCCCTGGTGGAATGTAGACAGATACGACAGTAATAGTAGTATAGTCACTGAGCTTAAGGTTTGCTACCAGTAATTCTGCATGAGAAAAGGAAGGTATAGACAGCTTTGGTTATGTAAAAGTGAGGTTGATGGAATATACAATTGCAATCCCTCCTCCTTTTTTATTAGGGCTATCGAACCATATTATATTATATCCAGGAGGGAGTATGTCCTTATCTAGGTTTTGTGGTTTAGGCCAGGTTTCTGTAAGGGAAATAATGTCTGAGTTTTGAGCAGATATCAAAGCATGAAGCTGGCTAACTTTATTAAGAATGCTTCGAGTGTTTATAGAGTAAAAGGGGATTTGGTTTTTTTTTTTGGTAAATTACTTGTGGTTAATGAGATATTGTGAGGAGTGGCAGAGTTAGGACTGTGTCCTGGGTTAGGGTGGAATGGGGGGGTATAGGAAAAGTGCAATGAGAGGTTGCTGCTGTATTTTAATATAAGAATTCATTACATTTATTTGGTATGTCTTTGTCTATTTCATTTTTATGTTTTAGAGGTTTAGTGGGAATACTATGTTGATTTGTGGACACAGCAGTGTTTATGTTTATTATAACTTTTATAATGTCTTGGTGCTTTAAATGTTTTTCTACAGTTTTTAACACTGATCAACTTTAATGTCGTGATTTGGTTTTTATATAAAATGGTTCTAAACAAATGAGGTTTTGATTCTGAGAAAGTCAGCTGACTGATGCTAATGAAAGTACTCAATAAATTGGACTTAACTGGTGCTTGGATCAGTCTCTTCTTGGTTTTTATGGTGGATATCACCTGATGGGAGTAGTGAAATAGGACAGTAGTTAGGTTTGATAGTGATTAGATAGTATTTGGTGTAGTTTGACTTATTTGTAGATATTATGGAATGGGGGGGGGATTTTTATTTTGGGGAGTTGTACATTCATGGGGAGGATGTATGCACATATGAGTATTGGTTGCTGGGTGTAGGAGAAGTTATAGTTGTGTGTATGGGTAGGGGTACAATGATAAGGGGTTAATACTGTTGGTGAGGATGTTAGAGCATGGAGGAGACACAGTGATAGAAGTATTGCAGTGAAGAGGAGTGGTGTATGCATGTTGATTACTGGGAGAAAAAAAAGATATAATAAAAGGTGGTATGGACCAGGAAGAAGGTTAATGTTAGAGGAGGAAGTATAGGTAAGCTAGATTATGTGTAGTTAGTTGAAGGAGTGTGGTGCTACACATGAAGATGTAGATAGGAAACAGGAAGGGGAGGGGTTTGATTAAAGGAGGGAAATGGTGAAGAAGTATAAAGGAAATGATATGGGGGTGGGAGAGGAGCGAAGTGAGCCTGAGCGTAGCGAGGGCAAAAAGAGCGGGGCTACACCTGAGGCAGAGAAAGTGCCGTTCCAAAGGAGACTGTATAAGCTGAGATCTTGAGTTTTAGTCAGGATAAGTAGAAATCAGAGTCAATTAACATTTAAATGTCCGAGTTCTTTTATAGTTATAGTTAGTCTGACTCCAATTTTTGGGAAGTGTTTTTGAATTTTACCCTGATATTCTTAAAAGGATAACAGGAGAGGTAATGAAATGCTATTTTATAGATTTAAGTTATTATAGATTTGAGAAATGTCCGTTAACTGCACTTTATTACTAGAAAAATTAGAACCTGAAACAACTTGGCTAGAAAACCCAAAATGGATTCCAAAGGGGCAGAAAAAGGATAGAGTCCATGAGCTTCCACCCACAGGACAAATCTTTTCTACTTACTGGAATACACTTTTCCAGTGAATTCCTTCTGAGAAGACAATATATGGACAACTGCCTGTGAAAGCTTGGGATTTCTCGCCATCAAGGGAACTGGAGTAACTATGCGGTCAACTTGAGGAACTGAAGACTGGAGGAAGGTACCAGAACTGCTGGCTGAGAAATAATTTATATACTTATTGACATTTGATTACCAGGAAAGTCTAACTGGGTAGCCAGTTTTTAGTGGAGACCCAGGGACAAAACCTCCAAATTACTACACAACATTTTAAGAAAGTACAGTTTTGTACCTACCATAAATGTAGATGTTCGAGTGTTCACCCTGCTGCAGTCATCGCACTTGGGTTATCCTGCCATCAGGCGGTCCCACAGTCGGCCTGAGTTCCAAAGTCTTGGTCCAGCGTCGGTTGCTGTCGCTTCTTCCCTGACGTCAGTGCGCCAGGGGTATATAAGAGGCATCCGAAGCCATTTTCTTCAGTTTTTCTTGCCCCAGATGTTAGGTGTGCCCCCAATAGGTAGGCAATATATATATATATATATATATATATATATATATATATATATATGTATAGAGCTATATAAAAAATAAAACAATACCTTCAGGCACAAGCAAATACACCACAGAGGTTGTATAGGATAGAGTGGCATAGATAAGTTCAGCTAGTTCAGAGAGGATGGAGGGAGGGTAACCTGGACTGCAGCAGGGTGAACACTCGAACATCTACATTTATGGTAGGTACAAAACTGTACTATGTTCATCGTGTTACCCTGCTGCAGTCATCACACTTGGGTTGAATCCCAAAGCTAAGGATGGGTGGTGGAGTTAAATAGGGTTAGAAGAAGCTAGTAGGCACTGCAAAACTGCAGTGGCAAAACCAGCTCTAGTCTTAGAATATAGGGGTAAGTGATAGTGTTTGGTGAAGGTGTGCACTGAACTCCAAGTTGCAGCTTCCAGAATATCCTTGGTTGGCACTCCCCTGAGAAAGGCTGTTGATGAAGCTGTAGCCCTGGTGGAGTGTGACCCAATGTTAGCAGGTACCGGTTTCCCATGATGTGTGTAGCAGAAACGTATGCAATGCCCTATCCATTTAGAAATGGTCTGTTTTGAGATAGCTTTTCCTTGTGATCCTGCAGCATAGGCTACAAAGAGCTGTTCAGATTTTCTGAATGCCTTAGTTTTATCCAAGTAGTAACGTAATTGCCTGTGAATGTCCAAAGAGTGCAGGAGTCTCTCTTGTTCTGGGGATTTGGGAAAAAGGTGGGCAAATGAATGGTTTGGTTTAGGGCCACACTGGATACCATCTTTGGCATAAAGGTAGGGTTAGTTAGTAGAGAGACTCTGTCTTGATGAAAAATGAGGAAAGGCTCCACTGCCATTAGTGCCTGTAGCTCTGAGACTCTTCTAGCTGAGGTTATTGCTAGTAGCAGGGCAGTTTTCCATGAAAGAAATTTTAAATCAGCTGAAAACGCTGGTTCAAAGGGTGGCAATGTAAGCTTTTCCAGAACAAAGTTGAGATCCCAAATAGGTGGTTGGTGCTCTCCTGGGCGGTCTTATGTTCTTAGCCCCTCTGAGGTACTGCCTTAGGAGTGGATGTGAGAATAAAGGAGGATCCGTGTTGTAATGAGCTGAAATTTCTGAGGTGTGGATCTTAATAGATGAAAAGGAAAGTCCTTTTTGCAACATCTCAGTTAAATATTGTAGAATCTGAGGAATGTTTGGATCAAGGGGATTTTGGCGTTCCAGGCGCAAAATCTTTTCCATTTGTATGAATAGGTTTTTATGGTGCTGGGCATCCTGGCCTCCAGAATGACATCCATAACAGCTTTGGATAGAGGAGGTGGCTGGTTGTTTAGGTAATTTGCCATGCAGCCAGGTTTAAAGTCTTGAGTTGGCTGTGTAGAATCTGATTGTCTCGCTGGGTAAGCAGGTGAGGAATTTGTAGTAAAATCCATGATGGGCCGTGGGCCATGTTCCTTAGAATTGGATACCAATGCTGGCGTGGCCAGTCTGGTGCAATGAGTATCATTTGTGGCCTCTCTAATCTGACTTTCAGCAGTACCTTTGCTAGAAGAGGCAGTGGAGGAAAGGCATACACTGTTAATGTTTTCCAACTGAATGAGAGGGTGTCCACTTTCCAAGCTTGTGGATGGAATGTCCTTGTGCAAAATTTTTGAAGTTGGTAGTTTTGGGGGCTGGCAAACAGATCGATGTGTGGGCATCCCCATTTTTGAGCTATCATTGCAAATACTTGTGGATCTGGTTTCCACTCCTGTGGATCCATGATGTTTCTGCTTAGGTCGTCTGCCAAAGTGTTTTTCTTTCCTGGCAGGAATTGTGCTTGTAATTGAACCTGGTAAGACATTGCTGTATTCCACAAGGTCATTGCTTGCCTGCATAGAGGGTAGGAATGTGTGCCCCCTTGCTTGTTTATGTACCATATTACTGTGGTGTTGTCCGTCTTTATTATTAGTTGTCCTGGGTGTAAGAGGTCCTTGAAAGCTGTTAGGGCATTCTGTACTGCTAGCATTTCTTTCTGATTGATATGCAGATGCCTTTGATCTGTAGTCCATTTGCCCCGAATGCATTGTCCTGCCATGTGTGCTCTCCAGGCATAGTCCAATGCATCTGTTGTCATAGTTTGCCTGGCTGTGGGTAAGGTGAAAGGCTGACCCTTGTTGAGGTGACATGCCTGTGCCCACCACAGAAACTCCTGTTGAAGGCAGGGAATGAGTGGTATCATTGTTTCCAAGCTGTGGCTGTGCTGAGTCCATACGCTTTTCAGGTACCATTGTAATTTCCTCATATGCAATTTTGCAAATGGTATTAGTAGTATGCAAGATGCCATGAATCTCGAGGCCTGCAGAATTTTTCTTTTTTGTCTTTGTTGCCATTATTTTGAAATATTGAGTCAGCTGTTGTTGCTTGTCTGGCGTGAGATAAGCCATTTGGGCCGTTGCATTCAAGCTGGCACCCAGGAATATTATGTTTTGTGAGGGCACTAGTTTTGATTTCTTTTCGTTTACTGTGTACCCTAGGGCAACTTAGAAGGTGTTTGACAAATGCCAGATGCTTTAAAAGAATGTCCTTGCTTTCTGCTTGAATAAGGCAGTCGTCCAGGTATGGGTATATTTGAATTCCTCTTTGTCTGCAGTATGCAATTAGTGGTGCCAGGCATTTTGTGAAGACCCTGGGTGCAGTAGATAAGCCAAAGGGCAGTGCAGAGAATTGATAGTGTGTTGAAACCTGCAATGAAGCGGAGGTATCTTCTGCAACTTTGTCTGACAGGGACATGCAGGTATGCCTCCTTGAGGTCCAACGTTACTAGCCAAGCATTCTTGCCCAGCATGGGAAGAAGCTGCTGTAGTGTTAGCATCTTGAATTTTGGTACTTGCAGATAGGTGTTGAGAACTGAAAGATCCAGAATGGGTCTCCATGCTTTGTCTTTTCTTGGGACTAGAAACAGTCTTGAGTAAAATCCTTGTCCTTGCTCCTGTGTAGATACCTGTTGAATGGTTCTCATGTCCATGAGAGCTGTAATTTGTTTTTGTGCCTCTGCCCACTGATTTGGTGGCAGGTTTGGCATTCCTTTTTTCCTTGGCAAGATATGAAAGTGGAATCTGTATCCTTGTGAGACAATGTTTAGGACCCATTTGTCTTTTGTGATGATGTGCCAGTTGTCTGCAAAAAATGCTAATTTTCCTCCCAAGGGAGCTGCCAGGAGAGATTTGCTTGGTAGTTTGAGGATTGAGTCATTGTGTTTGTCTTCTGCTAGCTTGGGGCCTGTCTTCTCCTCCTTGCTGGGTAGCAGTACCCCATTGGCGAGGTTTGTAAGGGCCTTGTGACTGACCTCTGCCCCTTGGGCGTCTGTATTTGCCCCTCTGTGATCTGTCAGAAGCTGGAAAGGACCAGTTTTTTGTTGGCCAATTTCTGCTGAAACAAGGGGGTTGTACCTGTAAGAAATCCTTGACCGTCTGCATAAACTTTGCCTTATCCTCCATTTTCTTTAAGACCTCTTCTGCTTTGACACCAAATAATACATCCTGCTGTAAAGGTGCATCCAATAATTTTGCTTTAACATGATCAGGCAGGGTTTGTTCTTTTAACCAAGCATGTCTACGTATGAAAGACCCAGTAACAGCTGCTCTACAGGAAGCTTCCAATGAATCAAATCCACATTGTAAATTATGTTTGCCCACCTGTTCAGCTGCATGCAACAGATCCTGCATTTCCTTGAATTCAGACTGTTCTTTATGTGTGCTCATTTTTTGCTTTAATTGAGACATTAGGAATTGCTGATATTTCAGCATGTGAAACTGACAATTTAATGCTCTCATAGCCAGAGTTGCTGAGGTGTATATTTTCTTTCCCCATCTATCTAGGGCTCTGGAATCCCTTTCAGAGGGCACAGGATTTTTAGCCATAGTAGCTTTAGCCCCCTTGGTACCCTGGGAAATTGTTTCTGGGTCAGCCACAGGGCTTTTATAAAGGAATTTGTGTGAGTCAGGTACTCTGTAGTATCTGTCTGGTTTGGCTGGAGCAGGAGGCAGAGAGTCTGGATTTAGACTAGACTCCAAGTAAACATCATCCTTAATATCTAAAACTGGAGGGATAGCAAGTGGTCTGTGCTGGGGTAGTAAAAGGAACTCTTGGAGCCTTTTCTTAGAATCAGAGTAGTCCTGGCCTTCCCAGTGGAAATGTTCCCTCATGGTATGTAGAGTTTCCCCAAAGGAGTAGTCTTCAGGGGGAGATGCTGAGGGAATAGTCTCTCCAGCATCAGAGTCCTCATAAGGGGGAATAGTGTAATCCTGTTCCTCAGAAGAATCTGAGGAAATTGAAACCTGGTCAGAGGAAGCATAATCCTCCTCTTGTCTTGGTCTTTTATCTGGAGGGGGATGGGAACCCCTGATTAGGGTAATCAAATCTTCAGCCATCTTAAGCATCTGTTTCTTAGGCATGGGGCCTTGAACTGTAGACGGATGTACAGTCTTTTCTGGTTTTAATGGAGTTTTAAGCTTAGCATAAGACTTAATGGTGAGTGTAGTCGGCCTGAAGACACCTTCTGCAACTGAAGGTATTTCCACTGCACCGGGGTCGTCTCCTGCTCCGGTGTCGGAAGGGCCTAATGAAGATGGCTGCGTCGGCCTAGTACACTCCACTTGAGAATCCGCAGTTGTCTGGGGTTCCAATTCTGCGGTCGTCAGGGGCTGCGTAGGCGCCTCACTGAAAACCGGAGAACCGGCGACAGGCCCAGCAGAGGCCTCGGAGTCTGTCTTGTTCCTAGGCTGCCTGTCCTTATCCTTGCGTTTTTTATGCATGCCGGCCGTCGGCTGCTCCGACGGCATGATATAATTAAATTTCCTACCAAAGTAATGTCGTGCAAAGTCAAAACGGCGTTTGATAGTTCGTTTATTAAACCTAGCACAAAACAGACAACCTGTGATGTCGTGGTCTGGGCTTAGGCAAGGAATACAATAAGAATGGAAATCCTTATGAGGTATTTGCTTCCCACAAGAAATGCAATTGTTAACTTTTTCTGACATCGGACTGAGGCAAGAAAAGGTTCCCTAACGGATTACTTAGCTTTATTGAAGACTTCGGACTGAAATTTGATTTGGAAATCTCAGGTGTCGGACAACCGGCACTTGCGAACTGCTTCTGCTTTGGGCACCACGCGGCAAGAAAGACTGAAGAAAATGGCGTCGGATGCCTCTTATATACCCCTGGGCACTGACGTCAGGGAAGAAGCGGCAGCAACCGATGCCGGACCAAGACTTTGGAACTCAGGCCGACTGCAGGACCACCTGACGGCAGGATAACCCAAGTGTGATGACTGCAGCAGGGTAACACGATGAACATCAATAATTTCACAATCTACAAAAATAAAACAAACATCTACAGTTTAAAGAATAATTATAGTAAATTAGATACAATATAAAAACATTGATTAAGAACTGATACAAGTTATATGACAATTATTTAATATTTAGAGATATTTTAGACAGTTTTTAGAGAAATTAAAGGTAAGCTAGTCTAATACAAATAGGAATTGCAATATGAAGTGAAGGAAAAACAGGCTTATAGTATACTTGGAGAAAAAGTCAGAGAAGAGAATATAATAGAAGTAAGGAAGTACGTGAAGAAGGGAACGTAAGGAGGTAGAAGGAATGAAAAGGTACTTGTTCACATTTAGGGATACAGTTTATTCTGGTTTTGAGCAGGAACAGAGCCAAATTTTAGCTGGGAAGTCTTTCTGAGTGGTTTTGAAAGATGGGAGGGAGGGTAGTGACCTGATGGATACAGATAAGGAGTTCCAGGCTTTAGCAACCTTGTGCAAGTACAGACAATGGCCAGCAGATTTGCCAGGTTTGTAGACAGACATGAGTTTTTGGTCACTGGATCGGAACATAGTTGTGTACAATGTTTTTTAGTGCTGGACAGGCAGATGGATGCTGGATAATTTTATAGGTGGTAAGAAGCTGTGTATATGTTAATTGATGATGTAGTTTTAACCGATTAAGGCTTTTCAGTGTTATACAGTGGTGGGTTCTGAAAAAAGAAGTTATGTTCTTACCATAATGTTCCATGTGAATTGTTCATCTCGCCTTTGCTCTTACACACGGGTTCGGAGCCAATCCTCGGCTGTGAGTAGGCCACATCACCAGCTTTGCATCTTCGAGAAAGCTCGAGGCACAGTGCTATCCCATGATCCTCCGGTGTCAACCCTCAGATCTAGTTTGCTAACACTCGAAGAACCCTACTTGTTACTGCGCCCTAGCGCACAGAAATGCAACCACACTGTCTAATACTGTATCATAAAGTAGAGGAGAAAAGATGCCATACCTGAAGTACAGTTGGAAGCTCAAGAACACCCACATGTACAGAAGACCGAACTCAGCTCAAGATGTGCCCGTTCTCTTAGACCACAGGACGGGGGATGGAAGGGGGGGGAATGTAAGAACAAAGGCGAGATGAACAATTCACATGGAACGTTATGGTAAGAACATAACTTCTTTATGTGAAATTGTTCGATCTCGTCGTTTGTTCTTACACACGGGTAACGTCCCTAGCTCCTTTATCCTGGGTGGCTCAAGAGAAAAAAATTCCTGGGAACAGTGGAACCAAACGTAGCCCTGTCTCTGGAGTTTTTATCTAATTTGTAGTGGGTAATAAAGGTATGTGGTTTCGCCCAGGTTGCCGCCGCACGAATGGTATCTAATGGTAAGCGAGTGGCATGGGCCAAGGAAGTAGTAACTGCCCTCGTAGAATGAGCTCTAGGATTAAAGGGGAGCTGTTGTTTTGATTCTGCATATACGAAATTTATACAGTCCGATAGCCATTTGGATAAAGTAACTGTCGCTATCGCTTCTCCCTTTTTTTGGTCAGCATAAGATACAAATAGTTGGTTTGATATTCTGTATTCCTTAGTCCTGTCTAAGTAAAATCTCAGCTGCCTGTGGACATCCAACTTGTGCAGCATGTATTCCAGCTTATTAGAGTGATTTTTAAAGAAGGTGGGTAGCTCAATAGATTGATTAATGTTTTGAACTGAACAAATCTTTGGAAGGAAGGATGGATTGGTGCACAATGTTACTCTGTCTGGGTGAAAAATCATGTATGGGGGCCGGACAGACAAAGCCTGCAACTCTGAAACTCTCCGAGCGGAAGTGATGGCAACCAGAAACAGCGTCTTCCATGATAAAAATTTGAGAAGAGTTGTGGCGGCTGGTTCAAATGGGGGCAGCATGAGCCGTGATAACATCAGGTTAAGATTCCTTGGGGCGATTGGATCACGAAAAGGAGGCCGTAGGTGAAAGGTACCTTTCATAAAGGCTTTGGCAAAGTCTTATCGTGGAAGTGGAAGCTCCTTCCTGAAAGAGTGTGGAAAGAAACTCTAATATCTTGTGTACTGGTGCCCCTGATGGATCTCTACCCTGTTGCATGGCCCAGTACGCAAAACGTTTCCATTTGCTATTGTATAACTTCCTCGTGGATGGCTTATGGGAAGATACAATGATCTGCTGAACTGCAGGGGACAGTAAGTTTGACCTGGCTAAGATGGGAAGCGAAGCAGCCAAGCTGTCAGTTTGAGGGACTTGAGAGATGTGTGGGGAACTCCCGACAAGTGCGTCAACAGGTCTGGCACTGGGTCCAGAATCCACGGTTCGTCCACCTGATGAATTTGAAGAAAGGGGAAACCAGATTTGTCGAGGCCAGAATGGGGCTATCAGAATTATGGTCCTTTCCAGACGTTTGGCTTTCTGCAAGAACTTGGGGATTAACGGGATAGGGGGAAAAGCGTAAAGGAGACTCGGGGGCAAATCGTGTACCAGTGCGTCCCTGGGGGTGCCCCCCAGAGGGGGTAGTAGGGCAAAGTAGCTTCTGCATTTGGCATTCAATGGGGATGCAAATAGGTCGCAGCAAGGCTGGCCCCATCTGCGGAAAATCACTTCTGCTACTTGAGGTTTGAGGGACCACTCGTGGGGCAACAGGATGGCTCTGCTCAACCTGTCCGCAATCACGTTGGATGTCCGCGGGATGTGCGTTGCTATCAGAAAGCGTCCGGTGGACACAGCCCATTGCCAAACCCTGAGGGCCTCTCTGCACAATGGATAGGACCTGGTTTCCCCTTGTTTATGTACCAGACTACTGACATGTTGTCTGTCTGAACTGTCACTGTTCCCAGAGGCAAGGACTTGTGAAAGTGCTGCAACACTAGAAACACTGCCCTCAGCTCAAGGACATTGATGTGCAGATTGTATTCCAAGTTGGACCATTGACCTTGGACTGTTCTTCCCTGAAAAAGCCCCCCCCCACTATCAAGGAAGCGTCCGTGGTCACAGTCGCTGTAGGACTGGGTAATACGAACGGTCGGCCTGTTATTAGATCCTGACTGTGCATCCACCAAAGGAGGTCCCGTTTGCAAGAGTCTGTGATTAGGATCTGGTGAGACAGTGGGAGCTGTCAGTACGACCACTGAGCGAAGAGCATCCACTGAAGAATCCTCAACTGCATTCTGCCTAGGGGGACTACAATAAGAGTGGCTGCCATCATTCCTAGGACTCGTAAGATTGTCGTGCAGGGACTTTCCTGCTCTGAAGAAGGATAGTAATTTGAGTTCTGAGGGCTGATACCCTTAATGGGGGGAGATTGATTCGAACCAGGGAAGTGTCCAAATCTGCCCCTATAAATGAGATACGATGTGAGGGCGATAGTGCAGACTTTCCAAAATTGATTGTTATGCCTAGAGAGGAGCAATGGTTGATGGTGTAATCCCCGGCTTGCACAAGGCGATACTCGGTGGTGGCGGAGAGGAGCCAGTAGTCTAGGTAAGGAAACACCCGGAATCCCATCTGTCTCAAGTGAGACGCTACTACTGCCATGCATTTGGTGAACACCCTGGGGGCTGTGGTGAGGCCAAAGGGCAGAGCACGAAACTGGAAGTGACTGGCTCCCAGCCGGAAGCGCAGATGATCTCTGGATGCTCTGGCCATCTTGATATGGTAGTATGCGTCCTTGAGATCTATAGAGCACATCCAGTCACCCTTCTGTAGGAAAGGAAGTATCGACTGAAGCGTGACCATCCGGAACTTTGCCTTCTCCACAAAGGTGATGAGTTTGCTGAGATCCAAAATCGGTCTCCAGTCCCCTGTTTTCTTTGGAACTAAAAAGAACCTTGAGTAAGTTCCGGATCCTATTTGGTCCGCCGGGACTGGTTGGATGACTCTGTTTTCGAGCAGCCTTTTTATCTCTACGACTGCCTGGTCTCGCAGACTGGGTGGAACATCTGGGAGCTTTTTGGGGGCAGGTGGGGTTTTTATAAAGGGAATATTGTAGCCTCTGGTAACTACGCTTTTTACCCAGGAATCTGATGTGAGATTCAGCCAGGCCTCCGGGTATAAAGCTAAGCGACCCCCGACTGCCTCCACAGTAGGACAGCCGGGCCTGCACTCAGGAGTGCTGGAAGGGCTTCCCAGAGAAAGTCTCTCTGTCGCCCTGATTTTGCGGACCCCCTCTGCCGCCTGGGCGGTGTCTTCCATTTCTTGCCCCTCCTCTGCCTCTGGAGGGGGCATCACTCTGAGTGGGCTGAAAGGATCCCCGAGTCTTTCGGAACCACATTTTTCCGCCTCTATTCCCTTTGGGGTATGGTCTAGACGGGGAGGAAAAACGGACCCCTACAGCAGACAGTGTCTTCCCTTCTTGCTCGCACCTAGTGAGGGTCTCCTTTACTTTGGGGCCAAACAAGGAAGCACCATCAAAGGGGGCATTTGTAAAGGAAGACTTGAAAGATTCCGCAAAGGAGCATAGGCGCAACCAGGATTGCCTCCTCAGAGCAATCGGTGAAGCTGCCGGTCTACTCGATCCTTCGGCTGCGTATGAAATAAGCCTCATGGACGAGTTCACTATGGAGTTGAGGGTATTAAGCTGTGCTGTCACTTTTTCGGAGACAGCAGCATCTGTGTTACCCTGGAGAGTATTTCCGAGTTCCTTAAGGAGATCTTTCTGTAGACGCGTGAAATGCGCAAGGTAGTTGAGCGATCTTATGGAGAAAGTCGCAGAACTAAATACGCGCTTCCCATACCTGTCCATCGTCCCAGAATCCTTATTAGAAGGATGGACAGAGGAAGATAATTCGGACATTTCCTTTTTAGTGGCTGCCGCCACCACCATAGTATCCACGGGAACTCCTTTAGTAAGGTAACTCTTGTCTTGAGGGGCCATGATATATTTGTTAGGTCTACGGGGGACCGGTTCCACTGTATCAGGTGATTTCCAAGCTCTACGGGCTATGAGATCCATTAGCTCGTCAAACAGTGGGGTCACCCAGGAGGTAGAAGGTTGAGCCCCAAATGCCTTCAGCAGCACCGATTCGTCTGCAGAAGGGGTAAGGGATTGCCAATCTCCCCTCTGTTTCAAGATTTCTAAAATGTCAGCAAAAGAGACATCTTCACAGGGGGACCATGGGGACCCTTCTGCTTCATCCAAATCAGTATCCGATGTTAGAGATTCCTGTGGGGAATCTATGTGCCTCCTCTTGCACAATCTTTTCCTTGGTACATCCTCAGAGGGGGCTACTGGGGATGCCTCCGAGGAAGTAGGGGTGCCCTCTGAGGCTTGCTGAGGCACTGGGTCTCGACGCTTAGCAGGGACCGAAGGTACAGAAGCAGAAAACGGACCCTTTGGGGAAGGATAAGAAGATGTCGATGATGTAAGTGTCTGTTCAGACAAGACCTTCCTCATGATGTCAAAGGCATCGGTGCCCTGGTCCAAGGACACCATCGGTTCCGAAGAAGCCGAGAGCTTACCCGGAACCGGAGCCACGGGCTCCGACCCTGAGGATGGAACAGAAAGTACAGTTTTGTACCTACCATAAATGTAGATGTTCGAGTGCTAATACAGCTGCAGTCATAACAGATGGGTTATCCTGCCGTCAGGCGGGTCCTCGGTCGGCCGAATTCCAAAGTCTAGGTCCGGCGTCGGATGTCGTTGCTTCTTACCTGATGTCAGTGCGACAGGGGTATAAAAGAACCAGCCAACGCCATTTTCTTCAGTTTTTCTTGCCCCAGATGTCAGGTGCCCCCAGAAGGAAGGCAAAACATAAATTTATGTAATAATGCAATGCAATATAATCAAAAGACAGTAGTTGCAAGCAAATACACTGTAAAAGAATACCCCAATCAGGTTGTATGAGAAGGTGTTAGCCATTAGGCCTGTCCCAAGGGGGGAAGGAGGGAGGGAAACCTGGACTGCAGCTGTATTAGCACTCGAACATCTACATTTATGGTAGGTACAAAACTGTACTATGTTCATCGTGCATACAGCTGCAGTCATAACAGATGGGTAGAATCCCAAAGCTAAAAAAGGGGTGGTAGGCACTAAGTGGAACTAGGAGGAGCAAGGATGCCCTGCAAGACTGCAGTGGCAAAGCCTGCTCTAGATTTGGAGTATAATGGTAGGTGATGGTGCTTGGAGAAAGTATGTACAGAACTCCAAGTGGCTGCTTCCAAAATATCTTTGGTAGGAACCCCCCTGAGGAAAGCTGCAGAGGTAGCTGTGGCCCTTGTGGAGTGAGATCTGATGCCTGTAGGTACAGTTTTACCATGAAAAGAATAACAAAAGCGTATGCAGTGGGCTATCCATTTTGAGATTGTCTGTTTGGAAATAGCCTTCCCTTGAGCACCTGTAGCATAGGACACAAAGAGTTGCTCTGATTTTCTGAATGGCTTTGTTCTGTCCAAATAATAACAAAGCTGTCTGTGAATGTCCAAGGAATGTAGTAGTTTCTCCCCTTTGTTTTGTGGATTAGGGTAAAAGGTAGGTAAGTGGACAGCCTGATTCAAGGCTACCCTGGATACTACCTTTGACATAAAGGAAGGGTTGGTTCATAAGGAAACTCTGTCCTGATGGAAAATGATGAAAGGCTGCACAGCCATGAGGGCTTGTAGTTCCGAAACCCTGCGTGCTGAGGTGATAGCCAGAAGGAAGGCCATTTTCCATGACAAATATTGCAGTTCTGTTGAAGCAGCTGGCTCAAATGGAGGCAGGGTCAGTTTTTCTAGAATGAAATTGAGGTCCCAAGCAGGTACTGGTTGCTTCCTTGGGGGTTTTATATTTTTAGCCTCTCTGAGGAACTGTCTTAAGAGAGGGTGAGAGAATAAAGGAGGGTCAGTGTTGTATTGAGCAGAAATGGCTGAGGCATGGATTTTGATGGAGGAGAATGAAAGTCCACTGCTTAGCATCTCAGCTAGGTACTGTAATATTTGAGGTAAATTCAGTATTCCAGGATTCTGACCCTTTTTCTGATTCCAGGCACAAAACCGTTTCCATTTTGCGGAGTAGGCTTTTCTAGTAGAAGGCCTTCTGGCCTCCAAAATGACATTCTGCACCTCCTTGGAGAGTAGGGTCTGTTGTGAATTTAAGGAATCCTCCATGCGGCTAGATTGAGTGTTTTCAGCTGACTGTGAAGAGTTTTGAAGTTGTGCTGGGTCAATAGAAGAGACATTAGAGGCAGGATCCATGGTGGGGAATGCGTCAGGCTCCTCAGGAGTGGGTACCAGTGTTTTCTTGGCCAGTCTAGAGCAATGAGAATCATCTTTGGTCTGTCTGCTCTGGCTTTTAATAGAACTTTGGGCAGCAGAGGAAGAGGTGGAAAGGCATAAACTGTCATTGCTGTCCAACTGAAAGAGAGTGCGTCCACTTTCCAGGCCTGTGGATGATAGGTCCTTGAGCAGAATTTTGTCAATTGGTAATTTCTGTGGGTAGCAAAGAGATCTATGTCTGGGCCTTCCCCATGCTTGAATTATCTTTGTAAAAACTTGAGGATGCAACTTCCATTTGTGTGGATCTGTCATATTTCTGCTTAGGTTGTCTGCCAGCGTGTTTTCCTTGCCTGGCAGGAATTGTGCTTGAAGTTGGATTTGTAATTCCAGAGCCATGTTCCAAAGAGACATGGCTAACCTGCACAGGGGATATGAATGGGTTCCTCCCTGTTTGTTTATGTACCACATCACTGTGGTGTTGTCTGTCCTTATCAATAGCTGGCCTGGATGCAGTAGGTCTTTGAAAGCCATAATAGCATTTTTTACTGCTAGCATTTCCTTTTGATTGATGTGTAGGTGCTTTTCTTTTTGGGACCATTTGCCCTGAATGCACTGATCTGTCATGTGCGCCCCCCCAGGTGTAGTCCGAGGCGTCTGTTGTGATGATCTGATTTGCTTGAGGCAAGCAGAATGGGAGACCTATGTTTCTTTGGCATGCTTGAGCCCACCACAGAAATTCCTTTTGGAGGCATGGAATCAGTGGTATAATTGTTTCCAAACTGTGGCTGTGTTGGGACCATAAGTTTTTCAGGTACCACTGAAGTTTCCTCATATGCAGCTTTGCACATGGGATTAGCAGGATGCAAGATGCCATGAATCCCACAGCCTGCAGGATTTTCCTTGCAGTCAGCCTGGTGAAGGTTGCCATTTTTCTGAAGTATTGAGTTAGTTGCCCTTGTTTCTCTGGTGTGAGGTAGGCCATCCGGGTGTTTGTATTCAAGCTGGCACCCAGGAAAATTGTTTGAGAGGGTATTAGTCTTGATTTCTTTTTGTTGATTGTGTATCCCAGAGAGTTCAACAACTTTATTACAAACGCCAGGTGTTTCAGAAGTATGCGTTTGCTGTCCGCTTGGATCAGGCAGTCGTCCAAATATGGGTATATTTGTATCCCTTGAAGTCTGCAGAAGGTAATTACTGATGCCAGGCATTTCATGAACACTCTAGGCACAGTAGAGAAGCCAAAGGGCAATGCAGAGAATTGATAATGGGTTGAACCTGCAAGAAATCTGAGGTATCTTCTGCAATCTTGTCTGATAGGGACATGCAGGTATGCCTCCTTGAGGTCCAATGTTACCAGCCAAGACTCCTTGCCCAGCATGGGAAGAAGCTGCTGTAATGTGAGCATCTTGAATTTTGGTATGAGTAAATATGTGTTTAGGATGGATAGGTCCAAAATAGGTCTCCAATCTTTGTCCTTCCTTGGTACCAGGAATAGTCTGGAATAAAAACCTTGACCCTGTTCTTGTGCAGGTACCTCTTGAATAGCTTTCATGTCCATGAGAGCTGAAATTTGTTTTTGTGCCTGTGCCTTTGGATTTTGTGGCAGGTTTGGCATGCCTCTCATTTTTGGAAGGGTGTGAAAGTGGAATCTGTAGCCTCTGTCTATAATGTCCAGGATCCATTTGTCTTTTGTGACAATATGCTAATTTTTTGAAAATAATGCCAGTTTTCCGCCTAAAGGTGCTGCCATTAGAGCTTTGCTTGGCATGCAAAGGGGAAAGTCATTGGTTCTGCTTTCTGAATGGCTGTGATCTATCCTCTCCACCTCTTGGTGTAGGTGTTTGCCATTGTCTGCCTCTAAATGATCCTTGAGATTGCCCTCTACCCCTTGGGCGCCTGTATCTACCTCTTTGAGGTCTGTCCGTGGCTGGAAAGGACCAATTTTTTGAAGGCCAATTTCTACTGAAACGTGGAGGTTGTACCTGTAGGAAATCTTTCACGGTTTGCATTGATTTTGCCTTTTACTCCATTTTCTTTAATACCTCCTCAGCTTTAACACCAAACAATACATCTTTTTGAAGAGGTGCATCTAGTAATTTAGCTTTGACATGATCTGGTAAGGTTTGCTCTTTGAGCCAAACATGTCTACGTATGACTGATCCTGTAACAGCAGCTCTACATGAAGCCTCTAAAGCATCAAAACCACATTGCAAGGTATGTTTACCCACTTGTTCTGCACTATGCAACAAATCCTGCAACTCCTTCAAGTCTGGTTGTTCAGGTTTTGCTTTTCAACTGAGATAACAAAAACTGTTGATACTTTAACATATGGAATTGACAGTTTAATGCCCTCATGGTTAAAGTGGCCGAGATGTATACCTTTTTCCCCCACCTTTCTAAAGCTCTGGAATCTCTCTCTGAAGGTAATGGATTTTTGGCAGTGGAGGCCTTAATTCCCTTGGGACCCTGTGAAATAGTTTCTGGGTCAGCCGCATGGCTTTTGTATAGGAATTGGTGTGAATCAGGAACCCGGTAATACCAGTCAGGCTTGAATGGAGCTGGAGGTAAAGAATCTGGGTTAAGGCTGGCCTCTGAACACACATCATCTAGAATGTCTAAGACAGGACGGATAGCCAGAGGCCTATGCTGAGGGAGTAAGAGGAAATCCCTGAGCCTTTTCTTGGAGTCGGAGTAATCTTGGCCTTCCCAGTGGAAGTGTTCCCTCAAGGTATGCAAGGTTTCCCCAAAAGAATAGTCCTCAGGGGGGAGACGGAGGGAATGGACTCCTCTGCATCAGAATCTTCAAAAGGGGAGTAAGAAAGTTCCTGGTCTTCAGAATGTTCTGAAGTAATGGAGGCTTGGTCCGAGGAAGGGTATTCTTCCTCTACTCTGGGCCTTTTGTCCGAGGGGGGGGGGTTGAGAACCCCTGATAAGAGTAATCAAATCCTCAGCCATTTTGAGCATCTGTTTTTTAGGCATGGGGCCTTGAGAGGGGCCCTGTGGAGCTTGTCTTTTAGTATGCATGGCTGCTTTAGATTTAGTGAAAGCCTTAATGGAAAAAGAAGGCCTGAAGACACCTTGAGAAGTGGCAGGCCTGTCTAAACTCGGAGTTTCCCCGCCAAGAGTGGCGTCGGTATCTGTAATCGGGGTGTGGGCCGAGGAGCCTGCGACCTCGGGCACAGAAGACACCGCTAAGGAAGTGTCATCGGTAGTCAGGGGCTGTGTAGGTGCCTCGCTGAGAACTGGAGCACCTGTAGTCTGCTTTAGCGTGGTGATGGTAGAAGTCGCAGACCTCGTATGTCGGTCCTTATCTTTGCGTCTTTTACTCAAAACTGGAGTCTGAGTATCCAACGACATAATGTAATTAAACTTTTTGCCAAAATAGTGTTGGGCGAACTCCGCCCAACGCTTAATAGTGCGTTTGTTGAATGTAGCACAAAAACGACAGGCCGAGACGTCATGGTCTGGGCCTAAGCAAGGAATGCAGAGGGAATGGAAATCCTTATGCGGTATTTGCTTCCCACATGAAATGCAATTATTAACTTTGTCTGACATCGGTCTGAGGCAAGAAAAGTTTCCCCAACGGGGTACTTAGCTTTCAAGAAGACTTCGGTTGAAAAATATACATAATCTCAGGAGCTGGCCGACCGGCACTTGCGAACTGCTTCTGCTTCAGGCACCGCGCGGCAAGAAAGACTGAAGAAAATGGCGTCGGCTGGTTCTTTTATACCCCTGTCGCACTGACGTCAGGGAAGAAGCGACGACATCCGACGCCTGACCTAGACTTTGGAATTCGGCCGACCGAGGACCCGCCTGACGGCAGGATAACCCATCTGTTATGACTGCAGCTGTATGCACGATGAACATCTGATCAGAGCCGGGGCTCCGAGGGGAAGAGTCGGAACCGAACGTTTGGTTCGACTGTCCCCCACGGAACCTAGGAAAGACCGTCGGCTCCGAGACCCCCTGGCTGGCTCCGAGGGTGTCGAGGTTAAAGGTGTTGATAGCACAGCTGGAGGCTTCGGCACCGAGGGCTCTACACTCATCGGCTCTTCGATTCCTGGCTCCAACGACTCGAGAGGTCTCGGAGGAGGATTGGTTGAAGGGGTGGGAAGGGTCTCGAGTTTCGATACCAACTGGGATGAAACTTCGATGAGTTTGGACAGAGCCGAGTTCTCCATTAGCTTCTGTACCACTTGGTCAACGTCGGAATCGGAAAACGGCCTCAAAGAACGGGTCGAAGGGGCGAAGCCGTCACCGAGCGAAGGATTGAAGGTGGTGGTAACTCCGACACCAGCTCCAACGCGGTAGTCTCGATCAGAGACAAGGACTTGACGCCCGACCCCGAGGTCTTTGGAGTCGGCGTCCGAATCTGGAAAGAGGTGCTTGGAGCCGAGGACTTAGGCTCCGACACTCTTGAAGACTTCGACCCCTTCGAAGACTTGGACACTTGTTCGGTCTTGTCCAAGGCCTCTTGAAATTCGGGTTTTAACAACCCTCTGTCAACCAACTTCCTGCGTCTTTCCAGCATGACCCTCCCACTGAAGGAATGACATATGGAGAAGTCTTCCTGCAAGTGGAGAGGGCCAAGACAGTAGACGCAGGAGGAATGGTGATCAGTTATGGACATCTTTTTGTCCACACTGACACCTCTTGAAGCCTGATTTGGCTTTCTCAGACATTTTAACTCTATGCTTATGAAAATACAGCAAAAAACACAGCACACTAATATATAGGAACACACTATATATACACAAGTATATGTATGTATATATATACACAAGTATATGTATGTATGTATATATATATATATATATATATATATATATGTATGTATATATATATATATATATATATATATATATATATATATATATATATATATATATATATATATATAATACTATACAAACAGTTTAACACTATCTAACTATGTAATATATATGTATATGGGAAAAAAGTTAAGGCAAAAAACTACAATAATATATAAAAATTACTGTCAATCCTGACAGAAAAAATCCAAGGCCTTAACTGAGGTAAATACTAACTGTTTTAAACTATTCTTATCTAAGAGAAAAAACACACTCTATAAACTAACACACTCTACACTACTATATACTACTTATAAAACTACTTTAAACACCAATTCAAAAGTACAACTTCGAAAAAATTGAAATATAATGAAAATATACTGGCCCGAGCCTCTCAGTATGCGATCTGCTGCTAGCGGCAAACTAGATCGGAGGGTCGACACCGGAGGATCATGGGACAGCACTGTGCCTCGAGCTTTCTCGAAGATGCAAAGCTGGTGATGTGGCCGACTCGGAGCCGAGGATCGACTCCGAACCTGTGTGCAAGAACAAACGGCGAGATCGAACAATTTCACATTGGGTATTTGCTGCAAATTTAACAACTTTGTTACAGCATTGTTCAAGTTTTAATTTTTGTGAAGCCTAGAGGTCAGTAAGGATGGGAGTGTCAAAGTAGTGGCAAGTGTGGTTTTAGTTGAGTTGGTGAGAAAGTTTTTGGCTCTGTGAAACATCCCTAGTTTTTGATAATGTGTTATGCAATTTTGTATATGCAGGTCAAATATAAGATAGTCATCCACTATCAAAATTAATAATTTGCTATGAAAAGTGACTTCAATGGTTGTATTACCAAGAGAGAGGACTTCAAAATTTTGTTTTTTCATGAAAGAGAAATTTAGGAAAAAAGTAGCAGTTTGGTCTTTTTTGGGTTGAGCATGAGTTGCGAGTTAAGAAACCATGCTTCAATGACTATTAAAGGTTCCCAAGTACATTTTTGGAGGTGTACCATGTCATATGTGCAAATGAGAGTGGAATCATCTGCATGTTCTATTAGGGTAGCCTGTTTGGATGTACAGAGGGTGTTGATGAAAATGTTACAGAGGAGGGGACCAAGGATAAAGGCTTGTGGGTACACCGGTGTTGAGTGGTAGGTAAGGAGACAGTATGGAGTACCATCTTATTGACAGATACTTACTGGACAGTTAGCTTTTGAACTGCAGAAGAGTGGGCTGGGAGATACCGAGTGAGGACATTTGAAGTAGAAGTTTGCTGTGAGAAACTGTGTTGAAGTCTTTAGACAAGTCTAGAAATAAGGAAGAGACTAGTTTGCCATTATCTTTAGCTTTACTGACAGTGTCCACATAGTATAGAAGGGCAGTGCTAGTACTATGGGAACGACGAAAGCCATGTTGTGTAGGGGATAGGAGTTTTTGCAGGAGATAGTCTTGCAATTGTTTTTTAATACATTTTTCAAGTATTTGTGTGAGAGGAGCTAAGATTCCTATAGATCTAAACTTATTAATGTCTGCAGAATCTCCTCTGTGCAAATGTACGTGTGACCAGAGAGACATAACATGGGACTTCTGGACTGGCCTATTTATAATGATTGAGACAGGATATGCAATGCTACTGGCTGCTATTCTTAGGTACTCGCTTGGAAAGTCATCAGCTGAAGAAGAGCACAGTCTAACTTTGTTGAAATGTAGTTCTACATAGGATGTGGGCACAGGTTTGAAGTTGAAAGTGGTTGTGGTGCTATGTGGCTGATGAGCAAGTTGGGATGCATATGTTGATGAATCCTTGGTTAGAGATGCTATATTATCTATAAAATAAGAGTTGAACTGCACTGCAGATTCACGTGGTGAGTTACTGGGACAGGGATTTGGGTTGAAACTCTATTGATCACAGAGAGTCTGACATAGTACCTGTGATGGTGTATTTGCTAGGGTCTAAATCTAATATCCAGTCTAATAGGGAATTTGATGTCTTGCTATAATGTGTGGGGCTATTAATTAGTTGTGTGAAACCATAAGTTCATGCTAGATGCAGGGGAGTTTGAGTTCATGTTCAAACAACTGAGATTCACACCACCTAGTAGTATTTTTTTTCTTTGTGGAAATGTTATTGATATCCAATGTAGGATATCTTCCAGTATAGCTGTACTGTCGCCAAGAGGGATATAAAAGGCAGTAATACATATTTGTTTATAATTTTTTTTTTATTTTGAGGAAAGCAATAAGAAGCTCTGCTGAACTGAATTTTGGTATTGGCTTGCTATAAGGGGAATGTAGTACGCATTGGGAAACATTAAAGAAATATCACCACCCTTCCTCTTTATATCATCATCATGGATGAAATTATAGCCAGGAGGTGCAACTGTGGAGTCATTTATTCTGGTTTAAGCCAAGTTTCAGTTACAGTAATTACAACAGGCTTATGTTGGGTAATCCTGGCATGTAGTTCAGCAGTTTTATTTATACTTCCAATACTTATTGCAGCAAAAGTTAGACCACCATGGTTAAGGACTGCCTGTGGCCTAGAGAAATGTGTGAGAGAGAATTATCTTTGTTTCCACTGTGATAGGGGAGGCCAGGATTAGGGTGTATATTTACTCCTAGAAGGATTTTAGTACATTAGGGAGTTATGCATACCGGTTTACTGCAGAGGATTCTTGCACTTAATTTTGTTTTGGTTTGAATTGAATTGAAGTGCAGTTAACCAGTCTATGTTTGGAATAAAGGTGAGGGGCAATATTAAATAGGTTTGGTGTAATGTGTGGAGAGTGCAAAGAGGAAGTATGGATAGGTGGTTGGGACACAGTTGGAGAGATGATGAGAGATATTACTGAGTCATGGTAGGATGAAAGATGGCACAACAGGAGAAGAATAGAGGATAAGCTGAAGAGTAGCTTAAGTACAGGAATCGGATTCAGGGGCCAAGGCAGCGCGACATCCCCCTGTGAGACAGTTGGATGTGGACACCTGGCAGGCTGGCAGTTTAGCTGCAGTGACAAATGCCTGTGGACAATTCCCTGTGGGAATAGAGGAACCCCCTGCACCCTAATCATAGGTGCAGACACAAACCCCCATAGTGATTAACTCTGCACCCCACAAAAGCTGACATGTCCGACTGTCAGTCGAACATGTGGCTCTCACTGGACACCAAGTGGGCATGAAAATGGTACTGTGAAATCTGTGTGCTGTGGGCAAAGCCTTTATTAACACAACATGTAAAGTGATGTGTGTAGTGCTTGGTGCGTACTAAACCCAAACACATTCACAACTTGTAGAAATGTGCCACAGCACGTAGGAAATCCTGCACACCACTGTAGTCACACTTATGTAGCAAGATGTGCTTTAGGCGATGCTCCCTTACAACAGCAGCCTTCCTACGTCGTGTTATATGCATCCCCCTCAGAATTTACTCCCTTTGGACGTTTTTAGTACAAATCCCTTTGGGTTTCTGTCAGGTTCTGTTCCTGTTGCAGAATAGACAGAAGGTCGGACAGCTGCACTGTAGGGCATCCAAGTAACACTATCAGTCGATGCCATGCCTCCACCTGGTTACTAGTCCTCGGGAAGTCCATGTCAGAGACATCATACACATTCCAGACCTTTAATGGGTAGGAAGATGGCAGGCGTTGGTGTGCTGAGCAGTGGGATACATACTTCCGTGGTCAGCCATGCACATAATGATGGTCCAGAAATACACCTATAGGCTTAGCACAGTCAGGTAAGGTAGCCACAATGTCCAGAAATGCAGGGATACTATTTTCCATTGGTAGGAATGCCAACGCAATCAGCTTGCGGACTCCTACTGAAAATGCAGTGTCCGTACCATACAGGGCCACAAGGTGGTGATGCTGGATCTGGTGCCAGATCTGTGGAAAATGGAATAGGCACCCCTTCAGAATATTCTTAAGGAATGCCTTTCGGCTGGCACAGATTGCTGCCTTCTCAAAATCAGTCAATGTATCATGGAGCCAAGGTGCATCCCTGACTTGCAGCCATACCCTTCGGTATTTTCCACATATTGTTGTATCCAGACTCGGATTTCCATATCATTACACAGTACACCAGGGGGACAATCCTTGCTGAGGTGGGGGTGCCAATGCATCCATGTGAAGTATACAGTTGGCGGCAAATATTGACTCATGTTGGGATGGTGCCATCCCTAAGAATGATGTCTGACCTGCACAAATCTGCCAGATTTTGTGCTATAGTTAGTACAGCCAAAGAATCAGTCCCATCCATATCAGACTTTCTGTGTAGGATAAAGCTGCCACTACGGAGTGGGTACTGGCTGACATCAATATCGGCAAGTGTTGCTGGAGGTGTGGACATGGATGCCCATGCCCTCTGCCATACCCTGATTATGCTACGATGCAGGGTGGCACGGTAAGGCATCTCTTGTAGTAAATTGTCATCTGCTGTGCCAAGGACACTCTGCATTACCAGACTTGGAAGTTCATTGCTGGTTACCACCCTCTGCTGTAGTTCTGCTCGCAGCGTAGCCACTTAGACAGTTGTTGCATCTGGGCCATGCTGGTGTGACAGTGATTTCCGCAGTTCTTCCTCCTCATCCTGGCAAACAGTGATGGCACATCCTCTGCAGGCCTTTATTCTCCACTCAATACATGTCCAGTACCGTTTAGGAGTGCTTCATGCTCTAAATGGTAGCAGTACCCCTCCACTACCAGCATTGGTTTGCCCCGTTGGCTGGGCACTGTGCTGTATCTGTTGCCAAGCTGACCTAGGATATACTTGTACACAGATTCCATTATGGCAACACTACTTGTAGATGGCCTCTCAGTATCCATCACATCCAGTGTAGCAGGGAACAGAATGTAGACACAACTTCAGTAAAGTTCACTATTAGACTTTGGGTATGTTGCTGTACACCACCTTGTGTTGTACCCTTCTGAATAAGCCCCATCTGCCACAGAGGCCCTGTGCAGCAGTATACACACCACCCTACTCTTACTACCTGTCCTGCTAGGGATTCTCTATGTGCAGTGGAATTGACAAGTGACTGTAGTCTAGTAGGAGTCTACCCAGCTTGCTTGCACCACTGGTTCTGCATGTACTGCACAGGTCCCCTTTAACTCCCAGCTATTGCTGCTGGCCAATCAGGGTGTGGGGCCCAGTCTCAGCTTCAGTTACAGAGATTACATAGGGATATATCCCTGTGTAGCACCCTTTCTGCCTACATGCGTCTGCATACTTGTTTACCCCAGCTGCAACAACCATTGGATGGGTTTGGCAGTCCCCACATTACACACATGCTGACATGGACTGGGAGGCGGGTTGATAGTCATGTGTGTCCCATACATACTTTCCCTCCTCTTTGTGTCAGTGTTCCCTTCTACAGTGGTTGCTTTCGCACTTTTGGGTAGGCAGTCTGTGACTGCCAGACATGTTTCCACCTCCCACTGCACTAGGGAGGCTCTGGCAGGACAGTGTTTGTCTGTTGCAGGCGTACCTCTTTGGGTAGGTAATGTAGAAAACGCCATAAATACAGTGATACAAACAGGGACGCTTTTTACATCTTGCTCTTACAAACTTAGAAAGTTGATAGAACAACAGGTTTTGCATTAGCATGAATTTTCTGTCGGGTATGAAGTCTGAAACTCAAATGTCTTGTCATTATTTTCTAACTCAACTCTTCAATGATGTTCCACTACTTTGCCAGACAGCCACAATTATTTGGTATATGGTCCAAACATATTCAGCAAAGCTCAGGGTAGTCTGCGACAATCTGTACTGTTGGGGGGTATGGGCAGGGATGTTTGTGGTGTTGTAACTTCTGTACTAGTGACAGTGCGCATGTACAACTGTATCTCTCAGCAGCAGCAGCTGCTGCAGCTTCTTTGTTTTTTTCCTGACAGCTTCCCACAGTGAGGTTTAAAGTACGGGTTGTGTGTGGGGGATTTGTATGCATGTGCAAGGCAACATGTAAGCTGCTTTTTGTTTTTTTACTGTGTTCGGACCTTTTTAGCCACTTGTTCTGCTGATCACTTGTGTAGCGAGGCTGTTTCCACTGTCAGGTGACAGCCCGCTTGTCTACTTTAGGGAACGTCTCCATTTGCCGGTTTTCCTAACTGTGTGGATTCTCCACAGAGTCTCTCTTTCGGCCACACTACTCTACCATCTAGTAGTTCTGTGGCCTTCTGCTTTTGGCGCTGTAGCTAGTAGGCATTTGTCTGGCGATCTACACGCTGGAACCCACAGGAATCCGTATTTTATAGATGTCAGGTAGTGGGGAAATGGCAATGATGAAGGAAACAAGAAGTTGCAGGGTAGTAAAAGATTCAGTGATGGTGGAATAAGATCCAGAATGGGATCTAGTAACCAGGGGGTACTTTAGAAGAGGCCAAAGGAAGAAAAACCACACCTGATGATGCCAAAAGAGAGCAATGAGGATCACTGTAGCTCTACAGTGGGCTGCTTTCTGTAGAATTGCTACCATCAAGGGTACTGAGGGATAAGTGTAAAGTAGTCCCGGAGGTCAAACAAGCACCATTGTGTCCTTGAGTGATTGTCCTGGAGGGGGAACAATGGCTTAATGACTGCTGCACTTGATGTTGGACGGGGAGGCAAACAGATTGCAACATGTAGTGCCACAATGCTGAAAAATCCAAGCTGCCTCTGTTGGAGGACCATTTGTGAGGCAATAAAATGCTTCTACTGAGGCTGTTGATCAGAATGCTGGACCTCCCCGAGATGTGTATTGCCAACAGAAACTGCTGAGAAGATGCCGCTCACTGCCAAACTCTCAGGGCCTCCTGACGAGGATATGAATGTGTTCCACCCTGCTTGTTGAGATACCAGATATACTGTCTGTCTGTATCAATCACACAGGATGGAAGAACATCCTGAAAAGGCTGCAACACAAGGAGGACTGCCCTCTTCTCTAGAAACTTGATATGAATATGGGCCTCTGCAGAAGACCAGGACTTTTAAACTGTCCTTCTTTCAAAATGCTCCTCCCACTCCAGGAGGGAGGTATCCATGGCGACTATGGCTGAAGGAAAATAAATTACAAATGGTCTCCCTTCGGTTACGAAGGGAGACTTGCAACCACCAGTGAATCGGTTCATGACACACCTTTGTTAACTGTACAGGGAAATCCAGTTAATGAGCAAGGACTGATGAACAGCCAGACTCCAGTGTAGGGCCCTCATGTGATGTGCACCATTTTAGTGAGGCAAAGCCAGTTGCTAAACTCAGGTTCAAGAAGCTGGGGAGTGGGTCTGCCAATGCTTGCCTAGTGCTATTAATTACGAAACTAGGTATGTTGTCAGTCTCCGAAGTATTATCTGTTTTGGGAAGTACCTTCAGTACGAGCTTTTTTTCTGATGGCTGGTAGCTTGATTTCATTAGTGATAAGTTGCTTTGCAATAGATGTCTGGGAGGTAAAGCTGGCATTAAATTTATTTACAAATATGTTACCAAAATCAAAGGGATCAGAGTAGTTTGTACCAAATTATTGTTTTGTTTTTCTTTTATTACCTTTTACTTGAATACAACTGCATTTAGTTATTTACTGATTTACTGACTAATTGAGAAACTGATTGTGCTGCATTGTGTGTCACTTAGTCTTGAAAACTGCTGCAGATAAAGAAAACACCTACCTACTACAAACTGTTTGCCTTAAAAACTTCATCATCAGAAGGTGTGGTCAGATAGCATGGAATTATAAAGTAAATGGACTTCTACTCACCATACAGTAAACAGAAACACAAACACAAGATTATTAAATTTAATGTATATAGCTCCACAGGAGAAAAAGAACAAAAAAAAACATTTTAGAACCAGAAAGACACTTTATATGATGAAAGCATAACATTACTTTTACAACACATTTTGACATCCAAAAACTATAGACAGCATTATTTTACACTTTCAACTCAAGCACAGTATGCTTGAGCTTCATTAAAAGTCCTTGATTCATATGCTACTGATAGACCTTTCTGCAACAGTATTGCTCCAAAACAGTGTTGGCTAGCACATACTTGAAGTTTCACTGACCAAACAGACTTCCCCAATCAAAAAATGTAAAATAAAATAAGCAACTTGGCTGTGACATATCATATGACTTCACAGAAGGAGGCCTCAGTATTTATTTTTTCGTAATCAAAAACATTCTGTCTTATTCGCGGAACTAGAACCAAGCAACATCATACTATAGTAGCATTCTGACTAGCAGTCATACCAGTTAAGTCTTAAGGACTTAATCCAAACTCTAACAAGGTGAATGCTACAGTGAATAAACAGAAACCCTATGACAAAAAGATAGTGCAACACACTAAGGAATCTCATAAAAGATTACTTGTCACTGGGTTTCTACTTATTCACTATGCCATTCACCTTATTAGAGTCTGGTTTAAGTCCTTCAAAAGAAACGTGTCTGTTCATAGGTTCATAGGTTTATACTAGGCTATCTGCCCTAAGGCAATTATAAGCCTAGCCCAAAGTTATGTGGCTTACGCCACCCCTTATGTTAGAAATAATGTGCCCATTAGTTTGTTGTGCCTCTGTCCAGCAGTGACACAGAGATGATTCCCGGGGTAAACCTATGATCTCCCATCCACCGGTCAAGATTTCTCTTGAACACAGCCAGCGAGGTGCTCTGCCTCACATGGACCGGGATTTTATTCCACAGCATGGGGAGTCTCTGGGTGATAAATCTATCCCTCCAGCACGTCCTATTTATATCCGTGCTAAGGTTTAAGTCACTTGCTCTAGTGGTTCTGGTGGATTTGGATTTTTTGAGGTGGAGCATGTCCATTAATTCCGGGTTGGTCATGGCCTTGTATGTCAGGCATAGGTCACCTCTGAGCAGACGGTATGCAACTGAATAGAGTTGGAGTTTCTTCAGTCTGGCAGTATATGACAGGTTTTGGAGTCCCTTTATCCTTTTTGGTGAGGAACTTTTGGGGTCTCTCCAATTGCTGCAGGTGTCAGGTGAGATACATCCCGAATGGGGCATTGTACTCGATCATTGGTCTGATAAGTGAAGAGTACAGGGGAACAATGACCTCACTTGATCTGGATGTGAATCCCTTCATGATCAGATTGGCAATGTAGAAGGTCTTTCGAACCACTTTAGCAACGTGAGTGTCAAACGAGAGGCCACTGTCAACCTGGGTACCCAGGTCCCTGATAACCTCTTCTGTGCTTAGTGGGTTGCCACCTATATGGTAGCTTGGGGTTACCTTGTTTTTCCCGAAGGGTATGACTATACACTTTTTTGCGTTTAACTTCAGGCCATGGCTCTGGCACCAGCTATCAGTTTCCGTGAGACCCCTCTGAAGGATGTCTGTGTCCGATGTACTATCCACTATGGCACCCAGTTTGCAGTCATCCGCAAACTTTGTCAGCCATAGTCCTCCTATGTTTGCCTGTACTTCTGAGAAGTAGATGCCGAACAATAGGGGGCCAAGGACTGAGCCCTGTGGGACACCACTTGTAATCGGCTTGGAGTCTGACATGGCTCCAGCAACTCTAACCCTGTGGGTTCTGTCCTTTAGCCAGTTTGCAACCCATCAGAGGGATGGTCAATATGGAAAGCTTCAAAACTACTTTATCTACCCTAATTTGCCAAAAACAGTAACTATCATTTACCACAGAGAAGTTGTTAGCACTGGACATATTCATAAAGTTTCTTTAATTGTTGACGGTGTATAAAATCTTCCTTTTTAACCTATTTAAGTCTTTAGAGTGTGTATATACTCTAAGCTTGCTTTGCTCAACAACTAGCTGTTTTGCATGCTCTGAGACACACGAGTACTAGGAGTTTACATATCTGGCAATGGGCCATATTGTGTTAATAGGCAAGTACTAGGCTAGCTGCCTTTGTTGGCCATATGAAGCCTAGCCAATTTACTTTTGTGAGACTCAAACTTGTACCTCTTGTCTATGAGTTAAACACCTTAACAGTTATGCTAATTCTCAATGAGAAGGGAAAATCAAACCCTGCACCTTGTGTCTACAAGGTAAACACCTTAACCATTATACAAACTTCAAGCCCAAAAATCTGCAAATCATCGTTATGTAAGAAACCTCTCTCTCTCGACTGCCACCCCCAGGCTAAAACTGTTAAAAACTTTTTCTCTTTCGAGGAGTTGTTTGTGACCACATATATTACAATTACTGCAGTACTCATGGAAGACAAATTAATAAAAAGGCTATTTTGTACTAAATACTAGCAATGTCAAACATACAAGAAAAAAAATACACAGAATAGAAAATTACAAAAATTGTAAAGGAACAATCCAGCCAGTGCTAATAAAATAAAACAGATGAGCGCTTTCATCTTGGAACTCAAGACTTCATCAGATAAAATAATTCAAACCGTCACATTTTTACACTATTTGGTTAATTGGATAATTGACCCATAACCATTATCATCATGTTGAATACATAAAATAAAAACATTTGTATTAAAGTTAAGTGTACCCTGGTATAAAAATCAGTAAAGCTATTATCATCCCTTACACCAAAACTGCTACTAGGTTTTACAGACACATATTCGTTCAAGCCAGGAGAAGAACTGGCATTTAATCCAAGTTGCCATTTTAATTCCTAATTGACCAAAGTTATCTTCCAATCACCACCCCCCTCAGGTTCTTTTTAACAGTTTCCACAATACCAAACTGGAAACCTTTAAAATTGGCACAAAGCATATAAGAAAAAAATGAAACACCAACAAGGGGGAATAGAGGATGGGTATTCCTACTGCGTTAGTATGTTCCTTCTCTCTCAAAGATCTTCCGTTATGAGTGCCCCTCACACTACTGTACTGATAATCTTCAGGGGAATCAGTGTATCAGTAAACTTCAGCAGTTAAGCAGCATTTTCAACCACCAAAAAGAAAAAAAGAATTTGGTTTGTGTCTATGAAATGTTTTCAGCAAAATGCAAACAATTAAATCCACTCAGTCAAACTGACTATCGCTGACAGATCATTTCTATATGAGTAGCAAACCCCACTCCCATAGTCTCCATCAAGGATGTTTTACACACCAGCACTCCTGCCTCCTTAAACCAGTATAACAAACTCTGGAGAAACAACCTCAAAGCAAGCTTACAAAAAATGTTGGTGATTACCTGTTTGAATGAGCAAGTTTGAAAGTTACAAAAATAAAATAAAAAATACAAGAAAAAGAAAAAAAAAAGAAAAAATTGTAAATGAATAACTAGAAAACCAAAGAAAAGTATCATGCCAAAGTCTGTAGTACCATTAGTCTGTGAATCAAGCTTTATAAATCTGTGAAGTGGCAGCTTCTGAGATATCAACCTACTCAGAAACATTACTAAAGTATGCTGAAAATACTGCAACAGCTCAAGCAGGATCAGTTTTAACACAAGATTGTAAGGTTTTGCTGCATTTCTCAGAAGAAAAGCACACCACATCTGTGTGAGTACACTCATCATAACAGTAGATGTCAAAATAGTAGGATGAGTACTTCTTTACTTACCTCCATTTTCTTCTGGTCTTACTTCCAAAGCTTTACAGACATCCTCACAGTAGAGCTAGACTCACCACTAAGGCTGGACATCAGCCAATCATTTAGCTTAAAAAAAGAGCAGCCCAAGTCATTTTTGTTCTGTTTTGGTTGAATGCCTACTACCATAATGCACATCAGCTCCAGGCAAACTATGCCCCTGGATTTCAGTCTGTAATACCTTTTGAGGACTTAATGAGTTTATCAATCCTAATATCCCAGGGTCTGAGGAATGGTAGATCCTGGGGGGGGGGGGTGTCTGAGAACTCATGGAGGTGGCCGTAAGATCAATACATGTAGACAGATTTTTTTTTATTTTTTTTACTGATTTTGCTGCATCTTCCTCCTCCCTGGCATTCAGGACAGCAAAGAAATGGCCAGGGGGAAGTTATGTGAAGCTTACACAGCAGGAGCAGTGATTTTATTGCTTGAAAATTCACCATTATAGTGAATGTGCACGCACAACAGTACTATGATCATCATAGGGATCACTGATGTAGCATAAATCCTTAGCCATACGGAAACTACAAAGGCAATGTCCCACAAAAGTCAAAACAGTTACAGCATACTAGACGTACCTTCTTGCTACAGACATTAAAATATTCACCATATTATTGTTGTGGTCTTTCCTGAGACACGATACTTAAGTGAAGATCTTTGGAAACCAACAGCAAATGAAAAATACTAATGAAACAGAGGAGTTGCCACTAATTTCAAGCAGTCATAAAAAAGGAAGTTATAGCATGAAGTGCACTATGCCCTATTCCTAAAAGCAACAGCTCCACTCGAGTACACACGGGGCACTGACTGTTGAAAAAGGTTAAGCTGAGGGGACTGAATGATTTCCAGCTGCAGTTAATACACATGCATTTCATAACTACTACAGCAAAGTTCCTTATGATGAATTTCTGTTAATACACCCAACGCTTAACAGATAATACTGTATTCGGCTGTCAGCATTATATTCCTAAAGGACTTCATTGGTGAAAGACATTTCCTAAGTTACCATCAACATTTTTTTCAGCAAAGCACATCAACACAAATTTGCAAAAAGACCTCTCAAATTTATTTTTTGGAAATAATTACCACTTACTGTAAAAAAACTAACAGATGAGATTCTTTTTTCATTTGTGATGCTGCCAGAGAGAGATGCAGTCTCAAGCTGATAAACATCGACTTTGTTGTTTACAACCACAATGTACTTCTCTCCTTTTGGAGACCACTGTACTATGTGCGCTTCTAAATTTGCATGATCATTTTTGAAAAAGAAAAAAAGAAAAAAGTACTTTTTAGAGTAGCAAAAAAAATAGTTCAGCAACAGTCTATTATTCAGTTGGCATCACTGTAGATACATGAAATGCATAAAAAAACAAGAAAGAATCCAGACTCCATTGCTGCTCTTACACTGCTTTATATTCTCTTTTTAAAGTTTTCCTAAATTCTGCCAGCTTCCCTAGTGCAGTATTCCTCTAAAGCACCCTCCTAATGTTCAGAAAGGAGATTGCTACTCATGTAGAATGCAAAGTATGACCTGTAAAGTACTTACTGTAACGGGATCTTCAAGGAGAGGTCACTAACAGTGAAATGTATCATACAGGTTTACTGACATTTTTGTGTCATGTTTCCTGGGGACAGTTATCAAAAGTAGCTATCCCTTCCTTACAAGGAATGGACAAAGGCCTTTCTCTTTCTTAAGTATACTCACAAAAAGATGCAGTGAGACGCATTCACATATATACTGAACCATGAAACATTCTATACTGTTCTTTGAACTTGCATTTTCAACAGTGACAAGTGCATATGAGAAGCCAATAGAAATGAAGAAAACACAAGCGCAACAAGGGAAATGGAGGGCAGGAATCCTTTCTGTGTACCTGTCTAAATAAAATGAGAAAAAACTTTCCTTGGAAACTGAAGAACTCCAAATGGTAAAAAAAACAGTACAAATTCAAAACAAGTCAGAAGTTCAACATCCATAATTTAATAGGGAGACCGTATAAACAGTATAAACCAACAGCAAAGCTTTCAAGACTATGGCTTTCGCAATGCATATCATATGGATTGAGACATTGGCCCTCTGACTTGTTTTGAATTTGTACCTGTCTAAATATTTGTCACAAATGGAGAGACTACAATGCTTTTTCACTAAGTACATAACAAAAATGCACTCTAATTGGCGTGTGCCCTGGTCAAATTATGAAATGGTTGGTTGATTTGGCTGATTCACAATTCACTGAAAAATTAATACTGTGATGTCAGACTTTCTGTGAAATCGTTACACAGTGGGGTTTTGAAAACTTTCTGTTTTCCCCACTGTTGTGTGATCTTGAATTTGGTATACAAGTAACAGCGGATGTGGGGCGTGTAGCCTCCCCATAGTAGGTGGAAGCTTGCTCCTGCAAAAACACTTCTTTTGTGTTTTGTTTTTGATATTCTGTGTAGTCAACCACATTTGGTCATTATGTTTTACTGTTGTAGCCTATAGTGTCAGCAAGGTGAGTGCTGGGAAGAGATTTTTGTTAATCTTTACAGAAAGGAAGAGAGTTCCATATCTATCTACATCTATATATACCTCTATATATATATATATATATATATATATATATATATATATATATATATATATATATATATATATATATATATATATGTATATTACATATATATATATATATATATAGATATAGATAGTATACATTTCTACAGACAGATATAAAGATATCTAAAAGCATCTTTCAAAGATACCATTTAAAACAGATTTTCTTTCTTTTTTTTTTTTTGCATATGTACTATACAACATCAAATCCCTCTTATTTTCTTGATCCTATACTTCTTCCTTTTGGTTTAAATTTCTGGTGTACATTCTCTTTCTCAAGGCTTCTTCCACTGCAGCTTTCTCTAGCTTGACCAGTGAAGGAACTCTTAACTGAAATGTGTATGACTTTTCTTGTGTTCCTGCTCTTTATCGTCTTTCTAGAAATTCTGGGTCTAATGTACAATTACAGTAGACGTGATTTTTTCCTTCTGTTCACCTGACTGTTTCTAAGCCTACTGCCTGGCTAATTATTTCTGTAGCTTTTCTGCGAGCCATTAATTCTTGCTTTTGTCACTGTAGGTTGCCAAGATCAGAACCTAGCAACATGGGAAGGTTTCTACCAAGCTCCCCATTGGAATGTCAAGACTCACAATGCAGAGATGTCTTAATGGGGGGGGGGGGTCAAAAGTGCGAATAAAAGTCACTCTTGTCCTTTAAACTTGTGTCTTGCAAGCCTCCAACTCCCAAACTTATATTTACCAACTTCAACATTGTCATTACTCTGAAAAAAGAAATATTCCAAAAAACTGCAATTGCAAACTCAGTATATGTACGTTGGTATTTGTGGTCACATTCCAGGACTTGGCAATTGAAAGTTTAGGCATTTTAGATAGTTATCTTTCTGTCATCATTAGAGGATTTCATTAAAGTTGCTTTACCAACTAGGGCCCTAGTGCCTATGCCAGGTTTGGGAACTTTTTCATCCTGGGACAAGTACAACCATTTTCCATTTTTATTTTTTCTATGACATATACATCATTGACACATCCTCCACTACTTTTTCTATGACATATACATCATTGACACATCCTCCACTACTGCCACTTCAGATGCATGAGCTGCTGATTGAATCCAGGTCACTTGGTCCGTAGTCAGGGTTTTATCCCTGTATGCCACAGCACTGGCTGAAAGTTGTTCATTGGGATCAATGCAAGAATGCTGGAAACAGGTAGCGGTACAATAATTTATACTGACTTATTGCAGGTAAAAGCTGTTAAGATACAAATTATCTGATACATGGAAAAATAATCTAAACTATTAAGAGTGACAATTAGACTGCAGAAACAAATGAGTCAGATCGTATTACCACAAAAATGGACATATATTTAGGACAAACAAGACTATTACACAGGTGTTTTTTAACCTTTAAGAATACTGAAGAAAAAAGGAATATAGACACAAAGTGCTGGAGATGTAATTTTCTTACTGTACTAATATTAAAGATATTTACTGAATTGCATATAGCACACAGGATATGACATTTCAAAAACAAAACAAAACAAATTTCATGACATTTTTGCACATTAGGTGTACTGGAGGTGAAAATGGAATTGGACTAATAGAAAAGTAAACTGGCTGGTTTGTTCATATAATGAAAAACACATCAGTACATATAAAGGAACTTGTATACTGAATCAATGAAAAGAATCATGAAAGCATATAAGACAAAAGGACAGAAAAATGAGTTCTTACCAAACTGGAGAGAAACCTTAAAATGCTACAATCTGGCAAATCTAACATGGAAAGACTGTACTGCAAATACTATCAACAATAATTTTAAATGAATTTTAAAAAGTATTTGAAAATATGTGAATATCTCTTAATATTTCTAATATGATATATTTTGGAAAATAATGACTAAACACAATTTAAATTAAAATGAGAGGATCTGAAGCTGCAGCTCAGGAAGTCTGCCAACCTCATTTACTTCTCCAGGATGTGACTGGTAGTGAAGATGGAAGTCCAGGTCTATGATTCACTGCCAGAAAAACACTGCCTCCATGCAGATAGTAAAGACTCCCGACACCTGGCATGCCTGGAAGAAATTAGGCTGGGGAGGGGGGACAACAAAAACTCTGTCTACAGTGGTCCTGGTCTATAAAAACTGGCTTAGAAAGGGGACTCTCAAGATGGTGGCCACCTGAGAAGCACACTAACTACAGATGTCCCAATCAGACAACAGAGTAAGTTATACATCTAGGGGAAACTCTGTTATTGGCTAGCAGACCACTGTTTGAATGCAAGCAAAACTAATAATTAGACTGGGAAAAATCAGGGAAATAAAAAGGAAGTAATAGCCCTGGGTGAGAAGAACCTTAAGGCTGATCAGCATAAAGCAGACTTGTGTGCAGCATCAATGCCAGAGCTGACTTCACGTAAACTAAAGAAAACAATAGTCCAGATACATTCAGAAGTGCTTAAAATAAGTGAGCATTTGGAAGACTATACAAGAACAAATGAAAAACTGATGGAAAAAGGCATTAAATAATAAATATGAGCCAAAAAATATCACATGGACTGAAACGCTGGTCCTCTGGCATGAGATAATGAAATATTTCAGAAATTGGTAGATCTAGAAGATAATGCATGATGAGAAATAAATAAATTTTCCAGAAATACCAGAAAATTTGGAGGGAGTGACTGCATTAACTGTATGAAGCTATAAGTAACTGGACGTGTTTTGCAGGAGTATTTGTTAATTAAGAGCGCATATTACTTTTGCTCCTAATTTCACTTCCAAAAATAAACAAAGACCAAACTGATTAAAATGCAGTCATTACAGCAAAAGAAACTTCTGACAAAAATGTGGCAAAAAGGAAAGGTGATAAATATAGGTGATTCCACTGCATTTCTGGAAGATGAATACTCATTTTATAGTACACAAAAGAAGAATATGTTTATCCAGATCATTAAAAGTTGTTACAGGGCTTGGGTAAGACTCAAACTTCTATATCCAGCAGTCTTTAGGATATTTTCAACAGGTGGGTCAAAAACTTATATGGTAGCAGGCTTAGCATTGGACAGAGAGAGAAAAGGACATTAGTCAGCAAGGAGAAGAAGACTTTGCTTCTGGGCCATACATAAGTAAGGAGAGGGGGGCAAAAAAGAGACTGTACCAGTGAAACAATTTTACTTGTTCCAAACAAAAATGCCTGAGTGACAGAAAAGTCCAGGAGTGGGCCAGATGAATGAGGAAAAGCTTGGATTCAAATCAGATGTCACAACTGAAAGAAGGTGAGGAATGCAAATAAGACCACAGTTAAGTGAACTTACTGAAGGGTGGAATAATATAGCAATAACCCACGCCTGGGCGTGGGTAATGCGGGATTTACCCACGGTTGGTTCGCCCTCGGACCAAAGACAACCGTGGGTAAATCCTGCATTACCCACACCCAGAAGTGGGTTATTGCTATTATACTATGACATTATTTAAGAAAAGAAATAATTACTTTTCTTAAATAATGGCATTGTATAATGCCTCTTTACTGCCCTTCCGCAGCTGGCTGGTACCAGCGGCAGTTCTGATGTACTGCGCATGCCTACGCAGTACATCAGAGCTGTGGCCAAAAGCAACGGAGAAAGCAAGATCTCCATTGCTTTTTACTGTTTCGCTATGTTAAATGGGTTTAACATAGCAAGACAGCTTTAAAATAAGCAACGGAGATGTCTGTTGCTTATTTTCAAGCTGTCTCGCTATGTTAAACCCATTTAACATAGCGAGACAGGTTTAAAAAAAAAAGCAACGGAGAAAGCAAGATCTTCGTTGCTTTTTACTAATGTCGCTATGTTAAGCGAGTTTAACATAGCGAGACACTTTAAAAAGCAACTGAGATCTCCGTTGCTTTTTTAAACCTGTGTCGCTATGTTAAACTCTTTTAACATAGCGAGACAATGTTTAAAGACTTATACTAATGGAAAAGTCCGGGTGGCGGGATCTTTTCCATTAGTATAATCGATTACAACGTCTGCTGACCAATCATCGTGCACGTTTTGGAATATTAATGGGGGGTCATGGTATAATATAGAAATTATTATTCCCACTATGAGTTGTACAAACAGGTGGTAAAACTTATAAAAAAAAAAAAATCTTGTTTTGTGCACGTCAGAACAGACTGGGATTTGAATCAGAATTTAGTATGGCGAAGGAAGAGGACTGTGTAGAAGACTAATAAAGTGAACCTAGTAAAATGTGGAGCAGCTACTGAGTATCAACCCCATTATGTGCCATTTATTTTAAAATCTGCAGGGAGCTATCACATATGAATCTCATGTTGTTGTGTTGCATGGAAGGAAACAATACAATCTCCTTTGACAATCATATTGCCAAAGTAGTTAAGAAATCCTTCTATGCAGCCCATCTAATTACTAAGGGATTCGCATCTAGAAATAAAGATGTTATAGTGCCCCACTATTAGTCACTCATCAGACCAATCATAGAGTACAATGCCCCATTTGGGATGTACCTCACAAGACACTTCAAAAACAGCTTGAAAGACCACAAAAGCACCTCACCAAGAGGATTACTGGCCTCAAACATATGTCCTATGCAGCCCGACTGAAAAAGCTCCGGCTGTACTCAGTGGCATATCGCTTACTCAGAGGTGATCTCTGCCTGACTTACAAAGCCATGTCCAACTCAGAATTGATGGACATGCTCCACCTAAAGAAATCCAAGTCACTGCGAGCCACGCGCTCTAGTGAGCTAAACCTCGCCACAACAAGAAATATAACATTTTGGAGGGACAGACTCCTGTTACAGTGACTCACCATGCTTTGGAACAAAATTCCTAACTACAATAGGCAGAGCCTCTCACTAACACTCTTCAAGAGAAGCCTTGACGAGTGGATGGGTAACAGAAAATACACCCCTGGGATCACTTCATTGGCTCTGCTTGACAGAGGCTCAGTTATTTAATCAATGGGGCGGCGAAAGCTGACACACTCTGGCTAGGTTTATAAATGCCCTTGGGCAGATAGCCTAGTACCTACCTATGAACCTATGAATGTAAAATAAGCCATTTAACATGAAATATCTAAATGAAAATAAACATTATTGCAAAATACAATGTAACAGTACAAAGTTATATTTCTTAAATGCAAAAAGTAAGTACAGTAATGCAGTGTGTGTATGGAGAAAAACGAGCTACATGGATATTAACAGTACACAATTAAAAAGAAGCTTACCATTTACAATGCAGCACAACACAAATTGGAAGTAGAAAGGTAAAGTTAAATAATGTTGAGATCTGAAGGTGTTGGTGGCGGACTGAGGATACAAGGAATTGCTCAAAGAAGCATATAACATCACTGTCAATGTCTTCCTGATATACACAACGTATGTTACAAGAATAGACAATCTAGTCAAGGGTAGTGCTCTTCACTTCTGTAAAATAAGCATGTTCAATTATGAAAGCAAAGTGAAGATTACAAGATTAGTGGGATTTCTTTATGAGCAGTTACTTTAGCAGAGTATAGGTTGTCTGGCTTGTCTAAGAGGACATTAACAAACATTGAAATGATGCATTTCAGATAAGAAAAGGATCAAGTAAGAGATGATTAGAAACTGCATTCTGTGACCTTTTCAAAGGATCTATTAAAGGAAGTCAGCAGTTTACTCTTAGACAAGCAGCAAAAGCAAGTTTTGAGAGAACCAAAGTTTAAAAAGGGCAAAACAAATGGTATTGCAACTGAACATAAAGTTTAACTTCAGAATGCACTAGGCATAAAATCACATAATTATGTTCTTTTCACAGGGATAGTAAGTGAATTCTTTCAATGACCTAGTTTTTAAGTAAAAGGTTAACTGATTATATGCAGACTGTTTTTCTACATTTGTGAAGGGAAACCCATTACAACAGCAGCAATGTGTAAGCTTCATCAAAATGTACCTCAGTATGAGTACCCCTATTTTTGGGGAGGTACCACTACTGTGAATCTGAGGCTTCGGAGGTTTTATCTTTTCTTTTTTTTTTGTTTTTTAGAGGGTTTTGGAGAAGGGCATAGTGAACTGAACTGCGCTGGAAAAATATAACATGAACCCAAGCAAATCTATGAAATTGCAACTACGTAAAATTCATGTCCGTCAAACATTACAAAGTATGCATAAGCTGCTATTAGGATATATATATATATATATATATATATATATATATATATATATACACATATATGTGTATATATATATATATATATATATATATATATACACACATATATGTATATATATATATATATATATATATATATACACATATACATACATATACACACACACACACACCAGAAATGACACTCATTATACGCAAATGTTACTTTAAAATATCAGAATGGCTACTTCAGAAATTTTAACAAAGAATGTATACGGTGTTTCAGGCACAGAAAAAAAGCATAGAGTACTTAATGAATTGTATTAACAAATGCAGGGTGCAAGCTATCATGTTTCAAGAGACACATTCGCACAGAAAGAAACACAAGTGGACTTGCAAGATGGCTGCATACTGATAAACAGTTTGATTTGAGCTTTCCAGTGTGAAAAAAGAAACTTATAGGCCAGTGAAACTGTCAGTTTGGGTAAAATGTGATCACTGTCTGGTTAGTAATTACATTTCCCAAACGCCAGCAAAAAAGAAATTTGGAGAACCTCTGGGAAAATTAACCAGAAAAGGAAAACAGAAAACTCTTGTCTGGGAAGAATCCTGTACCTGTTCATTAAAAAGCAATCTAAGTTTCAGCTTTAGTACCACAGACAGCTTTCAGTAATTTAGAGGGAAAGATGAATCAAATGGACTCAGAAGTGCCTAAAATAAATGAAATACTGAAAGACATAATCAACACACAAAAGACTGGAAAAATAAGAGGAACATTAACTAGTTAGTCATTCAGATGACCTGCTAAGAACTCCAACAATCAGAGGATGAAATGAAGAAAAGACGGGCAAAGCATGAGGCTTTTTTAAGAAGAGCAGTTTCAAAAAACTGTAGAGTTAGAAGACGGACCGTGCAGAGAAAACCCGAGATTTTCTGCTGTACCACAGAAAATCGAAGGAGCAGATTTGTATTAGCTTTATAAAAGTACAAATAAGTGACTGGACTCGTGTTCCACATCAGGATCTGTTAACTTGGAAGGCATATTGTGCATATGCACCAAACCTGGCCTTGAGAAAGCATGGGAAGTCTGTATATTGTGTTCTGAGGGTGATTTACAAAGATTCTTTAATAAAGAAAAGTCATTACCTGTTTTTCCCCCTCATTGCTGACTGCTTTTACTTGGAGATGAGCAGTCTGCAGGTGTAAAAAAAGAAGTTATGTACTTACTATAATGTTCCATCTGAGTTGTTGGTTTTTCATCTGTCTTCAACCTGTGGGTTCAGATCAGACTCGGCTGAATACTACAGCTCTAGGATCCAAAAATCTGAGCTCCTCCTGTACCCTCATCCCCTCAGATAGAGTTTGCTGCTCACAATCTATCTAGTGTTTACAACAAAAAGGTTTTAAATACATGTCCTTGAAATGTAGAGAAAAAGAGCACTTCAAGAGCTCAAACAGATAAAGGGATATCCACATCCATATCCTTCAGGTCTTAAAAAATCTGGAAGGGGGATGGAGGGAGAGAAGGTTGAAGACAAATGAAAAACCAACAATTCAGATGGAATGTTGTGGTAAGTATAACTTCTTCATCTGAAGTTGTTTTTCATTTGATCTTCAACCTATGGGACAGAATCCCCAGCTAAAGAACTCTTGGGAGGCTCTCATGGAAGGGTATTCAGGAGCATAGCAGAACCAAAGGAGGCCCTATTCTTGGAAATAATGTTCAATCTGTAATGTGATATAAAGGTATGTGAATTAGAGCAAGTAGCTGCAGAGCAAATATCAATAGGAACTCTGAACAGAAAGGAGTGGAAGTGGACACAGACCTGGTAGAATGAGCCTTGGCCAGTACAGGTTAAGGGTATTCCTGTAATGGAATAAACAAGTGAAATGCAGCTTGTAAGCCAATTAGCCAGAATCACTTTGGAAATTAGTTTTCCCAGATCAGCTTTAGAGAAGGATACAAAGAGCTGGTCAGACTTCTGAAATGTTTAGTTTTATCAAAATAAAACCATAACTGTCTATGTACATCTAGCATATGGAGTTTGTATTTCCCTTTGTTTTGAAAATTGGAGCAGAAAACTGGGAGATTGATGACCTGATTGATGTTAGATTCAGATGCACCCCCCCCCCCCCCAAAAAAAAAAAAAAAAAACTTTACTGGATTATCACTTGTAACACAGGCAAATTTACATTCATATTCATATAAAAGTACTCAAACTATACTAACAAAAACATTATACTTCACATATACTGACATTAAAGAAAGCATCACTGTATTAAAAAGTTACTCCTTTTCAGTATTTTCACGAACAACTTTCGCTCTGTAATTAGTCAATGTTCGGTAATACAATATGCCGATGATTCAGCTATTATCTGCACAGCTAGCTCCATACCAGAACTATAACAAATTACCCAAAACACCTTTACCTCTACTGAAACCTGGATGACCAATAACTATCTTGCACTTAACCCTAACAAAATAAAACTCATATTATTCACCCCCCAAGAAACACCCCCCTAAACAAAGCAGAGTTTACTATTCACACTCAAAACAATACTATCACCAACCAAGGTCGTGTCTCATACAAAACTACTAGGTGTGATGCTAGACAAAAACCTGACATTTGACCTGCACATGCACAATAGCATCAAAAACTTGGCATCTTTTACAGACTTAAATATTTCCTCAGCCGCTCCACAAAACAAATCCTTGTTACTACCTATCTCCTATCATCTCTCACATATGGTGTTCCTCTACTTACAAATATTCAGTTCTCCCTGAAATCCAAACTTGAGACCTGTTATAACAAAACAGCAAAGTCTGTACCTAATGCTAAATACTCCTCCCATCACTGTTCCTCCTTATACTTGCTGAACTTGCTTGAACTCCCTAATCACCTCACATATATACAATTAACTACTGCACATAAAATTAGTTTCAAATCTTCAGATTGGCCAGCCCTTACTTCTATATTCACTCACTACTATCCTAACAGGCCTCTTAGATCAGGGAACTAACTTCTCTTGAAAGTAGAAAAAAAAGAGAAGTTATGTTCTTACCATAATGTTCCATATTTGTTGTTGATCTTCATTCATTTATTACTGATGGGTATCTGTTCTGTTCTCGGAACCGAGTCAGCCGTTATAACAAGCTTGCACCAGCCAAAAAACTCTCGAGCTAAGTCTTACCCATAGTGCCCCTCTCTATACTACCTCAGATCCAATTTGCCTGTAAAGGAGAAAGTGGAGGCTTTATCTGAACAACTTCCCTATTACAGGCTAGGACTATATGCGAACCTCCAGGAGTCTTTTGGAGGGAGATGGTGATGGTGGGGGGGGGGGTTGTAATAAATGACAGAATGATCAACAACACAGATGGAATGTTATGATAAGAACATAACTTCTATATCTGATGATGTTAATCTTCATTCATTCCTTACTGACGGGACAGAGTCCCTAGCTACTCTGTCTCCTGGGAGGCTGTATGGAAGAATATCCCCGAGTACCACTGATCGAAAGGAAGCCCCCCCCCCTGGAGACCATATGCAATTTGTAATGAGTGATAGAGGTATGAGGGGTAGACCATGTCGCTGCTGCACAAATGTCGTCTATAGTGGCTCTTGCATGGAAAGCAACAGATGTTGCAACTGGTCTTGTGGAATGCGCTTTGACTTTAGATGGTTATGCGGCTTTGTTCTGGTTGGTAGATGAAGCACATACAGTCTCTCAACCATTTAGGCAAGGTAACTTTGGAAACAGGTCTCCCCAGTCTTGGTCCTGAGAATGTCACAAATAACTGGTCAGATTTTCGTAATGACTTAGTTCTGTTGAGGTAAAAATGCAATTGTCTATGTTTATCAAGTAAATGTAATGCATATTCTCCTCTGTTAGAAAAAGTAGGAAAGAAAACGGATATAATTAAGGTTTGATTAACAGTTAAGTCTGAAATAACTTTGGGCAAAAAGGAAGGGTTAGTGCGGAGTAATACTCTGTCCTTATAGAACACTATGTAAGGCTGTTTTATGCACAAAGTTTGCAACTCAGAAATTTGTCTCGCTGAGGTAATGGCCACCAAGAACAAGGTCTTCCAGGATAAGAATTCAGTTCACAGTTGGCAGCAGATTCAAAGGGAAAACAAGTCAAGGCTTGTAGAAAAAGAAGTTATGTACTCACCATAACGTTCCATGTTTGTAGTCCATCTCACCCTTCATTCTTACACATGGGTTAGGAGCCGATCCTCGGCTCCGACTCAGCCTTTTAAGCAAGCTCAAAGTCTTCTAGTTGGCTCATGGCTAGGACGGTATCCCATGGTGCACCAGTATAATCCCCAGATCTTGTTTGCTGCTAACCATAGAAAGAATAACAAACTAACCAGAAACAACAATAATACAAGGTCTCCCCTTAAGAAAAAATTTTTTCTGTCTCCAGATCCTACCAGAAAGGGGGTAGGAGGGTGGGTTTGTAAGAATGAAGGGTGAGATGGACTACAAACATGGAATGTTATGGTGAGTACATAACTTCTTTATGTTCTGTAGTCCTATCTCGCCTTCATTCTTACACATGGGACAGCGTCCCCAGCACCTTATTCTTGGGTGGCTCACGGAAAAATACTCCTGAGTACTGTGGAACCAAAGGAGACTCTATCCCTAGAGGTCAAATCCAATTTGTAATGAGTACTAAAGGTGTGAGGGGTAGCCCATGTTGCTGCTGCACAAATATCAATTGGAACCTTGGCTTGAAAGGCTGCAGAAGTAGACTGAGATTTCGTAGAATGAGCCTTAATTCTGAACAGTAAAGGCTTACCATTGGAAGAATAAATGTAGGATATACAACTGGTGATCCAATTCGAAAGGGTCATTTTGGAAACCGGGAGACCTAATCTGGAGTCGGAGAAGGAAACAAATGATTGGTCTGGCTTTCTGAATTCCTTGGTCTGGTGTAGATAGAACCGTAATTGTCTGTAAACGTCCAACCGATGGCATCTGTATTCTGCTGCATTGGAATGATTAGGGAAGAACACTGGAAGCTCTATAGTTTGGTTCAAGTTGCTATGAGAGCACACCTTGGGGACAAATGATGGATTAGTACGAAGAGATACTCTATCTTTGTGGAAAATCAAATAAGGGGGCTTGACAGACAGTGCTTGTAGCTCTGAAACTTGTCTAGCTGATGTGATTGCCACCAGAAACAAAGTCTTCCAAGACAGAAATTTCAACAAACACGACTGAGCTGGTTCAAAGGGTGGAGACGTTAATGTAGATAGAATGAAGTTTAGATTCCATGAAGCTACCGGTTCCTAAAAAGGAGGTCTCAACAAAGTAGCACCTTTAAGGAAGGTCTTACAAACTTTGTGAGACATCAAACTGGATTCATGTTGACTCAAATGAAAATTTGATATTGCTGCCAAGTGAACCCTAATTGTGGCAGCAGCAGAGCCCTGGTGAAAATGTTAAGACAAGAATTCCAATGCCACTGGAATAGATGCGGTACAAGGGTCAACATTACTTTCCTCAGCCCAGATAGATAACCTTCTCCATTGTATAACTTTCTAGTGGAGGGCTTGTGAGAAGATGCAAGCATGTGAGTCACAGAGGGTGAGAAATCAAAGCCTGACTAGGGATGGAACTGGAGCAGCCAAGCTGTGAAATTGAGGGTGTGGAGGTTGGGATGAAGAGAGCCTGACATATGCGTCAATAGATCTGGCATGGAGTTCAGAGCCCATGGGTCTAGTAGGCGAGGCCCGAGAAAGTGGAACCAAACCTGATGAGACCAGTAAGGAGTGATGAGGATCAATTTGCTTCTCAACAGTTTTGCTTTCTGAATCACCTTGGATATGACAGGAAAGGGCGGAAAAGCATAAAGGAGACCCATGGGCCAATCGTGAACAAGTGCATCTCTTGGTGACTCCCCCGGAGGGGGGATAAGGGAAAAATAGCTGCTGCATTTGGAGTTGATCGGGCTGGCAAAAAGATCGCAGCAAGGCTGTCCCCATCGGCGGAAAATCTGTTCCTCTATTTCCTGCTTCAGAGACCACTTGTGAGGCATCAAGATTGCCAGGCTGAGTTTGTCAGCTATCACGTTGGTTGTCCCCAGGATTTGCATTACCACTAGAAAGCGCTGGGAAGATATCGCCCATTTCCAAACACGAATAGCCTCTAGAGAGAGTGGGTACGATCTGGTTCCGCCTTGTTTGTTGAGATGCCATACTACCGACATGTTGTCTGATTGCATCGCTATCGTCCCAAGAGGAAGAAGGTCATGGAGTAAGCACTGCCCTTATCTCTAGGACACTGATATGCAGGTGGGCCTCATGATCTTGCCATGTGCCTTGGACAGTCCTGTCTAGATAATGCCCCCCCCATCTGTGAGGCATCCGTGGTCACAGTAGCAACGGGTTGGCGTGGGAGGAATGGAGTGCCTGTCATTAGCTGGTTGGGTTGGATCCAACAACGGAGGTCCTTTTTGCAAGACTCTGTTAACAGGATGTGTTGGTATAGAGGCAGTTGTTGGAAGGACCACTGGGACGACAGAAGCCATTGAAGAATCCGCATGTGTAGTCTGGCCAGAGGCACAAGTAATATGGTGCAGGCCATGGTCCTTAGAAGTTTCAGCACTGTCTTTACCTTGACTTTGCGGAGGGGGAGAAGACAGAGAACTTGTACGAAATTCTGTGCTCTTTTGGAAGACGAGCCAACATGGCGACTGTGTCTATTTCTGCGCCTATAAAAGTCACAAATTGAGTGGGCGATAAGGCAGACTTTTCCCAATTTATAGTAATCCCCAACTGGGCACAAAGTTGGATAGTGGCATTTCTGGTTTGAAGAAGTAGATGCCTGGTGGAGATGGTCAGGAGCCAGTCATCCAGATACAGAAACACTTGGAATCCTAGATGTCTTGGGTGAGCTGTCACTACTGCCATACACTTGGTGAACACCCTGAGGGCTGTGGTGAGACCAAAGGGCGGAGCACGAAACTGATAGTGACTGGCTCCCAATCAGAAGCGTAGATGACTCCTCGACGCTCTGTCCATTTTTATATGGTAGTACGTGTCTTGGAGGTCTACTTAGCACACATCCAAGTGTCTTTCCCTAATAGAGGGACTACAGACTGCAGTGTCACCATCCGGAACTTGTCCTTCTTTACAGATTCATTTAGAGTGCTGAGGTCCAAGATGGGCCTCCAGTCCCCTGTACGTTTTAGCACGAAAAAGAATCTGGGGTAAGTTCCGAATCCTACTTGGTCTGCGGGGATGGTTTTGATGACTCTGTTTGCCAGCAACTTATTCACTTCTACAGTTGCTTGATTCCCTGTGATTGGGTGGAACATCCAGGATCCTCTTGGGAACATGAGGTGGAAGAGAAAAGGGTATGGAGTAACCTTTGATAATTCTTTGTACCCATTTGTCTAGGGTGATACTTAGCCAGGCTTCTGGATACAAAGAAATGCGACCCCTGATCAGCTCCAGAGAAGCACAGTCAGGCCCCACATCAGGAGCACTGATAGGGCCGGCCATGAAATAAATTCTGGCCTCCCTGGTTTTGCGGTCAGCCCCTGCCTCTAGGGCGATGTCTACCATTTGCTCCTCCTCCCCTGACTCTGAAGGAGGAGTCACCCTGTGCATCCTGGAAAAACCTGTGGGACTTCTTGAACCACATTTTACCACCTCTCTGAGCCTTGGGATATGGTCTAGAGGGGATGGTAAAACGTACTCCCACAGCAGAGAGCGTTTCCCCTTCTTGCTCACACCTGGTGTGCGTCTCTTTTACCTTAGGTCCAAATAACTGTCAAATGGGGCGTTGGTAAAGGTAGACTTGAAGGGCTCCACAAAATTACACAAGCGCATCCAGGAGGGCCTCCTAAGGGAAACCCCTGAACCCACTGCCCTGCTCGCTCCATCGGCTGCATAATAAATCAGCCTCATGGATCAGTTAACAATGGAATTTAAGATGGACACCTTATCAAGGGCTCATTCAGTAGATGTACCTTGTAGAGTCTCTCCTAACTCCTTAAGGAGATCTCTGAAGCCTTGTAAAATGTGTTAGGTAGTTCAGTGATCTGAGAGTGAATGCTGCTGATGAAAAGATACACTTCCCGTACCTGTCCATCATTCGAGACTCATTGTTTGTTGGACAGACAGATGAAGTCTCCACTAATTCCTTCTTGGTGGCCACCGCCACCACCATGGCATCTATGGGAACACCCTTGGATAAAAATTCCTTCTCCTTGGGGGCTGAAAAAATTTTTTTGGTTCTCCTGGGGACTGGCTCTATGGCATCAGGAGTCTCCCACACCTTTCGACTAACAAGCTCTAAATGTTCGTCAAAAGGTGCAGGCACCCAAGAGGCTGAAAGTTGAGACTCAAAAGCCTTCAGGTACACCGACTCCTCATCAGAAGGGGTAACAGTGGGCCAGTCGCACCTCTGCTTAAGGATCTCTAAGATGTCCACAAAGGAGACATCATCAGAGGACGACTTGGGAGACCCTTCTGACTCCTCAAGGTTGGTGTCGGAGGCAAGAGACTCATCCTGGGAGTCTACATGCTTCCTCTTGCATGCCCTCTTCTGAGGGGGCTCCTCAGAAGGGTATTCCGTGGGGCTATCAGCCGGGGGCTCCTGAGGCTGCGGGTCTCTGCTGTCTAGGGAGGGAATAGGTGTTGAGACGGATATCGGTGTCCAAGGGGGAAGTGTGTCAGTACTCCTGTGTGGAGCTGATGATCGGGACAGCATACTCCTCATCATCTCGAAGGCCGACCTCTCTGGTTCCGAAGACCTCCACGGCTCCGAGGAGACAGAGGTACGGTCCAAGCTCACCCTAGCCGGCGCACCGAGAGGGAGACTCTGAACTAAAGAGGTCCGGTTACAGACGTCCCTGCCAGGGCCGACTGGGGAGCTTCAGCTCCTAGACACCACGGACGGCACTGAAGGTGTCGGAGTGGAACTCAGCTCTGAGACAGTCTCGGGGGGAGCTGGAAAGTACAGTTTTGTACCTACCATAAATGTAGATGTCCGAGAGGAATGCATCTGCAGTCTTAACAAATGGGTTGTCCTGTCGTCAGGCAGCCCTTCGGTCGGCCGGATTCCAAAGTCTGGGTCTGGCTTTGGCTGGTGTCGCACTTCACCCGACGTCATTGCGGCAGTTATTCGGGTATAAAGGCATCAGCCGACGCCATTTTCCTCAGTGTTTCTTGCCCCAGATGCCAGGTGCCCTCTTGGATGGCTAAATTTGGATAAATGCCAAAGTTTCCAAATAGTAGAGAGCAAACACACAAAATAAGCATGTATGTACATATATACAAACAAATACACCATAATAGATCCCCAAGCTAGCTGCAGATTGGTAAATACCCTAGGAGTACCTCAGAGGGGAAGGAGGGTGGGTAATCCTGACTGCAGATGCATTCCTCTCGGACATCTACATTTATGGTAGGTACAAAACTGTACTATGTCCTTCAAGGATGCATCTGCAGTCTTAACAAATGGGTAGAATACCATAGCTAAACTAGGGGAGGAGGTAAAGAGAAAGGATTATGGTGTAGTTAGGATCCCTTGCAAAACAGCAGTGGCAAAACCAGCATGGGATCTAGAGTATAGAGGTAAGTTATAATGCTTGGCAAATGTATGCACGGAGGTCCAAGTAGCAGCCTCTATAATGTCCTTGGTAGCCACTCCTCGTAAGAAAGCTGTGGTAGTGGCTGTAGCCCTTGTGGAGTGAGGCCTGATGTTCTCTGGAGTTTTCTTTCCATGGTAGGAGTAACAAAATCTAATGCAATTTCCTATCCATTTGGAGATTGTCTGTTTAGAAATTGGTTTCCCTTCCTTCCCTGTTGCATATGCTACCAGAAGCTGGTCAGTCTTTCTATTGTTTTTTGTCCTGTCCAGATAGTAGCGTAATTGTCTGTGTACATCCAAGGTATGTAAGAGCCTTTCTCCCTTGTTCTGTGGGTTGGGGAAGAATGTAGGGAGGTGGATAGCCTGATTTAAAGAAACTCTGGATACCACCTTAGGCATAAATGTAGGATTTGTTCTCATGGACACTCTGTCTTGATGGAAGATCAGGAAGGGTTGCACTGCCATTAATGCCTGCAGTTCAGAAACCCTTCTTGCTGAAGTTATTGCTAGCAGGAAGGCAGTTTTCCAGGATAAGTATTGTAAATCTGCTGTTGCTGCTGGTTCGAAAGGAGGAAGAGTCAGCTTTTCTAGTACAAAATTCAAGTCCCATGCTGGCAATGGAGGTTTCCTGGGAGGTTTTACATTTTTAATTCCTCTCAGAAACTGTCTGAGCAGAGGATGCAAGAAGACAGGAGGATCCAAGCTGTATTCTGCTGAAATAGCTGATGCATGTATCTTGATGGAAGAATAGGACAGGCCTGTATGGTAGAGCTCTGCCAAGTACTCCAGGATGTTGGCTATGTTCACCAGTGTCACATCTTGCCCCTTTGCAGTACTCCAGATGAGGTATCTTTTCCATTTTGCTGCATAATTCTTTCTTGTGGAAGATCTACGAGCCTCCAGTACTATGTCTTTAACCCTTTGGGATAAATTCGGGTTAGTTGCTGTTATGTAATGTTCCAGGCAGTTAACTGCAGAGTTTTTAGACTTGGATGCAGGATGCTGTAGTTGTTCTGTGTTAGCAGTAAAGGGATCAGGGGCAGCGTCCATATTTGTTCCCTGGACATGCTCCTCAGAAGTGGGTACCAATGTTGTCTTGGCCAGTTTGGAGCTATCAGAATGATCCTCGGACGTTCCTCTTTGATCTTCAGAAGCACCTTGTGCATCAAAGGGAGTGGTGGGAATGCGTATGCTGTCAGGCTTTTCCAACTGAAAGAAAGGGAGTCCACCTTCCAAGCAAGTGGGTGGTAAGTCCTTGTGGAGAATTTCTTCAACTGGTGATTGAAAGGGGATGCAAACAAGTCTATTTGTGGTAATCCCCATTTTCTTGTGATGGTTTTGAAGATGTCCGGATGCAGCATCCATTCGTGGGCATCTGTTGTAGTTCTGCTTAATATGTCTGCTAGAATGTTTTCCTTCCCTGGTACATAAATTGCCTGTAACTGAATGTTGCAGCTCAGAGCCACATCCCATAGGTTGAGTGCCAGCCAGCATAGAGGGTATGAGTGTGTGCCTCCCTGTTTGTTGATGTACCACATAACTGTGGTGTTGTCTGTTCTTATCATCAACTGGCCTTCTTGGAGAAGAGGTCTGAATGCCTGGATTGCCAATTTCACTGCCATCATTTCTTTTAGATTTATGTGCAGATCTAGCTGGTCTTGAGTCCATAGGCCTTGAATGCACTTGCCCAGCATGTGTGCCCCCCATCCGAGGTCTGAGGCATCTGTTGTGATGGTTTGTCTCGGTTGACTTTTGCAGAAGGGCAATCCTGTGTTTGATTGGCAGGCCTGAGCCCACCATAGAAACTCCTGTTTCAGGCATGGGATCATTGGAATTTTGGTTTCTAGGCTGTGCTTGTGCTGGGACCACAAATTCTTTAGGTACCACTGTAGCTTTCTCATATGCAGCCTGGCATGAGGGACCAGTATTATGCAGGATGCCATGAAGCCTAGAGCTTGTAACACTTTTCTTGCAGTCAGATGGTTCTGCTTTGTTAATGCCAAGAAGTAGAGAGGAAGTTGTTTTTTCTTTTCTGCAGTTAGGAATGCCATTTGTTTTGATGTGTCCAGTTCTGCACCCAGAAAGGTTATTCTTTGGGATGGAATCAGCCTTGACTTTTCTGTATTGACTGTATATCCCAGGGCTTGCAGCAGGCAGATGACTCTTTGTAAGTCTTCTGTTAGTTTGTTTTTGTTGTCCGCTTGTATCAGGCAGTCGTCCAGGTAGGGATAGATTTGAATCCCCTGAAGTCTGCAATGAGCTATAACTGATGCCAGGCATTTCGTGAACACTCTGGGCGCAGTAGATATGCCAAAAGGCAATGCTGAGAATTGATAATGCTCTGATCCTGCAAGAAATCTGAGGTATCTTCTGCAAATTGGTCTTATGGGGACGTGCAGGTATGCCTCCTTGAGATCTAGAGTTACCAGCCAAGACTCCTTGCCCAGCATGGGAAGAAGCTGCTGTAGGGTCAGCATTTTGAATTTGGGAACAATGAGGAATGTGTTTAAAGCGGACAGGTCTAGAATAGGCCTCCATTTGTTTTCTTTCCTTGGTACCAGGAAGAGTCTTGAGTAAAATCCCTTTCCCTGTTCCATAGATGGTACCTTTTCCACAGCTCTCATTTTTAATAATTGAAATATTTGCTTTAGAGCTTCTGTCTTTTGAGTAGGTGGTAGGTTTGGCATTCCTCTCTTTTCTGGTAGAGTATGGAAATGGAACCTGTAACCTTGGTCTATAGTTTGCAAAATCCATTTTTCTCTTGTAATGCAGTGCCAGTTTCTTGAAAATAAGGTTAGCTTTCCGCCCAAGGGTGCTTGTAGTTGTTCCCTGGTAGGCGGTACCACCGCCAAGTCACTGAGATTGAGTTGTTGTAGTGGTGGTGGCTGTATCCGTGCCTCGTTGGTTGTTACCATGCCATTGGCGACCCCTGTAGGCACCCCTGGATTGGTTTCTGCCTCTAGTGCGCCTATTCCTGCCTCTTTGGGGCTTAGAGGATTCGGGAAAGGACCAATTCTTGGAGGGCCAGTTCCTGCTAAACCTTGGAGGTTGAACTTGTAGGAAATCTTTCACTGTTTGCACAGATTTTGCTTTCTCTTCCATCTTTTTTAGTACCTGCTGTGCAGGGGAACCAAATAAATTGACCTTGTCCATAGGTGCATCCAAAAGCTTTGATTTGACATGGTCTGGTAATGCCTGTTCTTTCAACCATGCATGCCTCCTAATAACTGTGCCAGTCATGGCTGATCTAAAGGAAGCCTCCAGTGCATCATAGCCACATTTTAAAGAATGGTTACTAACCTGCTGTATGTTATGTACCAGGCACTGGTTTAGTTGTTTTGGCTGCTTTAGCCCTGGCAAAGGCCTTAATAGACATAGCTGGAGGAGGCCTAGCAGCTCCACGTGCAGGGGTTGAAACATCCAGGGGAATGGTGTCTGATAAATCCTGTGAAACCGCAACAGAAGGTTGGATTTCAGAGGCCGTCTCTACTAGGCTAGAAGAGGCCTCGGTGGAAGGCAAGTTATCGGCTGAAGAAAAAAACGCTTGCTCGGTTTTGGCCGAAACAGAGACACTCGTGGTTTGCTTAACCGCGGTTTCGGCCGAAACCGCGGACCGCGAGTGTCGGTCCTTTTCTTTGCGTTTTTTAGTAACTTGCGTAGTCGGAGGATCCGACGGCATAATGTAGGCAAAATCAGAGCCGAATATCTGTTCAGCAAAGTCCGACCGACGTCTAAGCGTCCGTCGGTTAAAAGAAGAACAGGCTAGACAAGCTGCTACGTCGTGGTCTGGGCCTAAACAGTGTATGCAATAGGAGTGGAAATCTTTATGAGGTATTTGTTTCCCACAAGATAAACAGTTATTAACTTTCTCTGACATCGGCTGAGGCAAGAAAGAGTCCCCAACGGGGTACTTAGCTTTATAGAAGTCTTCGAAGTAGTATTCGGTAGTAGTAATCTCTGGATCTGACCGACCGGCACTTGCGAACAGCTTCTGCTTCGGGCGCCACGCGGCAAGAAAGACTGAGGAAAATGGCGTCGGCTGATGCCTTTATACCCGAATAACTGCCGCAATGACGTCGGATGAAGTGCGACACCAGCCGAAGCCAGACCCAGACTTTGGAATCCAGCCGACCGAAGGGCTGCCTGACGACAGGACAACCCATTTGTTAAGACTGCAGATGCATCCTTGAAGGACATCAGAGGGTTCCAGAAACAGCAGTACCGAGCACTCTGGCTCCAAAACCCCAGCACAGCTCGGTGGAGGAACCACAGAAGGGGAAATGGACTCAAGTGGCTCCGAAACCGATTGGGTCGGAGCCAACAGCATTTTGGGTAAGTCAGACGACTTCAGGATTCTCAGCACTACTCTCTCCACATCTTCTTCAGATAGGCTCCTGGAGGATCTGGAAGACAGTGTCTGAGATCTAGACCTCTGTAAGCTAGGGGACCTTAAAGTTGGGGAGACCGGTAAAGGATCTCTGGACCGGCCCAGATATCTGCTATCAGTGGTTAGCTCCGAACTGCCTGGGGCTGACACTGTAGCCATAGAAGCTATGCCCTCGATCGGTTCCGAAATCAACTAAGGTAAATATCCAACAAATAACTCAGCTGATTACTCCAAAACTAACTAGCTAAGCTAATAACACCGCACTCTAAAGAACTCTATACACAGAAAGTTAAATTGAGCACAACGTGCATTAACAGCAAGCACTAATAGCAACTGCTAAACTACTAATTGTTTAAAACTAAACTAGCACAGTAAACAACACCTAGGGGCAAAAACACCCGTCAAATGGAACTGGCACACAGGATACCAAGGAGAACAACAAGGCCAACGGTCACCAGTTCTCAATAATAATTCACTAAATAGAGGAAAAAGTACTTCAGTAAACTAAACTACTCTAACAATAGAAAAAAAAACAGTAGCAAGGCTATATAATACGAAAAGTTAAGCTGTAATACAGAAAAGTAGCAAAATGTGTAAAACTTAGCCACGGCCAAGAAGAAGCACATCTGAACTCGTCGACGCAGCAAATGAGATCTGGGGATTATACTGGTGCACCATGGGATACCTACCTCGCCACGAGCCAACTAGAAGACTTTGAGCTTGCTAAAAGGCCAAGTCGGAGCAGAGGATTGGCTCCGAACCCATGTGTAAGAATGAAGGCGAGATAGGACTACAGAACATCTAAAGTTATGGTTTGAAGGGGGAGGCCTAATGTGTGTAACTCCTTTCAAGAATGTTTTACAGAGGTGGTGTGAAATCAAGGAAGAGTCCTTGTAACCATTATGAAAACTGGAGATTGCCGCCAAATGTACTTGAACAGTTGACACTCCAGCTCCTGAATGAAGGAGGTTAGATAAGTAATCTAGTACTGCAGAAAGTGGGGCTGAAAAAGGATGATAAACTCCATTTTCACAAAATCAGATTAGGAATCTTTTCCACTTACTCAGACAAAGTTTTCCTGGTGGATGATTTATGGGAAGCCCAAAAATGTGACGTACAGGGGAGGACAGGTTGCCTTGCCTGACAATTACTGGAAGTGGAGGAACCAAAATGTCAGCTTGAGCCTCGATGTATTCAGATGAATTAATCCCTGTGGGTGCAACAGCAATTCCAAAGTTGGATCCAGAATCCATGGTTGATGTACTAGGTGAGGTCAAAGAAAGGGAAAACAAATTTGTCGGGGCCAGTAGAGTGCAATGAGGATTACTCTGCTTTTCAACCAAAGAGCTTTCTTCAAAAATAGTGGGATCAGAGGAAGGGGGGGATATGCATAAAGAAGTCCTGTGGGCCAATCATGCACTAGAGTGCCCCTCGGGGACTCCCACTGAGGAGGAATTAGGGAAAAGTAGCTGCTGCATTTGTGGTTTGCAGGGGAAGAAAAGAGATCACAGGAAGGCTGGCCCAAGTGACTGAAGATTTCTGTCGCTACAACGGGATTGAGGGACCACTCGTGAGGCAGGAGAATGCATCTGCTCAATTTGTCTGCAATTACACTGGAATCTCTGGGAATGTGCATTACTATCAGAAAGCGGTTGGAAGCCACAGCCATTGACATATTCTCATGGCCTCTTGACACAACGGGTAGGACTTGGTTCCCCCTTGTTTGTTGATGTACCAGAGTACTGACATGTTGTCGGACTGGATGGCAATCATTCCTGAAGGGAGTACAGGTGGGAATGCTTGCAACGCTAGAAGCACTGCCCTCAATTCCAGAACATTGATATGCAGGATGGCCTCCAAATGTGACCAGGTGCCTTGGACTGTTCTTCCCTGGAAATTCCTCCCAACCCAATCAGGGAGGCATCTGTAGTCACTAAGACTGTGGGCTAAGGGGGGGGGGGAGAAAGGGCAACTCCATAGGTGGTCCTCTGGCTTCATCCACCAAATTAAATCTTGTTTGCATCAGTTTGTTAACCTGATTGAAAAGAACAAAGGGCGAGTCAAATGGACCACTGTAGTAGTCTCATGTGTAGTCTTGCTAGTGGAACCCTAACAGTTGGAGGATTGTCCGAGCCGGTGCTTTGTTCTGACAGAGCATCACCTGGAGTTGAAATCTTAGTTTTTCCAGTCTGTGGAGTGGGAGGGAGACTAGGCAAGAATGAGTGTCGAAATTGGCGCCTATGAACTCCAATCTTTGACAAGGAGTCAAGTTGCATTTGTCCCTGTTTACTGTTATTCCTAGGTGTTGCAGTAGTTGTAGGGTATAATGAGCAGCTGAGACTAGTAGATGCTTGGTTGGGGCAGTGAGGATCTAATTGTCTAAGTATGGAAACACCCAGAATCCTTGCAGTCTCAAGTGACCTGTTACCACTGTCATGCATTTGGTGAACACTCTGGTGGCAGTAGAGAGAACAAAGGGCAGCACTCAAAATTGGTAGTGATTGGCAGAAGTGGAGGAATCTTCTGGAGCATTTGTCCATTTTTATGTGGTAATACACATCCTGAAGCTCTACTGAACACATCCAATCATCTTTCTTCAGAAAAGAAAGTATAGACTGAACCGTGACCATCTGGAATTTCGTTTGACAAATTTGTTTAGGATGCTGAAGTCCAAAATTGGCCTCCAGTCCCCTGTCTTTTTGGCACTGAAGAACCTCGAGTAGAATCTGGATCCTATCTGGTCTGGTGGGACTGTTTGGATGGCCCTTTTTTGAAACACCTTTTGGATTTATTGAACTGCTACTTCCCTTCGACTGTGTGGAACATCGGGAATATGCATTAGCTGACTTGGGTAAAGGTCGAAAGGGATT